>NC_080084.1:16628355-16934459 GCF_949987535.1 Balaenoptera acutorostrata | reverse complement strand
GTGGTGGAGTGAGATGCAAGCCCCTCCCTCAAGGCTGTGGGACATCTGAGGGGGTGAGAGGCAGGGCTGCTCCCGGGCCCTGGGATGCGGAGGAGTGGAGAGGAGTGACAGGTCATCTTATGCAGTTTTCCCCAAAGGATAAAAATCTTAATGCTGTTTTCTACAATAGCTTTGAGGTTATTAACGTCGGGTCTTTAATGAAAGGAAAGTAAGTAAGCAAGTGGCTAATTTGGCCCGTCAGAGAAGGAAAGAGAAGTTACAATAGTACATTCAAGCTTCACTTTGACCTTCATTGACAGAAGCTACTGCAGCCGCCAGGGTAGACAAAAGTGCTTCAACTAGTTTCTTGAATATTCTGATTGGCTGGGCGATGTAACCGCTTAACCAATCAGATCGAGCCTCTCTGGGGCAACTCCAGACTAGTTGGAAACCGAACCTCACAATGGGCAAGATTCCCACCGCCGATTGATCTTGCGTCTAACGAAGTATCCCGACTATAATTTCTGGCAGAAGCTGAAAATGAGAGGACTTGCTAACAGCCTCATTGATAACTTGCCCCAAGTGGGACTATTCTTCGATCGGTTAGGACCAGTGTTCCTGCTGTGGAGAACTGGACTGCCTGGGGCTGATAATCTGAGTTGTATCACCTGAGCTATGGCCAAGGACACACAAAAATTTAAGACTGTCAGTCTAATCTTCTAAGGGCTGGGTAGAGCTTTGTTTAATATGGTTTATGTTCTTACAGCTTGAAAAGCCCTGCTCCCAGGGGTTCAAGAGCAGTGTTTGTTCATGCCAGCTTTGAATATCATGTCATATAGCGTATCATATCAATATCATATATATTGATATATACGTATACACACACACACATATATATATACTAGAAAAGTTAACAATAGTGTCTGTTAATGCCAGCCTTACTATATATATTATATATAATAAGCAGGACTTTTCAAGTTGAAATAAAGTCCTGCTCACAGGGGGTTAGTAACGATGTCTGTTAATGCCATAATTTACAGGGTATCTGTCTGCCATTCCCTCTGCCTGAAACGCGTTTCTCCAGATGTCTGTATAGCTCTCTCACCGACGTCTTCAGGTCTTTACTCACAGTCACCTTCTCCTTGATCATAAGATCTAAAATTTCAAAGCTCCCCCACTGCCCACATTTCATACAATTTTTTCTCCTTAGCACTTACACCATCTAAGGTACCATACGTTTTATTTATCTGTCTTTGTCTTCCCCCACTAGACGGTGAACTCCATGAGGACAGGGATTTTGTGTAGCTGACACATAGTAGGTAGTCAATAAATATTTGCTCAATGAATAAAAGAGTCATAGTTATTGGGGGTGTGCTGTGTTCAAGGCCCCGTGCTCTTTACTATGGGAGATACGAAAACCTCTAAAACAGCCTGTGCCTTCCAGGAGCTCACCCACCAGTAGGCAAGGAAATGAGAGCTGACAATATAAAACACTCTGGCAAGTGCCACATGAATGATCTGGATAATAAGATGAGCAGCCTTCAGAGAAGGGAGAGACCTGACCAGGTGGTCAGGGTGGGCCCTGTGGGTAAGGTGAGCCTTGAATTTGACCTTAGAAGAGGAAGGTGTTGGAAAAGTGTCGAACAAGTGGAAGGGTGTTGTTAGTGGCGGTTTTGCCTCCTTCAGTGACTTTGCTGATAAGACGCTCAGCCCTGCTAGTGCAAAAGCCACGAGGGGTCTCTGATTCATGCCCCAGCCTCCACATTGGGCTTGGTGCCATCTGGGCATCCTCAAGAAACATGTGCCGGTGCCTTCCGAGTGTCTTGCTCGCCTCCAGGCTGGGCAAGCGGTGTGATTCTTCCTTTGTCATCTAATGACGAAGGGGAGCACTCATGCTTCCCTAGTGCTGGCCTTCTGGGGTGAGGGTATTTTAGGAGATGGGCAGCCTCATTTAGACAAACAGTGCACACAACGCAGGCCAACTAATCCTGGGATTTTATCTCTATACATGAGGTAATGGTATCTCATTTAAAGGCATTTCTGGTATGAGTAATTAAGTATCGTGGAAGTTTACAGATAACTAAAGACTACTGCTTTTAAAACCAAGCTTTAGACCTATTGGGTGCATCACTTGTGGAACTGAAATATAAAAATACAGAGGAAATGACTCTGAGGTTATTAGGCAGTGAGTCACTCACGAAATGCCCTCTGAGCTCTATGGGTTTTTTAGTTGTACCTGTTTTACAGCCATTTTTTTGTCTCCATCATCGCTTTCAGCCTGTGGGTATCATTTTTCTTTTTTTTTGTTTTTTTCTTTTTTTGCCTCGCCGCACGGCATGTGGGATCTTAGTTCCCTGACCAGGGATCGAACCCACACCCCCTGCAGTGGAAGTGCAGAATCTTAACCCCTGGACCGCCAGGGAAGTCCCGATGTATCACTTTTCATTCTCAGCCTTGGTTTCTGATTGTCTGTGGACTGGAAATCCAAATTAAGCAAATTATTTTAGTTATTATTGAAAAAGAACATAGGCTTTGATCAAGGTCTTGGGACCTCTGTGTGTGTCTCTCAGTGCCCGGATATGGGTCATCTCTGTTTGCCACTCAGCGCTCATCTTCCCCTCTAGGTTAGCCACTCAGAAGGCCCTCTTCCATACATCCTGATATTGACCTGTGGTCAAGATGAGTGACCTATGGAGAGGGAAGAAATTCTAGAGGCTGAAGAGAAGGAAGACTGAGAAGTGAGGGGTGTGGACAGTGAAAGTGCACAAACACCCCACAAAGTGGGATCTCTGTATGAATATAAGTTTCTAGTCTAAAAAAAATTTATTGAGATATAATTGACATGTAACATTGTATTAGTTTTAGGTGTATAACATAATGGTTTGATATGTGTATATATTGCTAAATGATCACCACAGTTAATCTAATTAACATCCATCACCACACCTAGTTACAGGGTGAGTGCTTGTGATGAGAACTTTCAAGACGTACTATCCTAGCAACTTTCAAATACACAATATGATATTGTTAACTATAGTCACCATGCTATACGTTTTATCTCCAGAACTTATTTCTCTTCTAACTGGAAGTTTGTACCTTTTGGTCACGTTCACCCATTTTTGCCCACCCTCCACTCCCCACCTCTGTCAACCACCAGACTGTTCTCTGTATCTATCAGTTCATTTATAAAAATCATACAATATTTGTCTTTCTCAGTCTGACTTACTTCACTTAGCATAATGCCCTCAAGATCCATCCATGTTGTTGCAAAAGGCAGGATTTCCTTCTTTTTTGTGGCTGAATAATACCCCATTGTGTATATACACCACATCATCTTTATCCATTCATCTGCCAATGGATACTTAGAGGGTTTCCATGCCTTGGCTAATTGTAAATAATGCTGCAATGAACATGAGGGTGCAGGTGTCTTTTCAAGATAGTGTTTTTGTTTCCTTCAAATAAATGCCCAGAAGTGGGGTTGCTGGATCATATGGTAGTTCTATTTTTAATTTTTCAAAGAATCTCCATACTGTTTTCCATAGGGGCTACACCGATTTACATTGCCACCAGCAGTGCACAAGTGTCGCCTTTTTTCCACATCCTCATCAACACTTGTTACGTCTTATCTTGTTGATAATAGCCATTCTGATCAGATATATGATGCAAACATTTCTTCCATTATGTAGGTTGCCTTTTCATTTTGTCCGTCGTTCCTTTGCTGTACAGAAGCTTTTTAGTTTGATGTAGGCCCATTTGTTTATTTTTACTTTTGTTGCTTAGTTCTTATTTTTTGTTGTCTGCTTTTGCCACATTGTGACTGACTCTTCTTTTGTCCAAGAGACAGGACACTGGCTGGTTAATTATGAAAGTAACATTCGCCACAAACCCAGCAGAAAGATTGTGGGGAAAACCATTTCAGTTTAGGGTTAGACCCACCAGTTAGCGTTTCTCTTCACTTGCAGTTGAAAACACGTTAATATTGTGACAGATATTTAACAAGGATAAGATGATAGTGGGAGACTCCTTCCATACAAACGCAATCTCCCCTAGATTTGGAGTCTCAATTAGAAAAAATTAACTTCAAGAAAACAGTTTACCAAAAATGTTTAATTTCCTAGGTGAAAGAGGCTTTCTTACTCTTTTCTTTTTTTCTAGGCTCTGACCCCATGGAATAAAAGAGATCCTATTTAGGGACAGTTAGTTTTGCTGCCCAAAAGATTCTCTCTCTTCTTTGGTGGGCTCTTAGAAACCTTTGGGTTACTTGAATCCCAAACTAACCCATGTTGTGCAACATGTAATCAATTAGGGAGATTTTTCAATGGAAATCATCCAATTTTGTAAGAATTGGTTGACACTTTTCCCCTTTCTAATATGATACACTTCCATAGCCTCATTCATTCCTCTCCTAATACTCTCTCAAATAGAAGTTTCAAATCATTTGCCATGTAGCAAGTGTTTTCTCCTATCGTGTGATTTACTCCTGTAACATTTAAAGTAGACTCTACAGTTGACTGGAAGGTGTGACTATGATGCAAATTCAGCCCTCCTGGCCTGTTCACAGTGGAAGTTTTGCCGTAAAAGATGAATTACGATGTAATAGCTGAGTAGAACTAAAAAAGTCAATGCAATTGCCCTTTGGTGCATTTGGGGGCTAATGATATTTAAGTCAATATGGCTGAAAAAGAAAAATAAATGTCAAGCCAAATACCAAAGAATGAATAACCTACTGCAAGATTGCTAGAATCATAAGCAGTTACCGATGCTCTAAGATTGCTCTGAGAACCCCGTCAATACACTAGTCTCACGGTGATTAAAAAATTCGAAAAAGCCAATACTTATTTTGTCAAAGACACAAATGGAGATCCAACCAGGAATGTGAACAAATTAACACAGAGTTCTGATTGTGCTCAAGCTGGGGCAGTTAGCAATTATTCTTGAAAGAATATTTCTATCGAGAACTTTCTTCTAAAACTCAAAATACTAGAGAATCACACAAGCTGGAAAGGACTTAAGAAATTATCTAGTTGCTTCATTTTATATATTTGGAAGCTGTGGCTCAGAAAAGTTAAGTGACTTGTCCATGGTCACATTGCCATGTGACTGTGACTCTTGGCTGGCCCGGTGATCTTTAAATTTGCTTATCTTGAGGTCCTTGTCTTATGTATCATCCCAATTCTCTCTTCTATTGTAAAAGAGCTCCTCCTTTAAAAAATATTGTCTCTTTGGCATATTAATTATTTTAAGCTGGTTATTTTCTAGGAAACAACAGACATGGGAAAAATTCTGAAAACTAAGTAGGAGTTACCCTTTTGTAAGAAACGTTTATATTTGTAAGGGAAATCTCTATATGCAAGGGTGTCTCCTTCCATGTACCAGGAAGAGAAAGATGACCAAATCTCTAGAAATTCTTAACCATGAAGAAGGCAATGACTTAAATCTGCATAACGCCCTTACCATTGTTTACTGTGTTTTTCCTGATAACCTCCCGTTACTGACTCTCCCACCCTCAACATCCTCTTCTGTCTTTAGCTGAAGATGGTATTTAAGATGAGGGCTCAGTTCTCCTTTGTCTCTCCCTTTTGTTTGATTTTCTCCTGTTAATATGTCTCATGTCAATTTACTTCTTAGACCAGCCCCAAGAACTTAGAAGGGTAGAGGAAAATACCTTCCTCCTTGATACAATGTTATAATGTCAGTAAATGTTGAATGGATGTCCCCTTGGCTCTAACACATAAATAAGTAAGGTGAATTCTACAGAGAGATTAAAGGCCATAGGGCTTTCAGTGAGGCCAGACTGGCAGCTCCTCCGTAGGAGCTGGATAAGGGCTCACAGGTGTTCAGTGGAAAAGAGGCAATCCAACATCCACAGCCTACACAGGAATAAAAGAAACCAAGGAAATTTAGTATTCACAGCCCTTTTAAATAAGAAGGCCAGGCCCATATCAAAAGCCAGAGAACAGAGATGGAAGAACTTGAATACCAAAGACAGGAAAATGGACAAAGATATCAGAAGAATGAAGAAAGAGGGTGACATCAAAGATGACCAGATGTTGTCAAAAGGCTGGGAGTAAAAAGCAGGCACTTGATCCCAAGCTGGTGAGTAAACAGAATGGGCCAACTGGTAAACCTTTTGGCCCTAGGATTATGTTGGGTCTAGTGGAGAAATCTTGGTCTCAAAGTCGAGTCCCAACTCTAGCCATGCCTCCTTCATCCATTGATTCGTTCATTTAATATTTATGAACACACACTGTGTGCCAGGAGCTCTATTACATGCTAGGGGATAAATCCATGAATAAGACAGACATAGTTCCTGTCTTTACAGTCTATCAGAGAGACAGACATCACCTAAATCACTACACAAACAATCATTTATTTACCTTTGTGGCAAAAGTTACGAAAGGCAAGCACAGCATACAGTGAGAATTCATAAAAGGGGCATCTCACTTTGCTTGAAGACACGGGGAAATTGTGGTATCAGTTTTTAAAATGGAAACAAATATCTAATGGAAGGCAGGTAATTTGCATTTTACGTTTATAAACACACCAACCATTACTAAACAGTAATATCAAACAGAAGCGTATACCTGAACGGACCATGTGTACTAGAAACCCAGTGAGGAGGGGGAGAAAGGGATTCCACTGGGGAAGCCAGAGGACACAGGAGAAGTTGGGTCCCCAGCGCTGCTGGATGAAAGCAGAGGTGAGGCTCCTTCTCACTTTCACTTAGAACCGGAAATAGGTTGCTGAGCATGAATAAGGCTGCAGTGCAGCGAGTCAGTCTCTGTCTGAACTCAATGCCCCAGTTCTGGTTACCAACCCGCGTTTTGGTTTCTCTGGTACTGAGGACTGCCGTGCACCCTACTTCCTTCTCAGCCCGGTTAACCCAGCTTCTCTGAACTGTCCCCAGACTTCTGGATATTGCTCACCTATGTGCTGGATCTTTGCAGGTAAGAATCAGGACTGGACAAAGTCTGGGCTCTGACAAGGTGCTCAGCATGCCTTGCTGCTTGTAGACTGATCCTTCTGTTTTTGATGTATCTTTGAATTCATTCTCCCATGGCCAAACCCCACAGCACTACAGAATTCCAAGGATGTCCACCCCTGTAAGAACAGGTACTAGAACTCCAGATTCTGCTACTTCAACTGGATTCCTTGGAACCTCATGACTGTGTATGACTTGATCCACAGTCATGAGTCTTTTCCTAGGTAAAGTGAGTAAATCAATCAATCTGTATTTTAACAGATACCTTCTGAAAACATGCTTCAGCCAAAAGTGGAATTCTATTGGTAGACACGTGGGCATGGTGGGTTGTTAGAGCAGAGGTTTGTGGGTGGGGGACTTTGGGTACCTAAGTGGCGCACCACACGCTGGATCAACAACCCCATCCCTTACGGATACAGCAGACATGCCCTCCAAGAGCCAAAGTCTCCTCTCTCTGGGTGTGCAGAACGCATGCCCTAGAAAGGAAGAGAACTTGGTAATGGTTTCTTAGGAGAAATAAACCCCAAGTGGAAGTGGACATTTGAGCAGAGTTTTAAAAGAAAAGTCAGGCTGGCAAACCGGGAAGCCTCCTGGGGTGAGGTTGAACCTCTGCAAAGCTCTGGTTTCTCATTGACCATCTTGTTGTTCTCAGTTACAAATCAGTCTGGCCCTTCCCTGTTTTCTTTAATCATCCTCCATCCTTAGAGAGATCATCTCAGCCCAGAGACAAAAAACTATTATTCTGGCTTCTGGTTTGTATTTTGTTAACTGCCTGAGAAGATGTGCTGTCCGTCTCCTCGGGTATAAAATGGGGATAACACCCCTATCCTGGTATGGTTGTTATAAGGCTGGAACGTGAGGGGAATTAAACAAAGTTGGGTTCCTGCCCCCTTGCCAAAAGTACTTTGACTAATTTCGAATACTTTGTTCGTTCAGTGATTATTTATTGAGCACCTACTATGGGCCAGGCACTGTTCTGAGTACTGTAGAGGTAGCAGTGGATAAGATAAAGTTCCTGTCCTTGTAGGGCTGACTTTCTATTGGGAAGAAATAGGCAAGGACCTGATAAGCAAATAAATAATATAAACTCAGATCATCAGTGAAGATAACAAATAGGACAATAAAGTAAAGAATGACTGTGGGGTTGGGAGGATCACATACACATCTTTCCATGCTAAGCTAAGATTTTAAACCAGTGTGCTAAATTTTCCCATAAGTGATCAAACTGATAAATACAGTGATTAATACTCCAGGACTGACTACTACCAGATCATCTTCCAGACCGTGGGTCCTGAATTGGGGTTGCAGACCTTAGTCTCTACATTCAAGTTGTATTTGCATAGCAGGCTGATCAGAGGGCCCAGGTGTAACTTGCCATCTCAGTAGACCCTGACGTCCACAGAGGGACCACATGAGGTTAAACCCAGAACCAGGTATTTCAAGGGTGGCTGGCAGGGCTCTTTGCCTGGTTGTACACAGAACACCAAAAGTTAAACTAAGGTCTCTGACCCCTTAGATCCTTGGAGCTCTGGAGAGCCTACTGCTTTGTGTAGATGAAGCTAAAGCCAGAATCGTGACTGAATTACAACCAGGAAACCACGTGTGGCAGCTGAACTGCTGAAGGTGTTGAGCCAGGACAGAGCAGCTCGTAAGTTTCTGGGACGCCTGGATTTTCTCAGTGTCTAGGACTGATGTAGCCCAGCCCATCAGCTCTGCATCCTCAGGCGAAGGTGCTGGAAAAAGAAGCCATGTGCCACACTGGCATGTTTTCTGTGTGTGTATGTAAATGACCTTGCTTTAGGGATGAAAAAAATACCTCTGTGGTCACTTTTAGAGAAGAAGAGTCCTGTGGTTTGTTATTCAGGCCAAAGTCTCTCCTCTCCTTTTCTTATATAATCAAATCAAATAGAGTTTCATCCTGAAACTAGGGAAGAGGCAAAAAGCTGGAAAACTCTTTGGCCAGTTGTCAACTTTGGGATGAAATTTTTTAAAAAACACACAAATTCCAGTCTTTCATATGGAAATCTTGAGTTCCCTCTCTGAACTGTAGCTTTTCCAAGGTTATAGCATATCAGTTCTTTGAGAAGATTTACTTCTTATCTCCCACCCCCAGTGTATTTATTCACAGATTTATTTATGTTTTAATCTATTGACTGACTCATATATGTTTATAATGGCTGTTGGTTGTAGAGCAGAGTTCTTGGCCTTATTAAGTTTATGATCCAGAAGGGGACACCAAACCACTTCACTTACAGAACCATGGGCTATTGAAATTGGAGTCTTTGATGTTTCTGCTGCAAAGGAAGACCGAGAGAGAGAGAGAGAGAGAGAGAGAGAGAGAGAGAGAGAGAGAGAGCGAGCGAGCGAGCGAGAGACAGAGAGAGACAGAGAGAGAGGGACAGAGAACAGTATCTGGGAGAGTAGGCACTCAAACCTTTATCAGATGAAAGAATCAGAGCATTGTCTGGGCCTCAGCAGAGCCCACTGAGAAGGCATGGGCCCAGGTGGCTCTGCCAGGGTTGGCTGGCAGCAGTGAGGTACAGAAGAAAGGACGGCTCCTGGGAGTGAGAGACCTGGATTCTAGGTCTGCCCCTGTATTTCATAACAACTCCTAGAGCCCAGCTTTTCACCTGTGAAGTGAGAGACTCAGATGATGAGGAGGCCTTTCATTACTACGCTCTTCAGCCATGCTCATGGATGGAGTCACAGACTAACTCAGAACTCACTTTAATCAACATCCCACCCTCTAGCACTGGTGAGAAATGAGTTTTAATCTAGAAAGTTCTGTGGTTGGTTGAGTGGTACTATCTATGTCTTACACAGAGAACAGTTTACAAAGGATTAGAAAGCAATGCACAGGACTTTTAAAACTATAAGAATGTAAGCTAAGTTTCCCTTGATTCATGAAGCATTTCAGGGTCTAATAACTATTCCCATCGATTTAGGAAAGGCCGAGCAGCAAGTTACTGTACCTAGTTAGGCCTTTTGCTCCTGCTTGTTATGGAACTTAGGCCTTAAAAGAATCTCCATTATCATCCAAGCTCAGGTGAAGAAAAAGTTGAAGCAGCATTTCCAAGTTGACACAGCTAGTTAATGGAAAGCCAAGAAGGAGACGCCGTGCTCCCTGTTCTCAGGCCCTTTGTGTGCCTTGCTACTGTTTACAGACTTCACACAACAAATATGCTTTATGCTTTGCCATGGCCTGGCCCTGAGGCAAGAACCAGAGGGCTGTCATCCTTGTGGGGAAGATAGAAAATAAGTGGACAAGATCATTCCAGGTGGCCACACGTGCTATGAAGAAAGCCAATCACAAGAATGTGACAAAACACTGGGTAGTTGGTTTGTTTGTTTTGTTTTTTAGTTTTTATTGAAATACAGTTGATTTACAATACTGTGTTAGCTTCAAGGGCACAGCAAAGCGATTCAGTTCTATATATATATACATATATATATATACTTTTTTCAGATTCTTTTCCATTATAGGTTATTACAAGATATTGAGTATAGTTCCCTGTGCTATATACAGTAGGTCCTTCCTTGTTGGTTATCTATCTTATATATAGTAGTGTGTATCTGTTAATCCCAAACTCCTAATTTATCCATCCCCCCACTTTCCCCTTTGGGTAACCATAAGTTTGTTTTCTATGTCTGTGAGTCTATTTCTATTTTGTAAATAACTTCATTTGTATCATTTTTTTATATTCTACATAGAAGCGATATCATATATTTGTCTTTGTCTGACTTCACTTAGTATGATAATCTCTAGGTCCATCCACGTTGCTGCAAATGGCATCACTGCATTCTTTTATATGGCTGAGTAATATTGCATTGTGTATATGTACCACATCTTCTTTATAAACATTGGATAGTTTAGACTTGAGGTCAGAGAAGGCCTCTCTGCATAGATGCTCTTCAGCTGCGTTCATCGGTGAATTCTTAGACTCACTCGGAGCTCACTTAGGAAACATACTGCCATCCAGTGCTGTTCAAATCTGTAGCACGTTGTGATTTTCTAGATACCATCTGAGTTGAGGCATGAATGATGTGGAGCCAACCACGTGGATTCCTGCAGAAGAGTCTTCCAGGCCAAGGGAACAGCCAGTGCGGGGACCCACAGTTGAGGACAGCGAGGAGACAAAGTCTGGTGTGGCTGCAGTTTGGGGACCAAGTCAGAGAGTGGCATGTAACGAGGTCAGAAAAGTCAGCAGCGTCCAGAACTGCAGAGCCCTGCGAGCTATGGTACGGAGTTTGAGTTTTATTTCACGTGCAATCGGGAGACTTTGAAGGGCATTAAACAGGGTCGTCACGGGATCCAATATGTGTTTTCAAAAGATTGTTCTGGCTGTTGTGTGGAGAATGGACATGGAGGGGCAAAGAGAAATAGGGAGACCAGTTAGGAGGTGGGTGGGCGAGTACAAGTGAGGGTGATGGTGGCACGGATGAGGGAAGTGGAAATGGAGGTGGAGGTGAATGGAAGGATTTAGGGTACATGTGAGAAGTGGCACCGGCGGGACCTGCTGACGGGGTGTAAAGGAAAAGGAGAAATCAAGGAAGCCAGCGGATGCAAAGACCGGGGGGCAAACAGGTGTTTTAGCTGGAAATGACAAGTTCAGTTTTAAATACAGTAAGTTGACATTGCTTGTGAGACATATATTCCTTTAAACATTCTCTGATTTAGTCTAGTGTTTGCCCCTATTTGTCTGAATTAAATGAGCTTCCTGTGTCACGCTCTAGAAACTCCACTCAAGTTCCTGCCTGAGATTCTGGACAAGAGTTGGTTGTTCTTTAATGGCAACAGTGATGTCATAGACTTGAGAAGATGTCCTAATTTCCCATTTAGAGAGGCCCCTCCTGGTCTCTGGTTGTGCTCAGCTTTTCTTTCCCTTTATAGACCTCCCCGGGGCATCTGCATTGCAGATGGGAGAGGCAGTGGGGCAGGTAGACCAAGGACACCCAGAAGGCAGAGAGATAACTGGGTCATAGACCCCAACACGTGACCCTCAGTTACCCTGGATTGGGTGGTTAGCGTTTGGGCTTCTTTCTATTTAGGTTGGGGATAAACAGTGGATAATCAAAGAAAAAGAGAGCGTATGAGATGAGATGTTTAGTTTGCAGAAAATTGAGGTGGGAGAGAAAGCCAGCAGCCCGTCAAGAAAGAGGGGAGGGAGTCAGGATTGCCTGTGCATCTGATGGAAAGAACCCAGCGGAGGGTCTTGAAGAACCAAATAGATGAGCTCATTTCCTCGAGGACCAGGAATCTGGAGAAAGGATGCATTCTGACTTGAGTATGGAAGATACAGGTTACAACTATGAAGAGATGTGGGCTTCCCAGATAAGCAGGTAGCAGAAGATCTGGGCTGAGGGTAGAGGGTAGATTTCAAGGACTAAGCAATGCAGTCTAGCTTTGTTTTCAGTTTTTTGTTTTGTTTTGTTTTGTCTTTTTCTGTTCTTGTTTTTTAGTGCAAACTAAAGCAATCTCTAGAGGCAACTGACCTGAATGCTTAAGACCATATATGTGGTTTTTCCTCAAGGATCTTTATATCACTGATATTCCAACTGTCATTCCATGGCTGGAATTTAGTGTCTGCTCACTAATTTCAATTAGTGAAATGGTAAAGACCATGGCCACTGGAGCCAGAGAGCCTGGGTTTGAATCCTGACCCTGCCATCTACTATGAAATTGGACATGTTACTTAGACCCTCTGTATCTCAACTACTTCATCTTTAAAATGGGGTCAAGGGACTTCCCTGGCAGGCCAGTGGTTAAGACTCCATGCTTCCAATGCAGGGGACACAGGTTCAATCCCTGATCCCACATGCCTTGTGCCCCACTCCCCCCCCCCCACAAAATGGGAACCATGATAGTCCCTACCCAATAGGGCTGTGGTGAGGATAAAAGGAGTGAATGCATGTTAAGCCCTTGAAGTAGTTCCTGGCACACATTAAGCCCACTAAAATACCATTTCTTATAGGAAAAGAACAGAGGAGAAAACGGGCCAACAAGTTGTAGCTCCTTAGTCCCCGAAGTTTTCTGTGAGATCGAAGAAGAGGCCAAAGTAAACATAGGTGATTTATCACGTCATCTTGGCATGCTGGCATGAGTACCTGGGGACCCACTGGATCCTACATTAGAAGAAGAGGGTGACTACACTAGTCAATTACACAGCATGTGGAAAATATAAAAACAGCAGCACAATGTCCGAATCTGCCTCCTAAAAGCATTGTTAAGTAATTCACTGAGCCTGAGACATAGGCATATGGTGGGATCCCTTGAAACGCCCCTGTGAAATGTCTGGAGGCTTTCTAGATTAATAGCATTAGAAAAATGCTGTTAGAAAAATCCTGCATTAGAAACATCCAATGCTTGACTTTTACCACTATCCCCTTCAGTTTACGCCATCTCTCCCGAGGAAAGGAACTTTTAAAATTATTTTTAAATGTAAGAGGAGGAATTATCAATCCATTAAGGAAAACAAAACCATTCTAATTAACAGCCGTTCATGGGAGAAGAGCTTGCTGCTGCAGGACTAGATAAGTGCCAACCCAAAGCTACAGAAATTGAGCAAGCCACACAGTCAAGTTCAATTATATCTTCCTCACTCAGCCAAGTAATTGATATCTGATTATTTTGCCTGATGCGTGTTGATGGAGAGAGAGTGATTTCTCCCTGCACAGGACCAGCATCACGAGCAGCTCTGAACTGCTGCTCAAGGAACAAAAGAACAGACAGGGCAGGCTCACTGGGGAATCTGTCCCCAGATCAACCCACCTGAGGCAACGGAGACAGGGTCAGCCATCTCCTGGAATTCAAAGCAGAGATCACCCCCAGTCACCTGTCACCTTTTACTAAGCCTCTTTGACTTAGTAAAACCTTTCCATTCTGAATAGAGAACTTGCTGAAGCAACTTACTGCTTGGCAGGAAGAAACTAGGTGGTGATGTTTCCCCCTCCTGTTAGCAGAAGTAGTTATGATAATGACAATGAATGTTGCTTAAAAAAAAAAAAAAAAAAGCCTATCTTTAAAAGATTGATTGAGTCCTTTGTTTCATGACCTTGATAGCTAAATGGTTATTTAATGAAGGATTTGTAAGTGCTGTTACTTCATATTCAAGAATCGAGGGAAAGTATCCTTCAGATGCCCATCTCCACAGTGAAGTGGAGATAATCTCTGAACAGCCATTTGAATGATCAGGGAATTTAATCCCAGTCCAGGGACATAGGATTTCAGTACTAACCCGAAAAAAGAAGTGAATTATGCAGATAATTATCATCGCACAGGCAAATAAATTCCAGCCATTCAAATCTGCTTCCACTCAAAAGTGCTATTTGTTGAACTTAAATAATGCCTTAGGACTTACTGATATAAACATTCTTATTTGCTAGAAAAGCCATCATAGAAACAAAGCTCCAAGAGTCAAGCAAAGACTGAGACCAAGAAACATCAAAGAAACACCTCATTGTATTAGATATTTCCGTGGAGCCTTATTGGACAGCCGACAACTGTGGGTCTCTGTCTTGCTTTGATGACAGTTCAGCAGGCAGAACTCTTAGACACCTGCTATATCAGCAAACTGTTTTCTCCCAAGAGATAATACCATATATTGGTCAATAGAACCCATACTGTTAGGATGAAAAACACACTCATGTGTTTTTTAGAGTAAAAGGTGATGACCTTCTGGTCCAACCCAGAGAGGTTAAGACCCTGTGTGCTCTAGATCACACAGAGGCAGACCCAGGACATGAAACCACCACGTTTTCCGGACTGCTGATTCAGTGCTCTGTCTACTTCACTGAGCTGCCTCTTAGGGAACACATTTGAATCACTGGAGTTAAAAAAAATCAACAGAAATATTCAACTTGCTTTACACTTGAGATAGACAGCTCTCAAGTGCAAGAGAAAAAGAGGCTTCATCTCTCAGAGCCCACCTTGCCCCAGGTTTGGATGGAACTGCTGTGTCAGGGTGGGGTAAGGGGGGCAGGCAGCGATTTTGGCAAGTCTGAAAGCAGCCTGGAAGTGGCTTGAAAATGTCCTAGCGATCGTGAGAGTTTCAGGAAGTACTACTGGCTTGTGGCCCACAGACTACAGAAACTGAGCGATAAGGAGGACATATTCCAGGTGGGGGGACAAGGTAGGGGGGACACGTTCTCTCCAGGAGGGGAAATCCACAGAAAAGCGAACTCTGTGGGTGTGATTGTTTCACTGTATAGCACACATTTACTGAGTCTTTTCTATTGTGAAATGCATTGTATCTTTTCATGAAATGATTCTAAAAGGAGGTGTGGGTAGATGGAAGTGAGGATTGAAGACCTGGAGTTGTGCTTAGTATGAAAGTCACTTTACTTGCCTTGGAGTTCTATGTCAGGTACAACAGAAGACCCACCATGGGAACAGAGAGAACTATGGCACCTGGTTTCGGGTGGAAACAGGAGGCAAGGCCACTATCCGTGAATGTTTTCGATTATAAGTCACTGTAGAGGCAGAGAAAGAGCAGGAGGATGTTATCTGCTACTTAAAATTCCCAGCAACTTCCAGAAAAGTATTCTATGTCTTCTAGATACACAGGAAATATTTGTTGAGAAATGAACTGCTGAACTGGTGAAAGAATGACTAGTCATGTCTCATTTATTTTCACTCTTTGTGGAATTATGTTGAGTTGAATGATTTTTCCAGTTAACTAAGATTTCCTCCTATAGATGTGGTCACCTGCTTTTAAACATGTTATATGGTCATGTTTTTAGTGCTTCAGTCATGTTCCTTTCTTCTTAAATGTTTTTTTAAAATTAATTAATTAATTTATTTATTTTTGGCTGTGTTGGGTCTTCGTTTCTGTGCGAGGGCTTTCTCTAGTTGTGGCAAGCGGGGGCCACTCTTCATCGTGGTGCGCGGGCTTCTCACTATTGCGGCCTCTCTTGTTGCGGAGCACAGGCTCCAGACGCGCAGGCTCAGTAATTGCGGCTCACGGGCCTAGTTGCTACGTGGCATGTGGGATCTTCCCAGACCAGGGCTCGAACCCGTGTCCCCTGCATTGGCAGGTGGACTCTCAACCACTGCGCCACCTGGGAAGCCCTTAAATGTATTTTATGGAACATAATTTTGCCTTTTCATTGGTTATTTTACTGTGTACAACAGTGACTTTGAGGTTTGGAAGTGTGAGCTATTTGCCTTCACCCTACAGTGATTTTTTTTTTTTCGGGGCTTCTTCATTCTCCTTCCTTACCTTACCAATCATCACGAGTGTGCATTACCGTGAGCTAGACAGGCCCTAGGTACCTGGAAACAACAGTGAACAAGACGGATGCGGTTCCTTTACAAAGTTTCCAGCCTAATCTGGAATTCAAACAAACCAGGCAAAGAATTACAATCTGCGGTGAATTCTTTTTTTTTTTTTTTCTGGCCGTGCAGCCTGTGGGATCTTAGTTCCCTGACCAGGGATCGAACCCGTGCCCCCTGCATTGGAAGGGCGGAGTCTTAACCACTGGACCACCAGAGAAGTACCTGAGGTAAATTCTGTGAAGATAACTGCTAAGATAGAGAATAATATTAGAAAACAGGTGAGTATTCCTGTAGCACGGTGAGCCCTGAAGACCTTGCTCTGAAGGTGACAGTTAAGCCACATCCAGAAGGAGGAGGCCAGCCAACTGTGGGGAGAACGCCTGGCAACTGTTTCCACCCCGCTTTCCCCTCAATCTCGTTGCTAAAGTCGGCCAGCAAATATCAGAAACATACGTCTGTTAAATCATTAATCTCATGTTCATAGGAAATAGAGATGTTGCTCTTAAGGGGATTTCAGTCTTTCCTTAGGTGAAAATATATGTTTATGACAACTATTTTATTTACTCTTCATCCCACTTTGGAAAGACGTGCAAAGCACTGATCCCCAGGGGAATAAAAAATGAACGATGCATGGCCCCCCTCTGAGACCTTAGGAATTGTGTTAGTCAAGGTAAGTGAGGCTGCTTTGCAATAACAAGTAATCCCCAAATCTTGGTGGCTTAATGTACTAGTAGGTTATATCTCACTCACACAATTTCCAAAGTGGGTCAGCAGCTCTCCTGGGTAGCTCTCCTACAAGTTGTTACTCAGAAATCCAGGCTCCTTTCATCTTGTGATTCTGGCCTCTATCCACAGAAGGTGAAGAGTGCGCTGGAGGCTCATCAAGTATTTTAAAAGACCAGCCTTGCAAGTTGCCTACAATACTTCCACCCCATTCCTTCAGTCAGAACCCAAACATATAGTCTCACTCGAACAGCAAGGAAGACTGAAAAATGAGGTCTCCCTATGTTCCCAGAAAGAAGAAATGGGATTGATGAAGATATAGCTGGCCTCCATTGTAGGAAGCTCTTAATTTAGTGGCCCAGAAAGTCCAGCAGACACTAAAGTATCTTTAGGAGGGGCAACTGTTAAAAGCATTAAATAGAGGTGGAATCAAAGATGGGAGTCCGCAAGGATGAGATTGATCAATTTTGATTAATCAATAAGGGATAGCTGATAAGGGAAGTCTGCTAGAGGAACTGGGTTTAATCAGGGTCTTAAAGGATGAATAGGTATTTAAATGGTAGAAATAAAAAAGTGAAGTTAGACAAAGGCACAAAAATGTGAAAGTTCATACCAACCAGAAACGGTGAGGCATCTGGTAAGACTGGAGGAAACAAGAGTGGGGAAAAAAGAGGGACCACATTCCCAAGGGTGTTGGATGTGAAGTTAAATAGTTGGATTTTGTTCTGTGGGAAATAGGACATCATGAAAGCTTTTTGAATAGGTGGTAATATCATGAGATTTGTGTTTAAAAAAAGATACTTTCTTTCCCATGTTATTTGGTTGTTGGCTGAGGTTGGTGGGAAGCTTAATGAGTGATAATTAGGGATGTTGCTACTTCATAACAGGTAGTTCTTTTCTTCCAAGAATTGACAACACTTTATATGTGCTGGAGAAGCTCATTAATCCTCAATTTCTTCAAGAATAGCACAGATGAATTAAATATCACTCTGTGACCTACGTACTTTACCGAACTGAGAGAACCTCATGCTGGTGGCCCAAAAGACATATAAAAAATGTTACAGGTTGCATCATCTGTCAGCCTTGCAGAGAACTCTGTCCAAATTCTTTTGGGAGAAGCAGAGCCATGTGCCAGCTCCCCAGCGGAGCCCAGAATACTGACATACGAAGTCAGGGATTTTTGGCAACACTTTGGGTCTATTGTCATCAGTACGTTTGGGTTCCAGTTTTCAACTTGTTTCTGATCAGTTAATAACAGCCCATATCTTAAACTTTAACCTAAAAGATAAAGATCCATCTCTTCATGGATTCTCAATCCTACTGCTGTGTCGTAGTGTTGATAGTTAAATGTATTTCTCCATTACAGCATTTGTCTAAATGCATGGAAATTTCATTTAAGTCCTAACATAGTTGAAGTATCTTTAGTTTCTTTGTAGCTCCTCATCCAAGGTCCCAACCCTTTTCATTCCCACATCCCCAACCTGGAGAACAGTTGAAAATACAGAAACGTAAAAACCTTGATGCTAAGTGATCTTTCTCCAGAGAAGTTTAGCACACTTCACTTAAGTAGAAGTCTGTGTTGGTTCTGCATCCAATGGCCAGTTCTTTCCTTACTTACTCTTTGGTGTCAAAGCCATGATTTTGTCCAGATATCCTGGACTTTTCCCTAATCTGACTCAGGAATAAATCCAAATTAATCTAATCACAGCAATTTTGTGCCCCTTATCAGCGATGGATTTAGGGGTGACCCAGTGTAGACAATGATGCATGAGTACAGGTCTGCTTGGGGGTTGCTTGGAAATGTTGCCTTGATTTTGAAGAGCACCAATGCCAGTATTTGTTTCTCTTCACCCACCGTCAAGATACGGTACCGGGAACAACAGTGGCCACCTTGCAGCCCTGGGGAAGCCCAGCTGGAGCAATGCCAGTGCCCTGAGGATGACCGAGCAGGAGGACAAGAAAAGCTTAGGGCTCCGGTGGCATTGCAAAGTCACCGGCTTAACCAAACCCAAGGAGTTCTACCAGGGCCTCTTTTATGTGAGATGATTCATTTTCTTTACTGCTCTAAGCTGATCCGTTTGCACTTTGCTGTTACTTGCAGCAGAAGCACTGTAAGCAATAACAATGGCAGTTCACACCGTTTCTTACCGTCCCAGTGAGGAAAGCAGGTGCTCAGAGCAGAGCACTCACGTTACATCACTCTAAGCTATAATGTAATCAGTGCCCCTGGAGTTGCACAAAGCAGGTTCCGGAAAGCAGCCAAGTGAGCAAATGGCTTCATTTGAGTCACCGAGGGGATCAAGAAGAAAGCCAGGAAGAAGGCAGCCAAGACAGCGGCTTCCTCCTTGAAGGTCAGCTGGAGCGTGGAGCCTGGCTCAGCCAGCTCTGATTCCTTTTGCCCATAAACTTGGGCCACTTCACTCTACATCTCGAAGCTTCAGCTTTTCTCATCTGTAAGATATATGCCTCGCAGGTTGCTGTGAGAATACAAAATAATGCATGGTAATTCATGTAGTGTGGTGCTTACAGCCCATGCACTATGGGCATTCAGTAAAGGCAGCTATTATTTTAACAAGCGTGATGATTCCCAAACTTTTTCTGCCTCAGATCTTTGATGGTAGCAAAGAACCTCTGGGTCATTTACCCTCTTACTGTCACTTGACACCATAAATTCATAGCCCAGAAGGGAAGGAGAATGTTCCATGAATGAGACTCAATTTGCAGCTGTGATCAGTGAGTCATTACTTCATGCCTGAAACCCACATCCAAACAACTCCATCTCCATATGTGAAAACTCATATGCATCAGGAAAGATCCTGGGACCATACCTGAGAACACATTTTCTTTTTTTACCTCGGATTTATTGAGATATAATTGCCATATAACATTGTGTAAGTTTAAGGTGTACAATGTGTTGATCTGATACACTTATATATTGCAAAATGATTGCAACCGTAGCTAACACCTCCATCTCATCATATAATTACTAGTTCTTCTATTGTGGTGAGAACATTTAAGATCTACTCTCTTAGCAACTTTCAAGTATATAATACAGCATTATTAACTATAATCACCATGCTATACATTAGATCCTCAGAACTTATTCATCTTATAACTGGAAGTTTGTATCCTTTGACCAGCATCTCCCTATCCACCCCCCAAGACCCTGGTAACCACCATTCTAATCTCTGTTTCTATGAGTTCAGCATTTTTAGATTCCACATATAAATGATATCATATAATATTTTTCTTTCTCTGACTTATTTCACTTAGTGTGAAGGCCTCAAGATCTGCCTATGTTGTTACAAATAGCGGGATTTCCTTCTATCTTATGGCTGAATAGACATCTTTTTACGTATTCATCCATTGATAGACACTTAGGTTGTTTCCATATCTTGGCTATTGTGAATGAACACACAGTATAGATGTCTCTTGGAGATTCTGGTTTCATTTCCTTTGGATATGAAAAGGAAGTGGAGTTGCCGGATCATATGGTAGTTCTATTTTTAATTTTTTGAGGAACCCCTGTCCTGTTTTCCATAGTGGCTGCACCAGTTTACATTCCCACCAACAGTGCACAATGGTCCACAGAACCCATTTTCTTAAGCTATATTGCCACCTACAAACGGAGGAAAGCTGGGTTTGTAAGAGTCATTTCAACCGAGTGCCGTGCCACTTACAGATACGCCGCATTAATTTTTTTCATAACTACTTGTTAGCCTTCAGTTTGAGAGAAAGACAATTAAAAGAAACAAACAAACAACCCTGGAATGTTCTTGCTTGGAATGATAATTGCTCATTAGAACCCCATTTCATTATAATTGTATAACTCATTATGCTGAGCACTTCATTAGAAGTATTATAAAACTCCTGACAACTTGAATATTGAAATGAATCTGATTTAGAGCTTTACTGTTTCTTGAGGGCATTTTCTAATTAATGCAAGTCTGAGAAACCAGAAAAAGTGAGAGTCTTCATATTTTCTTGTGGGGGTCATTACTGGAGATGTGTTTTTTAAAATATCATTTTGAATTAGGAAGCTTTCTTTAACACAGAAAGAAAAAAATAGTCCATAAACCCGAAATAGTCACAGTGAGGCCACATCTGTCTTTACAGATACAGATAGCTCAGAATGATCCGCAATTAATGCTAAACCAAGTCTTTTTAGAGTGCTGTTAGGGACTTCAGGGTAAAGAGAGCGGATTGAACATTTTCGTTTATCGCTCTTTCCTCTTGAAAGCCCACTGAAATGACAGCAACGGAAGTTTAAAAAGGTTTAAAAACCCACAAGGACAAAGAAAATGAAGGGGAAGAACAGAGCAACAAAGTCCTGGCAGCTGCAGGCAGAAGGACAAGGACTATTGACTTTTCAGACCCAAGAACCAGAATCCGAAGCAGACAGAGTAGGAGGTGAGATGCAAACTCATTGCACTCAGCACCCCCGGATATGCAGGAATTAGTGGTTCCAGAAAGTGGAGCTAAAGGTGGGGCTCTAGGAGGATCAGCTGAGAGTCCGCTTGGGAAGCATTTGGATCCCCGGCAGAGGGACGGTCACTCGTCTCCACTGGTACAAGTCAAGAGGTTTTTCCCTCTGGAGAGGGTGGAACAGAGGGTCTCTGGAAGATTCTAGAAATGGTTGATGGCAAGTCTACCATAATACAACAGGGGGATCAGATGAAAACTTACACATCTAATGATGAGACCTTCCCTCCAAGCCCTCTTAGGTTAGCAAAATGCCAGCAGCAGGGCCTAGACCCTGAACATGAGATTGGAAGATGCTTCTTTGAGGAATCTGACCATCCCAAGGAGAAACAGCTAAAAATGGCTCTCTCAGGGAGTTCCCAAGAAAACAGCGGGTCAGGGCGGTGGCTCCCGAAGTGTGGTCTCCAAACCTGCAGTATCGGCATCACCTGGGAACCCACTAAAGATGCAAATTCTCACACCCTGCTCCAGACCTACAGAATAAGAACCACTGGGGTAGGACCCTGAGATCTACTTTAAGAAGTCCCCCACCTATTCACTAAAGTTGAGAACTACTGCTCTTCAGCAAAGCTCACCGTGGACACAAAATTTCCCTTCCTTATGAGCAGACAATCAAGGGTGAGCAGATATGTAAAGAAAGATGGAGAACAAAATAAATTGAAATATATAACAATCTTGGAGGAAAAAGAGACTTTTCAGGAAAAATTAAACTTGGAAAACAGCTAACATTAATACCCTTGGAGGGGTAAGAAAAGATATTTCATCCATGAAAACAAGAAGAGGTGACTATTTTTTTTAAGAAGGGGTCCTTTGAAAAACAATGAAAATGGGCTTTTGAAAAATTTTAAATATGGTAGTAGAAATGAAGAATTCAACCAAACACTAAAAAGTTAAGCAAAAAGTCAGAAAAAAAAAAATGGGGAGAAAAAGAGAAAAATCTGAAGATTAGTCTAGGAGAGTGATCCGGACAAAGGAAGCAGAAGGGAGATATAATGAAAGAATTGAGAATTGTTTCCCAGCGTTGAAGACCATACAGCCCTAGATGGGATCCACACCGTGTCCAGACATTGGATGAAAATAGATTTGTATCCAGACATGTCATTGTCAGATTTCAGAATGTGGGAATAAAGAGAAGATCCTGCAAGTTTCCAGAAAGAAAACCTAGGTGCATACTAAGGATTAAGAACCAGAATGGCTTCAAACGTTTCTGGAGCAACATTGGATCCTGGAGGACAATGGAGCAAAGAAGAGAGAGCCTGAAGGAAGATGGTGTCCAAAGTTGAATTTTATACCCTGGTAGACGATTAATCCTATGAGGAGACAGAATAAGTATCATCCAATGTAAGGGTAGAATACAGACATTTAAAAACAGGCTCAGGGACTTCCCTGGTGGCGCAGTGGTTAAGAATCCGCCTGCCAATGCAGGAGACACGGGATCGACCCCTGGTCCGGGAAGATCCCACATGCTGCGGAGCAACTAAGCCTGTGTGCCACAGCTACTGAGCCTGTGCTCTGCAACAAGAGAAGCCACTGCAATGAGAAGCCCGCACACCGCAACGAAGAGTAGCCCCTGCTCGCCACAACTAGAGAAAGCCCGCACGCAGCAACGAAGACCCAACGCAACCAATAAATAAATAAATAAATTTAAAAAATAAAAACAGGCTCAGTTTTCGAAGTTCTTCGATTGAGAGGTTAAATTTTATAATAAGAACTGGATAGTGGTCACTGTCAAAGTATTAACTTCTGATTTGCAGAGACACCTATCAGAGAAGTACTTAAACCAAGGACTTTGTGACGACTGCTGTTTGTCCTCTGCATCTATTCTCATCCCTCTTCCATCCAGACTCCACCTGTGGCCAGAAAGTTCTCTCTCCTGAAGACTTGTCTCTCCAGCCTTCGCCTACATCCTTAGGATACTAAGCAAACCCTTTTGTTCTCAATGAGGCTTCATCTTGCCTCAGTTCTAGAATTTCTATCTAGAGGGGGTTGGGTAGAAATCTAGATGAGGGGGGGTAGGAGGCCAGCCCTGGGGTCTTGTCTGCAAGCTGCATTCTTAAAAACTTAGATTTCATAGCACTTTAAATAAAACTTTTCAATGAGATTTTACTTACTCTAAATATAAGGTTAAGAAAATATTGCTTGCCCCATCAAATGTTATTTTTAATTGGGGTGGATTGGAGGACTGATAGAGATTGGGGCTGTAAGCTCAAGGCCCCCGCTTCAGCCATCCTTGGCCCTTCATCCTGGGATGATGGCAGGAACAGAGTCATTCTTCACAGTAGGTAACTTGGAGGCTGTTTGGATGCGCCTTCTCGTTCGTGGGAATGAATTACCTCAGGTCTGACCCACTCTTGCCGTGAACCTCCCTCTTAGAAGCTGCTCTCATAAGCTGCCCAGCTGGGCTCCTCCGAGCTGCAACACCGCTTTCTCAGACAACTACTCTTACAGAGATTTATTCAAAGATCCCTAGACTGGCCAGGGTAGGCATTCTGGGTAATAGCACAAGGACGCTCTCCTGCTTTCTCAGCTTCATTGGGCTGAGCCTTAAGGCAGGACCCAGGTCCACCAGGTTTTGGGTGAACTTTTTGTTTAGCATGGTGGTTAAGAGCCTGTCTTGGAGTGAGACAAAAATGGCTTCAAGTCCTGGCTCTGCAAACTATCTGGAGAATGGGACAAATGAACCTGTCTCAACTAGTGGTGGTGGATTCAACGAGCTGACGTTTGCAAGGATTAAGCACGTTAAATCCTCCATCAGTGACAGTTCAGTAACAAAATTACCCAGAACTCTCTAAGAGTTTCCTCTGAGGACAAAGCGCTGCAGAAATAGTCCCTCTGGGCTAAGGTATCTAGGAAATGAGACAAAAATCTCTAGGTTCTTTTATTTATATTCTCCCCTTCTCTTTTCCTTCCCTCCCCCAATATTGGCCCGGGGACACAGCTACAAATTAAGTCCAATCTCAGCACTAGTTCTAAAAACCCTATAACCTGAAATATAGAAAAACAGACATATTAGATGTTTAAAGAAAATTTAAAAGACAAAATGAAACACAATGTAAAGCTTTTCCTCCCCCCTTTTTTTCTAGAAGTGTGTTCCTATTTGTCTCTAACTTTCACCAGTGGGTAGAGTGATAATAATGCTAATTGGCGTTATTAGTCAAGAGCTTTCTATGTGCCAGAGTCTTTTCCAAGCATTTTACTAAGATTATCTCATTGAACCCTTATGGGACTCCTAGGAGGTAGGTACCTTTCTTATTCTTTTTTGGAGATACAAAGCTGGGGCTTAGAGATGATAAGTAACTTACGGGGAGGCATACAGCAGCTCACTGCGTGGAAGAACACCCCAACCGTTTGGGTTCCTGAAAGCATGGTGGTCAGCCTCGTACAGGAGGGACATCCATGAACTTCACCCTTCTTGTCCCTTATGGCTTCTAGGAAAAGTGTGGAAAAGGTCAGTTTTCTTCTTAGTCCCATGTAGCTAGCAGGGAACTTTCTGCATGTCCAGGGATATTTCTCTGTCCTCTGCCTCAACATACAGAGCTGTGCAGAAGGAGTTGGTCCATGAGAACTTAGAGGCAGAGACTGTCAGGGCTCAGTTCGACCCTCTGACTTGATTCCTATTCATCTCCCCACCCTCCAAACCCTTCAGAGGCCAGGACTGGGTCTCAGATACTCTTGCCTTCCCCAAAGGGGTGCATAGCAGAAGCAACTATTCTAGCTTTGCTACCCACATTTATTTACTTTTTTTCATAACTCTTCAGTTCCCTCTTGGTAAGATTATTCCCAACAGGTATATCAGGAGGAAACCTTGACTAGATGATCTGCAAAGTTCCAACAACTCTGAAATTCTGTCATTCTGTTGTTATATAACTTAATGTTCTATAAAAGAGAAAGCTATGCATCACAGGTGTTAAGGGCATCCAGAAACGTCACTGGATATTAGTGCTTTCTGGGAATCTCTTTTAGGCATTGACAGTTGGGGTCACATTTCCACTAGGGTAAGGAGAAATCAGAAGGGAAATGACCTTGAGCTGGCCTTGTGTGGGCCACTCTGTGGTCCGCTGAGAGCTCCTCTTTGACTGCTGCCATCCAGCCCAGCCCTGCAGGGTCCATGAAGAGTGGCTAAGGACCACCCTCAGAGGGTACATCGTGGGTAGAGAGTGAGCTTGGATATTAAACCCGCCAGGGTTCAACTCCCAGCTCTGCTACTGACTGGCAGTGTCACCCTAACCTCTCTGTTTTCTCATCTGAAAAATGCAGGTAATGCCACCCTCTTCCCTGGGCTGTGGTAATGCCCATCTCATGGTAAGCAGTGCATCATCAGTAGCTGTTAATAATAACATCACTAACTAGTCTAATTGCCCTTCCTGTTTTAAAGGCTCACAGCCTGTAATGCTGGGCTGGGGACCACTCTCACCGACATTGGGACTTTGAGTTTTGACTACCACTGATTTGCAAGAACTAAGCTAGGAGTAGTTACGGCTATCCCCACTATCATTTAAAAAAATCAGATTTAATTTTGTAAATTTGCATGTATTTTTAATTTGAGCTGCCTGTTATCATCAGTGACAAAGAATTTTCTGACAGGTAAAGTTAACCAAAGACGGACTGTTTGCTTCAGTGGTGGGAGGGCTCATCACCATAGCAGGGGTGGCTGAAGGGTGGGACAGAGGACCGCCTGGATGGAACGTATTAGAGGACATTGAAGGGCTGGTAATGGTTTTTGTTGATGACTTAAAGTTTTCTAAAATTCCACATGTGCCTCACAGCTCTCTGAACAGCCCTGGTAATCTGTCGTTTTTGCCTCAAGTTTCTTTGGTCTTCCAGACTACCCATCAAGTAATTGAGAAATTATAAATAAACGTTAGAAGCAAGCCCCTAATTGATCAACTTTCAGGTTTCCCTGGGTGAGTTTTCTTGAAACTTGGTTCCTGTGTATAATTTGATTCATGCATCTCTGGGGGAAAGACCTCTCCCCTGATCTTTGAGGAGGGTAGCAAATGGCTGCAAAGTCCAGGCAAGGAGGTGGTAGTGCTACATTTGCAGAGCTAACAGTCAAACCTACAAAACGAATACAGTTTCCATGCAAGGAGGAAGGAGGAGGACAAATGACTGCCAGACCTGTACATTTACCGAATCAACACCAGTCCCAGGCCACAGAGCCCCGTACTTAGATGCTTTGGCCAGATTGCTTGAGTACTGACATAGCCTTGTAAACTGAGACCCTTCAAAGGAGTGAAAAGAAAAAATAAGTTTAGAGGAACGTTTACATAGAGGTTTCACTTGGGTTCCAGCTGCCCAACTGAATTAGCATCAAACCATTGCCCTGGAAAAGGGTCATGAGAAGTGGTTTTCCTGGCCTCACACAATGAGCACAGTCAGTATGGAAGCTGCCTGGCTTTCATCTGGAAGAAATTTACATCTGATCCCACCCTTACCCCCAGACTTCTGCCTTCCTATCTGCTTCACCCTATCATTCTGAGGCCCATATATTTGCAAAAAGTGCCTCCACTGTCCTTTCTCCTGGTGACGTGGCTGTAAAATTCCTCTCCCTCAATCTTTCTTGCATCCCAAGCAAAACTCCCATTCTTGAGTTCAGACTAGTATCAATAAGGAGTTTGGAGTGAAAACGCTGAGTGAACTAATTCACACTAAAAAGCAAATAGCTGATAAATTCTTAGAGAGGTCCTAACACTTTTTATGAATTCAAGTATCTCAGTTATACAACTTCAGGGTTTAAAAGTTAACCTCTTGAATGGTGGCATCTCACTCACTAAGGTCAAGGGCAAAAAAAAGTTTTAACATCGTAAGAGTAACCTCCTTTCCTCCGTGTTGCTTAATCTGATACTAAGGAAATGTTGCATCTGGGAATAGCGGATGGTTAGCTCCCCAGTATTCAGAGATCCACCCTGAGAATAGATAAGAATCATGGAAGCCTCTTTGGACATACAAGAAAGGAAAAGCAAGCCCACACAGGGTCCTAGAATTACTGGTCCTTATCCTGGGTACCCCTGAGATAGGGATTCCCAGGGATGGGCCTCCCACCCCTATTATTTCTTTATTCTCCTTTCCTCCCTACTCGCAGTGCCAAATAAGGAGCGTCTTTGTCCTTTGGGAGTGCGGGCAGAAGGAGCACCCCTTGATGCTGGAGTTTTGACATTTAAATAATAAATGCTAAAACTTACCAAAGGGGCTTCCCTGGTGGTGCAGTGGTTAACAATCCGCCTGCCAATGCAGGGGAGGCAGGTTCGAGTCCTGGTCCAGGAAGATCCCACATGCCGCGGAGCAACTAAGCCCGTGCACCACAGCTACTGAGCCTGCGCTCTAGAGCCCGCGAGCCACAACTACTGAGCCTGCGCGCCTAGAGCCCGTGCTCCACAGCAAGAGAAGCCACTGCAGTGAGAAGCCCGCTCACCGCAACGAAGAGTAGCTCCCGATTGCTGTGACTAGAGAAAGCCCGCGCGTAGCAACGAAGACGCAACGCAGCCAAAAATAAATAAATAAAATAAATTAAAAAGAAAGAAAAAAGAAAACTTACCAAAGGCTTACTACGTGTTGCTACTGCTCTAAATGCTTTAATTCATTCATTTATTCAACAAGTATTTACTGAGTGCATCCTATGTGCTAGTCACTTCTAAATGCTGTGTATTCATTTATTCATCCAGTGCTTGACCTGTTATGTGTCAAGTAGTGTTGTAAATGCTTTTCATTCACTCCTTCATTCATTCATTCAACAAGTATTTATTGAGTGTATTCTATGTGCCAGTCACTTCTAAATTCTGTTTATTCATTTATTCATCCAGTGCTTGACCTCTTATGTGTCAAGTATTGTTATAAAGGCTTTTCATTCATTTATTCATTCATTCAACAAGTATTTACCAAGAGCCTCCTGTGTGTCAGGCACTGATCTAGGGTCTATAGTGGTGAGCCAAACAAAGCTTCTGCCTTTACAGAGATGATACTTTATTGAGGGTTGCCAGGCAATGCACAAATAAACAAGAAAACATACAGTGTATCAGGTGATTTGAAGTCCTACAGAGAAAAATCAGCTGAGGCAAACGGTCAGAGTGCCGGGTAGATGTTGCTATATTTAGGTCTCATTGATGAGGTGGCACTTGAGCAGAGAGCGAGCAAACATGACAAAATCAATCACAGGAAACACCAGTACATAGACCCTGAGGTGGGCGTGTGCTTGGCCTACCTGAGAAAAATCAAGGGAGAAAGGGGTGACGGGAGCAAGGGGGAGAGGGGTGAACAAGGTCAGACGGAGCTGGGAGGGAAACTGAGCAGGGCCTCACAGGCTCTGTTGGACGGGGAACACAGTAGAGTGCTTTGACCATGGGAATGACTTGTTTTAAAAGCATCCTCCAGCTGCTGTGCTGAAAATAGACTAGGACATCAGGGTGAAAATCAGGGGGCCAATTAAATGGCTAGTGCCGAATCCAGGCTGGAGGGGCTGGTGGCTTGGGCTGTGGCAGCTACGCTGGAGGTGGTGAGAAGTGGTCAGTCGCCGGCTGTCTCTGAAGGTAGAGCCCACGGGATTCGCTGGTGGACTGGATGTGGTACGTGAGGGGAAGAGGGAAGTCAGAGATGATCCCAAGGATTTTGTCCTGAGCAACTTCAAGGGTAGAGTTGACATTTCCTGAGACAGTGAAACTGCCGGAGGAGTTGTCTAGAGGAAGAGCTCGAATGGGGAGTTCAGTTTGGGATATTCGTAAGTTTGAGATGCTCATGACGATCTCAGTAAAGAACTCGAGGCGGGCATTTCGGTGTTAGTCTGCCGTTCCAGGGAGGCGTCCAGACTAAGAATATAAAAGTGGGCAGAGATGGTGTTGAAAAATCACAGACCAGACACATGAACTGAACGTGTATGAGGTTAGAAGAAAAGTCCCAGCACAGAGTTATAGGGCACGCCAAGGTCTAGAAAAGGAGGCAGGATCCAGGCGGGAGATGAAGATGTAACCAGTGAGATGGAAGGAAAACCAGAATCAATGGTTATTCTGGAAACCAAGCCAGGAGGCGCTCGAGAAAGAGGGAACCATCAACCACGTCAAGTGCTTTGGGTAAGTCAGACCAGATGAGGCGTGACCAGTGTCCACTGGGAAGGTGCCCGAGGCCCTAACTGGAGCTGTTCAGAGGAGGGATGAGGAGGGATGCCCCCTCAGGGCATGTCAGGAACAACGGTGTTTATATTTAATTCCATGAGGGATATTGTTATATTTCTGTTCTACAAATGAGAGAACTGAGGCACAAGAGAGGGTTGAACACAGCTGGATTGGAAGTCAGACAGTCTACTAGCTCCAGAGGACATGCCCTTCAAAGCCTGGTGTGCTTGGAACTTGAAGGCTCTCAAATCACCAGGGGCAGTGGAGAGCCGGGAGAAGCCTGCTGGCATCTTAGGACAGCAATCACTAGGTAAAGGGGACAAGAGAAGAACAGAGAATATGACCTCACACCCCACACCATCCGCCGCTGCCTCAAATTCATCTTAGCTTTTGGAGAGAAATGCTGGTTAAGATGGGCTGGGCAGGAAAGGTACCCTTTGCTTTTTTAATGGTATTTTATGTTTCTAGAAATTAATTCAGAATCCTTAGAGCACGCTAAATCTTCTAATAGTTAGAAGGTGTGGCATTAAATTGTCATTGGTAGTGAAGATGACAGTGGCTAAGGGTTGGTGCGACATAGGGGTGTCTTGCTGTGAACTCCGTGCTCACCAAAATTTATCCGCGAACTGATGGCAGTCTCTGTGTGATGAGCGGCAGCAAACTCGTGTTTTCGGTTTTGTCTTGTTTTTGCTGGATAAACGTTCTTGTTAGAGGCGTGTTTCCACGTCCGTGAACAGAATCCGGGGGCCTCTGAGCTAGAACGGGCTTGGAGGAGGGTGGAGGGCAGGTTACTGCACAGGAGCCAGGCTGGAAGGTCAGTGCTCCAGAGCGACCCTGTGGTCGTTCCTGGAGTGGGACCGAGGGAGGGGGCAGCTGGGAATATTCTTCTTCCTGTCGCTCCAGTGTCAGGGCTCCTTTCCTGCGGACCTGGCAGGCTGTCCTCCAGCAGTTACTCTGTAAACCCTGGTCAGCCAAGCCTCCGTTACGTTTTCTTGGGATTGGGGTGTGATTGGGGTGGTGATGGCAATCCGGATTCCTGTCCTTGACGTTAGGAAGACGACCAGGTGGCTGATGGGGCCCCTGGAGGGGGCGCCGAGAGGGGATGGGAGAGCCCCAAAGACCTGCGTCCCTGTTTCGCGTTTTGAGGCTGGTCTTTCCAGCCGGACAGATGGCAGGGATGGGCTCTAGCTGAAGTCTGCAATGACCTCAGTAAGGCTCTTGTTCTCCTGTTCCTTCCAGAGGATTCTCCATCTTGCTTCTTTGGAGCCAGGGGAAAGCAGGAGGAGCCAGCATGCAGGCGACCATTTTCCAGGCCTGGGAGAGAGAAAAATCAGGTGACGCAAGGCCCTGGGCCCTCAGCACTCATGAGCTGACATCCTAGAATCAATGAGTTCTCCTTGGTGTTAAACTTTCAGCATTTTGGACAATTTCAACAGGATCTCCCAGTGGTTACATGGCTTTCTCTTTACAACTGTTTGTTCAACTGTACTTATTTTTCTCTATGTGTATCACACACACACACACACAGGTAAAGTATCTCTCTTTCCCCCTCATCTCATCTCCTTCAAGAGAAAACCTCTCTGAAAGGGGCCACAGTTTTGCAAATGAATTTTCAAAGCTGAGTACACAAACCGTCCTTGTGGTCAAGGTCCGTATAAACTTGGGAGCTTCATTTTAGCCAGTAGAGCACTTCTGGCTAAAGCCAAACTTTCTCTTTTGTCCTTATCTGCAAACTCAAAGTATTACCATTGTCCTAAGGAGGGTCTCAAGCCCCCTTCCCAAGCATCCCAAACCAGAGCACTTTAACATCCCTAATGCACAAGAAAGAGCCACGGTTATGCTGCTAATCCTGTGGTCGTAACACTGAGCTGTAAGTCTAGCCCCTGCATTGGCAAAGAAAGAAGCCAAGGCTCAGAGAGGCAGCGAGATTTGCTCTCTATCACACAGCTACTTTGAGGGGAAACCATTTCTCCTCACTCAAAGAGATTTGCTTTTGCAGTCATGCCCTCCAGGTAATGCCCAATGGTTCCCATGTACGAATTCAAGTCATGAACTAATGGGAGGGCCAGAAGTTCAAGCCACCAGCATCAAAGGGATGAGAGCTGACATGTACATCCAGGAAATTTGATATGATTGGAGCCATGTGTAGATCTACTTTCTGGGGATAGAGAGAACTGAAAAGCTTGTTTAAATTATTAAGAAAATATGAATCTAATCTTTATCTGCAGTAAGCAAGGTGGGGAGCTGGGGAACGGAGCACCAGGGGAAGCTAGGTGATCTGTTTCAAGACAATGTTCCCCTGACAAAATGATGCTTGGAGAGAAATCTCCTGGAAGTACGGAATGTCTTCCTGCTATCTAGAATTCCTTGATTATTTCTTCTAAAAGATATTGGTTCTATGGTAGGTCATACATATTTGGAACTCAGAACTTAAATATTTGTTGCTTATTCCATGCCCAGGGTCTCAGAGGCACTCGAGTTTTTGTTGAATGAATGCAAGATGATTTGTGCTAAATGAATACACTGATGATACATTTAAATGTTTGAAAACTGCTAACTGATGTATTATGCTGAAATTAATAAGCTAAAATATAACAGGAGCGAATGTACAGCCATGTATTCAGTCTCCAAAAAATCAACAGGGACAAGAGGGAGGATATTTGTTTCAACAGCAGTTCAAATGAAACAGACATGAGAGCTTTAGTTTACAACTTCGTAAGAGCCAAAGGTATGAAGCACGTACTGAAGAGCTGACGTGATATTAGACTGTTTCCATAAAAGAATGGTTTCTAGGTCAAGGCTGGACATCACTACACTGTGCTCTTAGGTGATTCAACCTTACCTGGAGTATTGGAGTTGATAATTAGTTGTCACATCTTAAGAGGGACATGGATAAACTTAGACCATGTTCAGAGGATAGAGGGCATGGGGGCTAAAAGTCTAAATGCCATGATTTATTATGCCCTGAAAGAACTCAGAATGTTTGGCTAGAAGAAACAACCAAAAGTGACACCAAGATTGATTAGATGATACTCTAAAATTCATAAAAATTTTATGACTGTGAAGCAATATCCATAATTTATCACCAAAGGACCTGGGGTAGTTAAAGGTGGCATCCCCAACAAGGAAGTCTCTGCTCGCATCGCCTGAAAAGTATTTCAGGTATAAATTAAAATGCTCTACGAGACATTGTTTTCCATAAACAAGGGGTTTAAATTATCCTGACCCACAAATAAAGATCCATATGTTATTTACTCAAATAACCATAGTCTTGTCCGAAATGTTAGATCATTCCACCAATAGATTTTTTTCTATTGCTCCAAATCATTAATAAGAATTTTGACGGCAGTAAAAGCAATAAAATAAATCAATCCTTAATAAATAATATATATATGCTCCTCTTCTTTCAGCAATGATTTATTAATATCCACTCACAGAGCTGCTTATTCTCTATCGAGGCAGGTTTTTAATCACGTATGAATTTGCCAAACCATCTTTCATTCAATTACTGTACTTCTATCTGTTTTTAAAGAACTTTAACAAATGCTTTACTCTATCTATGATTCCCCTTACGTGCTAGAATGTGAACGCTGTGAAAAATAATGAGGTTAGTATTGCACGACTTCTTTTGTGAACGCTTAGCTCATTTTCTAAGAAGCTTCACTTCTTCCACTTAATATTCAATTGTCAAATTGTGCCAAGAAATAACAAGCCTCCTGCTCCCATGTTTGAAATTCATCTTTTTGAAATTTGGAAGATCCTGTTCCCCAAAGAACGTCTCAAAGATTATGACCAGGGTTCTGGGATCTTTCCAGACTCTGTGAGACCTCGTCCGGACTAGGGAGGGGGAAACTGGCGTAGAAGAGGCAGCTTCACGGGGGCAGACAGGTTCACTTGGGGGTGATTGCCCGAGGGAGGCACCGTGCTGGCAGGATCCTTAAACCTTGTCCAGTCTCGGCAGGAAGTCATGCCATCACACCACGGCCATGTCTCTCACTGACCCCCATGAGAGGAGTGTTTGTGTGGGAACTCAGTATTTCCCATCTAGAGCTAGGTGTTTTCTTACTATTTCTTTACCATTCTAAGCTTTATTTTCCTTCAATGCATCTTTGTTTTACTTTTTTCATTTTGAAGACTTTTCGTATTAAGGGATAAAATTGAAGAAAAATTGGAGGTAATTAGTTCTGTTGTTTATTAGTTCTTGTCACTTTGGACAAGTTGCTTAACCCTACTTTATGGTGTTCAGTTTCATTCTTCCTTAGGCTAATCTTATGTAGCAGTGACTGTCTATATCATCTCTGTCTTCTTAAGTTCTCTTTCTGTCCATGGATTCAATCAAAGGCACTTACTACCCTTTTAAAAAATTTTATTGCCGCAGCTTATTTTTTCCCAGTTTTACTGAGATACAGTTGATATATAACATTGTGTTAGTCCAAAGTGTAAAATGTAATGACTTGATGTATGTATATATTGCAACATGACTACCACAGTACGTTTAGTTAACATCAGTCACCTCACACAGATAACAAGTGCTGGAGAGGGTGTGGAGGAAAGGGAACCCTCCTGCACTGTTGGTGGAATGTAAATTGATACAGCCACTATGGAGAACAGTATGGATGTTCCTCAAAAAACTAAAAATAGAGCTACCATACGATCCAGCAATTTCACTCCTTGGTATTTATCCAAAGGAAACAAAATCACTACCCTGAAGAGATATCAGCACCCCCATGTTCATTGCAGCTCTATTTACAACAGCCAAGACATGGAAATAACTAACCTAAGTGTCCATCAACAGATGAATAGATACCCATTTAAAAAATTTTAAAGGTTCCTTTCTTTAAAAATTTCTCCAGACTCACTCACTCTCACAGTCTCATGCAGCCAAATCTTTGCTTCAGATTTTGATGCCTACCTCACCCCTTGGACTGGAAACCTTGGGTCGTCCTGCGGTTCCCTGCACACCTTTTGCCAGGAACATAGCTGGGAGTTCCCTGTGCTTTCTGCCTGCACTCTCAGGCCAACCCCTGTTCACTCCTGTCCTGTCCTTTTCCTGACACCCTCACCCAGGCTGGACAGCACAGCTGCCTAGGGCCAGGAGGTCAGAGAGTAGCACTGGACTTGAAAGCAATCACTCAAGTGAGAGCACTGAAAAACCCATAAAACCTCTAGACAGCTCTATCATTACAAAATGTTCTCAGTCCTAAAATGCGATATGTTTGAAGGCAGCATCAGTTCAAAAAGCTTTTTTAGGGAAAAAATAATAGATGTGCGCTGGGATTTACAAGGGATTGGATTTCAGAAGTATTTTAATGTTAAAAAGAAAAAGCGTGTCTTAGGATCGGGGAAACGCAGTGTTGTTCTTAGCGTTCGGCGCCTGCCCACACTTCCTAGTGTAACGGGTTATTGAACAGGCTGGAGTGAAATCAGGAAAGAGCTTTGGGTTTCCCCACCGCAGTCGCCCTCAAACCCATCCTGTCAGCTCCTCCCCCCGCCACCACCAGGCCTTAGTGTCGTCTTGGGCAGATTTTAGAATGCCCTGGTCCCCTTCAAGCCTCAGAAAATCCAGTATAATCCAAATCAATACTTCACTCCTCCTCCAACAGAAGCTTCTCCCTCCTCTCGCAGCCCCACCTCGGCTCGGGTCAGACCTGCCCTTCTTCCTGCCCCTCCCCTGCTCTCTCTGCTGCTACCAGGTCCCCGAGGGCCAGAGCCGGGCAGGGAAAGGCCTCCGCACTGTGTAATGTTCCCTCTCACTGCGGATGCACATATATTGGAGAATTGCTCTGGGCGCCTTCTGTGGGTTGGTTAGGCGAACCTCCCCACCGCTCTCACCTCACCATCACCGCCCACCCTCCCTCAGACGCACGTCAAGGCTGCACGAGGACCCCAGTCCCCACCGGGGAAGAGGCACTTGGAGATGCCCTCTTAGGAGGCCCCTCGGCTCTTCCTCTCTGCGCTTTGCTACTGGGCTCCCTTCCCCCAAGCCGCCAGCCCTCTTGGCTGTGGTCCTTCCAAACTGGGGCCTTGCAGGTATGCCTCCCTCTGGCCTCTCTCCTCTCCCAGTCCTCAGCGGGGAGCTTCAGCCAGCACCCTCCTTCAGGCTGCTTCGGCAGAGAGTCAGGCCCCAAGTCTCACGACCAGCAAACCCAAGGGCCACATTTCAAGGCCCTCCCAGGAACCCTCCCGTGCCCCTCCAGCCACAGCAAGGGGAAGGCTGGAGAGTTTGAGGAGACCAGCCAGCACCTGGCCAGCGAGGGGGCTGTCCACCCCCCTATCCTGAAAATCACTCGAATCTCCGCCAGTGGTTCTTTAAGGTCCCTCTTCATTTATCCTGGAGGCAGTGGGAGGTGGGGGAGAGTTGGGGGAACCACAAGGCTCTCCCTGGTCCTACCATCCTCTCCAAAGAATCCTTCTTCTCTCCTAAAAGCCGTGAGCCTCTTCAGATGCCTAGGAGGTTGCTGGGTCGCTTGGCCTCCTCTGTCTAACCTCAAAATGGACATGGTCGGCCCCTCCCTTTAGAAGGTGGATGGTACTTATCCTTGTCTTTGGTTTGGAGGCTTTGGCAAAAATAGGACACAGGAGGAGTCTCGATCTACCTGTTACTCTTGTTCAACTCAGTTTAACAAACTTGGAGTGTATGTTGCTTGCCAGGCATTGATCTAAGTGCTGGGATTACAAGGTGAGCAGAATGTAATCCACATCCTCAAAGGATCAGAGCAAAGCGGATGGACTCGCAGAGGGGCAGATGGGGGGCGGGTGCTTCAGGGCGCAGTCTCTGCAGCCTGGGTGCCTGAGTCTGAATTCTTACCAGCTGCCTGCCATTGGGCAAGTTGCTTTAACTCTCTGCACCTCTGTTTCCCCACTTGTAAAGTGGGATAATCATAGTATAGTTACTGTGATGATCAAACTAGTACAAATATAAGTACATAGAACAGAGCCTAGCACGCAGTGCAGTTATTTGCGTTAAACACAAAACACTGTGCTGTCCTTACTGCTTCAGAAGCTTCGGCTCATCCTGGCCTTTACTTTTCCTTCTACTTGCCTTCCAGGTTCAGCCTCCTCCTCTGCATGAGACTCCGGACATTGTCTTCTCTTTCTAGCTTGCTGTCACGTCCTTGTAGCCCCCAACTTGACTGAATCCACACCCCAGTCACGTTATAACTCTGTTTTTCAGAGCGCCTCCTAACCCGTCCCCCATTTTAGTTTCTCACCGTGGGTTAATTTGAAACATAACTTGCCCCTTTGAAGTCTCCTTCCTAAAAGCATAAGGCACACGTCTAATTATACCCAGTGTTCCCTTCAGAACACTCATACTGAGTTCAGAGCACTGGTCCTCGTGTTGCTTCCTTGCTCTTACGAGAAATAAATCCAGGAGTTAAAGCAAGTCAACGTTTAGCACAATTAGATTTCTTGAAGCTCTCCAACCAAAAATGACTTTTCAGTACCTTTATGACAGTTTCCTAAGTAGTTACTGTAATGGGATATTCACATGATACTCCTCCCGTATGGAAATTTGGGTGAGACCCCCAAGCTGAGAACTACCCTCAGAGGGTGTTAGATCATCTGTGGAGAGCTGGCACACGGGTGGTCCAAAACTTGTTCTGTCATCCACCTCAAGAGCTTAAAAGAGGAGGCTAGGAATTTGTTAGGAGTTTGAAGCAGCCAGTGGCAAGGATTAGTTTGAAGAGAGTTGGCAGGAGTTGTGCATTCCCACCACTCCATCCCCAGCCCATCCACCCCCTGCTTTGGAGGAAGGGGGTGGATATTTCCCCATCACCTTAAGCAAAGTGAGAGACATAAGAAACCGCTCAGAGAGCTTTATCTGTGAGACTCAGAATTGGGTGGGTGCAGACTGGTAGCTGCCTACCATCCGCAAAGCCCAAAGAAAAGATGTGATTGCAACTGCTCCTGCCAGGGAGCAGAGTAAAGAGACAGGGCTTGGGAGGGCAGGCACCCTGACTTAGGGGTGCACTAGGGACTGTGGGCTAAGGGGGGAGTGGCCAGCTGGATGCGACTCTGGCTTCATTAAAAGAACTGCAGGTTGGAGACTCCCATGACGTTGGGCGAGGTGCCAAGGGAAGACCCTCAAAGAACCCATGAAAGTGCTAAGTAGGAGAAAGAAGGATCCTGACACCAGGCTGCAATGGTCTCAACTAAGTGAGCCCATTCTCGCTCCCACCCTTTCCTTCACTCTCCTCCTGTTCTGGGGGAGCCTGAATCGAGAAGGAGTTTAAACAGTGATGGAGCAAACCAGCTCCTACACCACCGCCAGCTCCTAATCTTGTATCCAGGCCAAACTGGCAGGAAGAGAGGAGTCTAAATTGTATGACAAACTTGAATTCTGGATTGAACTGGACATTTTTATTATCTGAAAAATGGGGCTATTTGTTAATTCCATAGGAGCTGCCTGAGATTTCATCCAGGAGCAAAGAAGAAGCATTCGACTTAGCACAGAAAAAATAGTATAATCGCTTTCCGCTTGCACTCTTCTGAGTCCAGCTCATTTAAGGAAACGGTGACTCAGTAACAAGAAAGCAGAAGCCATATCCTCTAGGGTCTAGATGGTCTGTGGACACAGAGGATGATTTGGTTGGAGTCTTGGAAGCATGATCCTCACATTAAGAAGTTCTTGTGCATTAGGAACCCACGCCCTGAGTGATGGCCCTTTAATCCTTTCTCCTTTTAGTTTCATCCATATGCTTTGATCGTCCTTCATCATGAATAAAAGATGCTGTAGGACCAGGGGGAATTCCTGTTGCCATCCTCAGGAAGGAGCTGAGCGCAAGGGCACGACAGACATAGGAAACATTTGGCAAAAGACTGAACCCAAGGAGTGAGAGGGAAGCTTAGCCTCCAAGGCGGGACACAGGGTCTCTCTGGTGGGAGCACCTGTCCACAAGTTCAGCGCTTCCCAATGGCTGAGTGTGGGTGAGGGCTGTGGAAGCCAGCAGGTGAGTAAGAGCTCAGGGTGTGGGGCCCCCAAAAGACGGGGGGAAGTTGAGGGTGAAGAGAGGGAAGGAGGAGTGGGTGGAAGAGGAGGTCTGAGGAAGTTAGAAGGGCTCTGGCAGCGGGTTGCCAGACTTAGCAAATAAAAATACGAGACCTCCAGTCCTTTGTTTTAGGTCATTCTACTCTAGAGACTGTTGGACCAGGGGAGTGAGAATCAATATCCTTAGCATTTGCTATTGCGGCCAATGGAGTCATCCACAGTTAAAGAGAGTGAAACAGTGTGGAAATAGAGTGTTCTCCATGTGAATCAGAGACAGGGCAAACGTTAGAAATACTAAGATGCATCAACTATCGTCACCAGGAAACAGAGTCATATGGAAGACACATTGCTTGCTTTGGTGATGTAAAAGACACTAGAGAGAGCAAATTTACATTACCTGCTTTAAAGAAATACGACTTAGATATAAATGACTCTAAGGGAAGTCACATAACAACGTAAAACATATTAAAAAGTAAGTACCTTCAGCCTTTAATTTTGAGTCAAATAATTGGGTTAAATGTATTCTTTGTGCAATGCATAATTTCAATCTTTTATTTTGCATTTCTGACAATTCAAATTGTGAGAGTATGTTGGCACAATTAATTTTAATGATATTTACTGTCTGCTGGATATTCCTAAAAGGCAGAACATCTTGAAAAATGTGTTCAAGTTATTTCAAACCACTTTCAGATCCTTGTTAGCAAGCAAGAGCCGAGCTCCCATCAGCAGAGGCTTTTGAAAAACTGACAGACACAGGTCCTGATCTGCTAGCAGTATCAGAAACGTGATTTTCATATCAACAGATTCCTGTGCAAGAGGAGGTCATTGGTGCCACCTAAAGGGTCCCCATCACAGGACCTCCCAGCTTTAGTCATGTGATGACAGCCAGCATCAGACGTGTTCTTAGAGCAAAATAAAGCTTCTCCCACCTCCCCAATATTTGAAAGTCTAAAACTCTGGGAGACTGAGGAAAAAGCGCCTCACTTACTCATGCCCTCCCCACACCCGCCTCTCAGATGAGCCGTGAGCATCTTGAAAAGTGACGCTGAACGTACTTTAGGATAACAGGTAAAAGGGCATCGATGAATAAATCAAGAAACCCTTCATGGTGCAAATAGATGCTGCTAGAATTAAGGGGAGAGCTGAAATGCATCTTGCAAATCTAAAGGGAAACTTGAAGCTCAGACAGCTGAAGTGATTCGCTCAAGATCAACGAGACAGGGCCAGAGAGGCATTCCTGAGACCTGGACTTTATTCAGTATACTCTTAAAAAATATTTTCTTAAATTTTTTATACAATTTTTAAAGGTTACTTTCCATTTACAGTTATTACAAAATATTGGGGCTATATTTGCTGTGTTGTACAAACATATGCTAAGTGAAATACGTCAGACGGGGAAAGACGAATACTGTCTGATATCACTTATATGTGGAATCTAAAAAATACAACAAACTAAGTGAATATAACAAAAAAGAAGCAGACTCACAGATACAGAGAACAAACTAGTGGTTACCAGTGTGGGGTGGAGGGGCAATATAGGGATGACGGAATGGGAGGTACAAACTATTGGGTGTAAGATAGGCTCAAGGATGTATTGTACAACCCAGGGAATAGAGCCAACGTTCTGTAATCACTGTAAATGGAAAGTAACCTTTAAAAATTGTATTCAGTTTACTCTTAACATCCAGTTCCAAAGTCCAGATTTGTGTTTTTTTTTAAAATTGGGTTTTCTTAAACTGAAGTGCACCTATATTTGTGCTGCCATCAGCACCTTAAATTACAAGTTCCTCTGTGAAGAACATTGTGATGTCTCTAGAAATTTCTCTCACTGAGAGTCCCAAACTGTCAGCTCCTCACAGCCCCAAAGCCGTCATTTTGGGAGCCAAGGTAGGTCTCCCCGATGATTTGCTATGCTCGAATTTGAACTTCGAACGTGACCTGGCATTCTTTCCTTCTTTTCGGATTCCACGTGTCCTGAAAACAGAACAGCAGCTCTCGGGAGGTCTGGAGAGTAGCCCTCTCTCTCTCCAGTCACCCTCCCGAGGCAGGAAGAGCCCTTCTCCCCCCTTCTGCCTGCAACCCCTGGAGTTCCCACGAGGGGCTGGCCTCAGTGCAAAGCACCAACGAGCTGGTGAGCCGGAGCAGGGCCTCTGCTCAGAGAGGTCTGAGCACCGAGGAAGCTGATGGATGTGAGGCAGAGTGGATGGAGGTTCACGGAGGAGCAGGAAGCATCTCTCTGATTATAATCGGGGCTGCATTTGCCTTGTCGAACATTTAAGGCTGGGATCAGAGTATGAAATAAGAGGATTTACAACTGGGCGCTTGCATCTTCGAGGGGAAAGGAGTGTGCAAACTCGAGGCTGCACCGTGGCCTTGGTTTTCTGGGCAGGAGAGCCCCAGGTGGGTGATAATCACCGCTCTCCTGCCCATCCCCACGGTCTCCTGGGTGGTCTTCCCGGCCAGACTCTGGGGGGTAATTTGCTCTTTCACATTGTGGTGTGAGACTCCTTTCCTTCTGTCTTCCTTTCTTTTATTCCTCATTTTCACAGTTTTACTATCTATTTAAAACTTGTACTCTTTTAGAAAATATAATACAAACGCCTGGAAAAATAGAACCAGTGCAAAAGGAATACAGCAAAAATTGTGTTCCTTCCACCCCTGTTCCTCCACGAAAGGGCCACCCTCTGGTACCAGTTTCTAGAGTTTATCTTTCCAGAGGTATTACATGCATTACCAGCAAAGTCTCTATCTATCCACGTGTGCGATGCACTTCCTGCCCCTTGCTGTTCCAGGCATACAGTTTCCAAAACACCATCCTGCTTAAAATACGTTAATAGACCCCAGTTCTCTGCAGGATAAAGCCCAGCCTCTTCCTGGTGCAGAACATCCTTCACATCCGTCTCCCCAGATGAGCATCGCCTTCCAGCCCGGTGCCCACCTCCCTCTAGCTCCCGCCTCCTCCTCCCGCCCCACTCCAGGTTTCAGCCTCAGCAGATCTCCAGGCCTGTGCGTCTCACTCCAGTTAGTTCCTTGGTCTGGAGACACTTGCCTCTTCCCTCGTCTGCTTGTCAAAAATCATTCTCATCTTTAAAGACTCAGTTCCACGTGCCACTTCTGCTGTGAAGCCTTCTCAAGTTTCCCCGTCATGTGGACTGTTTCAGCTGCCTTAGGATGCTCCCTGGAAAGTTCTGTATCCCTCAGTGGGTGGTGCATTTATTTCCTGAACATCCTTGAAATGCCAAATGTGCTAAGGACCAGAGACACCATAAGCCATAACACAGTCTCCACCCTCAAGGAACTTAGGGTCTAGCGGGGAAAAGTAACACACTACAACGGAAGTGTGTGATGAATACAAGGTGTGGGGCTACACCAGAAAGGAGCCCTTTCTGCAGACTGGGCCAGGACAGATGAGGAGGCAGAACCGAAGCCGATGCCTGAAGGTCTAGAAGGATGAGCCATACGAGAAGTTATGGAGAATAAGGAAGAGTTGAAATATCCCCAGGAGCCGTGGCACACAGAGAAAGGCACGTGCAAATGTTGAGGAGCACCAGAACCCACGTGATGTCAGAGAGCTCAAACAATATGGCGGGAGGTGAGAGCTGTGAGGACAGAGTCAAGGGACTAACGGAAGACAAAGTCTTCTGTGAATTGTGAACTTGTCAGAAGACAAAGTCTTCTGCTCCTACACAAACAATTGGTGTAGGAGCAAGTGACTCAACAAGTCTGGCAACTGGAGAATCATAATCTTTGACTTCCAAGTTGCAGCAGCTTCTGAAAGTTTACAGAGGATTTGGGGAAGGCCAAGGGTTGCCACTTACATGATTGCCCTTGAGTACTCCAGCTGTGGGTGTTGACAAGGTGCTGGTAGGAAATTTTTGAAGGTTAGGATTTTGGTGAATTGCTCTGTAAATCCAGGTACATAGTAATAATGCTAAGAGCTGTCGGGATTAGCCTATATTGGGGCCTTACTCTGCTTCCAATGCTATTTTAAGTAATTTACATGTTAGAGGATATTTAATCTCAACTACTTAAGGGGTGGGTATACCATTACTATCCCCATTTTATACATGAGGAAACTGAGGTCCTGAAATGAGGTACTGAGGTTCAGAGGCTTTCCCAGTGGTGCAGAACTTGTCCATGGTGGAGCCAGGATTGAAACCCCAGCAGTCTTATTGGAGCCCATGTTCCTAACCACTAGGCATCACTGCCTCTCCCCAGCTGCAGTGGGCGGGTGTTTGGGTGAGCACACTGCCAGACCTAGGAACCCAAGGCTCACTGTTCCAGAGACAGAGTCCGGGAAATCAGGGACAGATGGGCAGTAGGCAGGGTGTGCATGGTTTGCCCTTGGCACCTGAGGCAGCCACTGTCTGTAAATAACAACTTGGGGAGTTTAATTAACAGCCCACTTGCAGGAACGCCAAGAACAACAGGAACTCCACGGGTGAATGGCTTGGGGGTGAAAATCAGAATTGAGGGGCCGTCTTTGCCATCTTTCAAGCTGCTACGGATAGCAACAGGCAGACTGAACTGGCCAGGTCTTGGCAGGAGAGTGGGCTCCGTTAATTACACAGATGGATCATTTTGCTCAGAAAAAGCCAGTGGATGGTTTGATGGAGTAACTTCTGCAACCATAAAATCAGGAGAAATGTATGGCTATCTCTGTGCTAAATGGGGCCCTGAAGAGATTAACCTCACAAACAAAGTGCAAATGATATGCATGAATTGCACCAGATGGGGGAAACTCCTCGTGATACTTGATTTCATGCCAGGGATGCTGGATTCAAATATCAAACGATAGAAAAGATTTCTTGAAAGTTGGCGTAGGGGGCTGTAAGGAGAAGTGCTGGATTCTGATATGCAGAAGATTGGAATTTGATGTCAATGCCTTGAAGAGATCCCTGAATACATAAGCTTTAAGGAGGGGATGGAATTGGGGGTTATAGGTATTTTATAGTCACTGTATATATTCAAAGCAAATGCATTTCAATGCCATCAACCCAGCTGTAAGCTTTGTGACCTTCTTCCTCTCTCAGGGAAGGGTGAGAGTGAGGCCAGTTGGAGATGGCAGGCCAGGCCATTGGCCTCTCGGTCAGCACCCCTTACCACCTCGTTGGCCTTACTCGCTGGTCCCGCCTGTGGGCTGAGTTTCTGCAAGCTGCACGGCCAACACTTTGACAGGCCGCTGTGGGGAAGCAGGATGAGCACAGCATCTCGGGTGTGAAGACAGGTGTTCAAATCACAACTCTGCTACTGGCTAATGATATGCTGTTGGGTGAGTCAACTGAGCCTCAGTTTATTCGTCGGTGAGATGGGATAATAATCCCCCCACAGAGACGTTGCAAGGATTGAGATAGTGACATATGAGAGCACCTGTAAGCTGCAAGCACCATGAAACGCTAGCTTCTGCAGTTAGCAGGATTTTGAGGCATAATTTACCTGTAGCCTTCTTTTACCTCTGGTCTTTCACATTCCCCTTTTGTTTTGTTTTTGCTATTTTTTGTTGCACTAAAATATACACACATAAAATTTACCATTGTAACTATCTTTAACTGTACAATTCAGGGGTATTAAATACATTCACAATGTTGTACAACCACCACTATCCATTTGCAGAACTATTTCATCATCCCCCAGTGAGACCCTGTACCCATTAAATAATAACTCCCCATTCTCCCCTCTCCTCAGCCCCTTGTAACCTCTATTCCACTTTCTGTCTCTGTGAACTTGCCTATAATACATATTTCATATAAATGGAATCATACAATACTTATCCTTCTATGTCTGGCTTATTTCACTTAGCATAATGTCCCCAAGGTTTACCCACGTTGTAGCACACGTCAGAATTTCCTTCCTTTTCCAGGCTAAATAATATTCCATTGTATGGCTAGACCACAGTTTGTTTATGTATTCATCTGTCAGTTGTTTCCACCTTTCGACAATTGTGAATAATGTTGCTTTGAACATTCAAGTACAAGTATCTGTTTGAAGTCCTGCTCTCAGTTCTTTTGGGTATATATCTAGGAGTGGAATTGCTGGATCATATAGTAATTCTACATTTAACTTTCTGAGGAACTGCCAAACTGTTTTCCACAGCAGCTACACCAGTTTACATTCCCACCAGCCACGTATGAGGGTTCCAATTTCTCCACATCCTCACCAACACTAGTTATTTTCCTTTTTAAAAAAATAATAGCCACCTAATGGGTGGACGTGGTAACCCCATTTGCTTTGAAGAGTATCAGTTATATCTCCATGTGGTGAGAAACTCCAGAGTAGATAAAGTTGCCTGTCTACCCCTGGAACTCTGGCATATCAGGGAGTATATCTGGCACCAGGATTTCTTTTTGCAAAAGTTTTTATCCAAAGCAAAATGGTTTTCCAGGGAGGAACTGGGAGAAGGGCTTGGAACCATAGCCACTTGACAGTTCTGTCCATCTGTTTATTTATTCATCCATTCATTTTTTCCCTCATTCATTTATTCCACAAATATTTATTGAATGCCTGTTTTGTAGGGAGCAAGGAAAAATTGTGTCGAATTCTGTGGCAACTGGATTTTAGAATCTACAACACCAAAAATTGGAAGGAACCTTAAGAATCCTCTTGTCCAAACACCCACCCCACTCAGCAATGTTTCCTAAAACTAGAGAGATAGGAACAGAGCTCAGGTTTCCAACTCAGTGATCAGCCAGGAATGATGTAGCCCAAGCCAGGGAGCAAAACTCAAACTTGTAGAAGAGTGGGTTTAAAACAAGGGCAAGCATTTGTAGGGAAGCTCTCTTTTCTTACCTCTCAGTAGAAAGTCCAGTCACTCGATAAGCCAGTGGGATTTGAACACAATAAAACAAGTGTGAAGAAAACCTGATTAGATAAGGCTTGAGTACTCACATAGTCCTTATATTGTGATAACCTCCCTCCCAAATGTCACCTACAGGCTGCGTGCAGTGGGGAACACCGCTGACTTGGAATCTGAAAGCCAGGCAGGAGTGTGAGTATTTGATTTCAATCCGGGAAAATTCCAGAGGACTAAATTCAGAGGATTTATGAACACCCTCATATCCAAACAACTGGATTTCATTGACAAACACAGACTTAGTTTCTTGCTCAAACTGGGACATTTCAACTATATTAAAAGGCAGAGATAAAGAGATGGAAACAGTGGATAGAATGCAACTCACAGAGTTTCCACATATATGTTTATTTTACTCTGGGTAATGTTTAAGCCTCAGGAGTCCAAAAATAAATTAGAATCATAGACAGCATCATTTCCTAAAGCCGTGTTCTCTTCCTATACACCCTCCAAAGCCACACAAAAGTACAAGATGGACCTCATCTACTCGTAACAGGGAGAGAGCAGCATTCTCTCAGATCCAGGTGGAGCTTTGCAGAAAGAGCTTCCCCATCTTCATGACCATAACCATGGTGTCCAAGATGATAGCTGGAAAATAAGGTTAAATACCATTATACGAAACTTTCCATAACTTGGATGCCAGCAGCCCTAGTTTCCATTCCATCTGTAATCTGGTTTCTCTACCTCATTTAATATTTTACTACCATTTTTATGTACATGGAAGTACTTCATAGAAGTAATTAATGTCTTCGATATATATAAGGCCTTTCCACGTCGGACTATTAGGTTCCGCATTATTCTGCCGGGTGCTGCAAGGCCCTTTGCTGTGTCCAGGTTTCTGTGCTTATACAGCAGGATGCCGGAATCTTAAAAGGAAGCAGAAGGCTGAAGACTAAAGGTCACCCTGCCACCCGGTAAGTGACGAGCATTCAGCGGGTGCTTGAGTCATCTTTGATCGCTAACCTCCCTGACTGCCTTCTCCTCCGCTCTTCTCGTCCATGGCTTAGCGCCTTGAGCTGCTGCTACACGTTCTTGACCTGCTTCTACACGTTCTTGACCTGCTTCCTGCTGCAACCCCACCACCATCTAAAGAGTCACCCCCTCCCATCAGCCTCGTCCTGTCTCAGATTAATCCCACCGCAGTGGCTCTGCAAGAAAAGCCTAAACTCCTTCAATGTGTTTTAGAAAGATTTATGTTATCACAAGCATTTCAAAAGAAGGAGCAAGGCATCGGTTAAATTTACCATGAAATTAACCATAATCCTGCCACAAAGTATTCAACTAATTGAGATTACAGTCCGAAAACTAACACAGGATTCAGTGCAGTTACTAAAGGAGGTTATGCAAAATAGATGCTATGCAAACACCTATCTAAAAGAGGTGGATGAGGAAATTTCTTTAAGTTTTTCTTCCCAGTTTTACTGAGATATAACTGATGTATAACACTATTAATTTTAGGCGTACAACATACTGATTTGATATATGTATATATTAGAAATGATGACAGCAATATGTCTAGTTAACATCCGTCACCTCACATAGTTACAATTTTTTCTTGTGATGAGAACTTTTAAGGTCTACTCTCTCAGCAACTGTCAAATATACAGTACAGTGTCGTTAAGTAGTCACCATGCTGTACTTTATTATTATTATTTTTTATAAATTTAGTTATTTATTTTTGGCTGCGTTGGGTCTTCATTGCTGTGCGCGGGCTTTCTCTAGTTGCGGCGAGCGGGGGCTACTCTTCGTTGTGGTGCGCGGGTTTCTCACTGCGGTGGCTTCTCTTGTTGCAGAGCACGGGCTCTAGGCGCGCGGGCTTCAGTAGTTGTGGCACACGGGCTCAGTCGTTCAGGCTCATGGGCTCTAGAGCGCAGGCTCAGTAGCTGTGGCTCATGGGATTGGTTGCTCCGCGGCATGTGGGATCTTCCCGGACCAGGGCTCGAACCCGTGTCCCCTGCATTGGCAGGCGGATTCTTAACCACTGCGCCACCAGTGAAGTCCCCCATGCTGTACTTTACATACTCAGGACTTATTTACCTTTTAAGTAGAAGCTTGTACCTTTTAGTCCCTTCCCCCATTTCATCCCCACCCTACCCGCACTTCTTTAAGGAAGTTTTTCAGGGGGGTAGGAGATTGGACAAGGTGACCTTCCAACTGTGGGATCTGATGATTGTAATAGTCTCCAAGATCAGTACTGGTAAGATCAATCCTAGTTAATATCTAGATCTGCCGGTTTCTGTCTCATGGGGCGGATGGGGACCAAATCACCAAACCTGCAGTGAGTGCAAAGTGCAGAGTCAATTCTGGGAGGGATTGAGCATGCGCCTTGCGCTCCCGGAGCGGATGATTCTGCTGGAGGAGAGGAATACTTCGGTACCGCGAGAAGTACCACGAGAGTTCCGGGGTGTCCTTTTTATCTGCGTAGACACTCTTCTTTTTCTGATCCCGTTACTCACGCTGCACTATCACAACGTACTGGCCTCTCTGGGCCTGGAAAACCGAGCCTGGTGACCGCCGAAGCACCAAGGCACGTCTTGGAAATCCACGGGACACTCAGATGCCTATTTCCTGTCAGGTAAGGGAAACCTTACAATGCAGTGATTCTAGATTCTGGCTGTTGCTTCATGTTTGCGGAGAACTTGCTAAGGGGTGGGGACTTCTTCTGCTGGGTTTGTGCTTCCGTGAAGAGGACTTCTTTTAAGGTACCCCCGAGCCTCCATCCACCCATTCCGTCTGGAAAGGAAGCCAATCGTCTGGTCGGGGTATTGGGAGGAGAGTCTGAGCCTGCGTGGTTCAGCTCTTCCTGGTTCCTCCTCGTTCATACCTGCCTGCGGGCAGCTCCCGTCCCTCTTGTGCTCCCTGCAGGCAGAGGGGCCCAACCCCGTGGGAAGACCTGCTGAGCTCTGGTCCCTGCGGGTATTTCAGAGGCCAAGTGTTAGCACAACCCGCAGGCTTGTGCTATGCAGATCTACAACCACACTCGCTAGCCGGCTTATTTGTAATAACGCTGACATGTGGCTCCCCAGCTCTTGACTGCCTGTATCTTTCTCTCTGTGGATTTTGAATTGAGGTGGAGAAGACGGGTGTTATGTGTGAGCCCCTAATTCCCAAACAGCTTCAGTGTTCAGAGCTTTACTTGCTTTATTCTAATTGTACCCCGGTCCAACACATGCGCGTGCCACACAAGTGTGCACGCCTGTACATTTCCCCCTCCTGTTTCAGAGTCCCCAACTCCTGCTCTCTTCCTCTCGAGGTCCCAGGGCATCTAACACATCAGGCTGGGTGATCTGGCCTGAAAGGGCTCCCGGCTTCCTTCCACTGAGGGGGACGTATCACTGACGAGGTGCCACGGGTCACGCTCTGGCTCCAAAAATGTGCGTGTGCCTCTTCCACTGGGTGGACAGATGGACATCACTGAGCCCGTTTTCCGTGGAGGACCCCTGGGGGCTCTGGACCACCTCCTCCTTGTCAGGCCTGACCCCCTTTCCCTTCAAGATTTCTGGGGCCGTTTCCCTTAACCTTGACGCCAGGAGCCCTGCTCTGACCAGCAGGTTTGGCGAGTCAGTTATAAAACACAAGCATTTTCTGGCAGGAAACTAACCACCAAGGAAACAAGACTGTCTCCAAAATCAGGTCAGCGTCAGGTCAAATAAGCACAGCCTGGAAATTTTAAGTATCTGCAGGAGCTGATCCCACAATCTTGTCTCTCTCGTGTGCGAGGGAGGGACACTGGTGTTTTTCTGACAGTTGCCAGAACACGGGGCTCTGTTAGAGATAGGACGTGAATGCCAAGCACTTCCCTCCAACGATGGTGGTGAAGGAGAATTCACTCCCATTAATATGTGATTCCTGATGCCACTCACTCAGCTGCCAGAGCCCAGGGGGGCCCAGGAAGGGGCTCCAACTAAGGCCTCCTAGCTCTCCAGCTCTGAGAATTGCTGGGGACCTTCCGGATATATTTATTAAAGTTTAAATGGGGTCATGCGGGGTGGCCAGGGGTGTGGGTGTTGACACCTCTGGAGTCGTTCATTGCCCAACCAGAGAGACGTGCAACAGCCCTGGGGTCCTGCAGAGACAAGCAGGTCCCCACCGAATGGCCTTATGGGACAATTTTGCCACAGTTTGGGCTGGATTATCAGTTTCAGAGATTTGGCCACTTCACTTATCAGGGGGACAGAGGCGTCTCTTAGGGAAAGAAGCACCTTAGCCATGCTCACGGAGCCTGCTGTGATTAAAACTAGGAAACACACATAACACAGGGAATATAGCCAATATTTTATAATAACTCTAAATGGAGTATAACCTTTAAAAATTGTGAATCACTATATTGTATAGCTGTAACATATATAATATTGTACAGCAACTGTACTTCAAGTAAAAAAAGAGGGAGAAATACAACAGCCACTCAGAGTGGACCACCTGGGTTGGGACAGGTTCTCTGTGATGGGCAGAGTGGACACTCACCCATGATGTTCTCGGCTCTGTGATCGACTGTCCCTTTATCCGATGGCCGCAGTCTCTTTAGAGATGGAGAAATGTCCCTCAGTCCCCATTGTTACAGAGTCCTGCCAGGCTGGAGGCAGTCTCTATTAGATGACTTTGTTCTCTTGCTTTGATCCGCTGTGTACAAGTTTAGTAGTTTAACTCATAACATAACAACCTCAATTCCAAATTATCTGGGTTGCTTTGAGACACCCGGTTTATCCCAGCCCCCAGATACGGAGGTGCTCCTGAGGCCGGCCAGCAGCCCTAAATGCTTCGCTGCACACCAGCCCATGAACACACCATGTTCTTTCCCCGTGCCGTGCACTTACTGATGTGATGTCCGACCTCTGCTTCCTCCAAGGTGCAGCTCAAGACCCACCTCCTGCAGGAAGCCTTTCTTAACCTTCCCGCCCTTGCTCATCTCTCATCCTTCGAAGCTCTGTAGTACTTGGAGATAATGGAACATAATTTAGCCCTTAAATGGATACTGGCTAGTATCAATCACTGTCATTTCCTCTGTGCTCTCTTGCACCAACCAGACTCCAAGGCATTTAAGACTACAAAATGTATTCCATATTTCTTCAGCCTCCGCATCATTTCTTGCCCTTCCTGACCACCCATTATTGTCTGAGCCGTGCATTTGGTCACTCAATTCCGTTCCATCTGAATGCATACTCTAGTTTAAGGTATAAGAGTTCTGTCTGCACAACTGTAGCCAAGGTGGAGAGAGATTAGCTCCTGGCTGAGGTGGTACCAGGCAAGGCCCTGTGTCAGGGTCTGATCTGCACGGGTCTTAGCCAGTGTTTGTGGTTGTCCTGAAGGTGGCCCCCGCCAGCCTCGAGGGGCAGGCTTTCGCATCAGGTCGATCTGCGCGTGAGTCCTGGAGCCGTCACTTACCAGGCGTCCCTCCAGGCAGGACCTCACCTAAGCTTTCTAGATCTCCATTTACTCATCTATAGAACAGGAGAGGGTATAATACATTCCGCCACACAGATCTATTTTGAGTCTTAAGTGCCATCATCCCCTGAAAACATGAGGCATGGAGAATAGGAGTTAAGAGCAGGGTCCTTTGGGATCAAATCACATGACCTTGATTGACCAAGAGACTTCATTCCCTAAACTTCACCTCTATAATAGAGATTATCATGTGAACCTCATGGGCTTCTTGGGGATCATGCCAGACGATATTAGGTACTTGTGTGTTATTACTGTTATTGGTAGTAGTCATCGTGAAAAACTGTTAACACAGTAACTGGCACATGAAAAGTGCTCAAAAATTGTATCTCCACGATGCTTGTTTCTGTTTCTCTCTGAGGTATCAGGCTAGGTCCGCGGGTCCCTTTTTCCACATCTGCCATCCACACAGCTCAAAGCAGGGCTTGCAGCCTCGTCAAATCTTTACACCACGGCCGTCCTAGGAAAGCAGAGGCTCAGCGTCTACTGCTACACAGCGTGCTCTCAGCTCCACCACCCACGTTATCCTGCACCTCTAACTCCTCCATCCTACAGAAGACTTGCCATAAATTCTTACTGGAGCGTGGCACGTAACAATTTGTAGCGAAATAAAATCTGCAAGATTCTTCCTGTAGCAGAAAGTTTGACAACAGCTCTTTTCCCAAAGGACAGCACAGAGGAAGCCTGCTCTAAGGGCAAATAAGCTCTCCGGGACGGGGGGAGAAAAGCCCCTCTCCGCCTTGCACTGCAGGGGGCCATCGGCATTTTCAGGAGCTTGGCGTAGCATGTCGATTCCTGTGGCTGCAGGCCGTTTGACGTGCAGGCTGTCAGCCCACCTCGCTTGTGCGGGATGATCCAGGTAATTCCTCAGAGGACAGCAGCCTTCCACCCTTTGGTCCTGGACTGATGCTAGAAGCCTCTCTGACCTCTCCGTCCTTTACCGTGTACAATCCAGTCTCGGAATCTACAATTGAAGGCTCAGAGCCCTGGCCAAGTTGAGACCGTTAGTACAGATAACTTCTGAAATTCTTCCTTCAAGTTTCTGTCGCTTATGGTCTATTACTTAATTTTTATCTGTACCTTTTAGGTAGTGATTTTAATGCAGCTAAACAGGTGCCATAGTTTACTCCTCCAAGGGCCCTGCTTTTCTGTAATGAAGAAGAGAGCCACTGTATTCCGGCATAATCACAGTAGCTTAAATTTGTGGGCTGCCTCCAGGAAAAGGAGAAAGATGTAAAGATGCAGCGTGTCTGTTCTTCACTTTTACTGTAGCTCATTCTTGCCCATTTAATTATTGGATTTCAGGAAATCAGGACCATTTAATTGTGTCAAGGGCACAGCAGGAAAACTGCAAAGAGGCTGTAATGACTCAGGGGGAAAAAACAAGTCCAGATGTAACAAAGGATGATTCTAGAAGCTTCACCATAGCTAAGCATAATGTGCTACAAACCCAGAAGGAAGGGCTAATGAAAAAAAAGCAACACAGGCATACTTAAAGCCACGATTAGCTGATAGAGGAAGGGAGAGAGGAAAAGAATATTAAAACCACTGATAAGTCTAAAATGCATTTACATTTGCCTGTGAAGTACAGTCATGCCCAGAAACACATGCCTAGGTCCCCAGAGTCACAGGATAACATCTGTGCCTCCAAGAGGCTTCCTGCCATCCAATAATACATCACTGACCCAGAATCAGTCTTGGTAGAGGTGTGGAGGGGACTGATTCAAGAGGTCTGGCATGGGTACCCCGTTTAACAGACACCCCAGCACGTTCTGATGCAGCTGGTTAATAGACCACACTTTGAGAAACTCTGGAGGAGATGACTCCAGGATTTTTCAGCTGTATGTAATACACACAGAATCTCTAAACATTCGATGCTTTGTATATCTTACACATTCATAGCCTCTGTGTACATATGCAGGGAGAGACTATACACCATCTGTCTCTACTGTGTATATGGATTCCACATGTGCCTCATTTATAATAGAACAACTGAACTTTATAAGTTTTTGGTAAAATCAAATAAATACGGTGTGTGGATTTGAGTATTTTCTTTCCTTACTTGGCCCAGGAGGAGAATTGAATTTATAAAGGATGACCAGAATCACAAACAAAGCTCCACATCTATGAGAAGTAAATACAGAAGCGTCTGTGTGCCTGACTTCAGGGACCCTTCCAAACAAACTTGGGCGTCTCGTCTCTGCTGTTCTGATGGCTTCTCTTTCCTTTCAGCCTCAAACCCGACGTTTGACCTCCAAAGTCGGATGGCTTATGGAGGCTCCAGCGCTGGGAAGTTATTAATGCTGTGCTCTGCCCAGTCCTGCCCAAGTGGAAATGAATTTGTTTCTCCTCTGTTAATCAGTCACCTTCAGGGATGGCAAATAGGCTTCTACTCATGGGCTGATTATGAACATTTTGTAGAGGCGGAGCAAAGGAGTGAGTAGAGAAGGGTGCTGGGGCTCTATATGGGCTCCAAATGAAAGCGTGTGACATGCGCCCCTATTGGGTAGGATGGGGTCACTTTTGTATCACCTGTGTGCCAGTCCAGCCCTGGGTTTTATCTTTCAGAGACCTGCTCTTTGTATAGATAATTTTAGAACCGTAAGAGAACTTAGAGATTTGATAGCTAAGGGGTAGATCTTCCACCTCCTGACTCCACATTTCATGTTCTTCCCAATAACCCAGTTCACAAACATTATCCACACTAGTGGGGGTGGGGCTGTGGGAGGCTGCAAAATGTCATCGCCCTCCCATTCTTCCAGGCCGCCTGTTCCTACTTGTAGCAGAGGCCTCCGCTGTGTAATCCAGACAAGCTTTGCTAACAGTAGTGATTCGGGGTTGAAGATGAGACAATAGTAATCCCAAACCAGGTTGCTGGGGGTTCTTGGAGAGGACATGCCTTCACTACGCCAGTGGCATTTTCAAGCCTTCCATAGCTTATCAGTGATGCCCTGCACTTGTTGAATTCACCCACTTCCTTTTATTTTTTGCCCAGCTTTATTGAAATATATTTGACATATAGAATTGCATATATTTGAACTATACAATGTGATGATGTGATATATTTAAACATTGTGAAATATCATCACAGTCGTTACCATATCCATCACTTCATAGTTACCTTTCTTGTATGTGGTAAGATCACTTAAGATTTACTCTTTTAGCAAATTTCAAGTATACTATACAGTATTATTAACTATAATCACTATGCTGGACATTAGATCTTCAGGAGCTGTTCATCTTATACCTGGAAGTTTGTAGTTTTGAGCAACGTCTCCCCATTTCCCACACCCCTCAGCCCCCCTGGTAACCACCACTCTACTCTTTGGTTCTATGCATTGACCTTTTCTCTCTCTTTCTATTTTTTTTTCTTTGAATTCCACATACAAGTGATACCATACGGTATTTGTCTTTCTCTGTTTTGCTTATTTCACTTAGCATACTACCTTCTAGCTTCATTCATGTGTCACAGATGGCAGGATTTCCTTCTTTTTAAGGCTGAATAATATTCTGTTGTGTATATATCACACCACATTTTCTATATCCATTCATCCAGAGATACATACTTAAGTTGTTTTTATATCTTGGCCATTGTAAGTAAGGCTGCAGTGAACATGTGAGTGCAGATATCTCAAGATAGTGATTTTGTTTTCTTTGGATATATACCCAGCAGTGGGGTTGCTGAATCATACGACAGTTTTATTTTTAATTTTTTGAGGAACCTCCAAACTGTATTCCATAATGGCTGTACCGATTTATGTTCCCACCAGCTGTGTACTAGGGTTCCCTTTTCTCTACATCCTCACCACAGGTTCATTATCTCTTGTCTTTTTGATAATAGCCATCCAGACAGGTGTGAGGTGATATCTCATTGTGGTTTTGATGTGCATTTCCCTGATGATTAGTGTAGTTGAGCACCTTTTCATGTGCCTGTTGGCCATTTGTGTATCTTCTTTGGAAAAATGCCTACTCAAGACCTTTGCCCATTTTAAAATCAGATTAATTAATTATTTATTTTGCTATTGAGTTGTATGTGTCCCCTCTATATTTTAGATACTGACCACTTATCAGATATATGGCTTGCAGATATTTCCTTTGGTAGCCTTTTCATTTTATTGATTGTTTTCTTAGCGTGCAGAAGCTTTTTAGTTTGATGTAGTCCCATTTGTTTATTTTTTGCTTTGTTGCCTATACTTTTGGTATCATATTCAAAAAATCATTGCCAAGACCGCTGTCAGGGAGCTCTTTCCTTATGTTTTCCTCTAGGCATTTTATAAGGTCTTTTTTTCAGATCTTATATTTAAGTCTTGAGTGCACCTCAAGTTCATCTTTGTGAATAATGTAAATGACATTCTCAAGCCTTTGGTAGCTAATCAGAGATTCCTGCTCTAGTTGGAGTCTTCCATGTCCTAACCCAATATATAGACTTGTCAAGTTTGCTGATTCTAAAACTATATATGTTCATGAACTGACACAGGACAGTTTTTACCCCCTGTGAAGTGTATGACTCTTCCTCCAATTGGCAAGCATTCCAATGGACACAGTTTTCGCTAGAGATCTTGCTGTACACTCTTATGATTCATTGGCTTTATTTATTATTATTTTTTGACGGGGTGGGGGAGAAGTGGAAAGAGAGATTGAATTAACTGGAAATAAATATTATGCCTACCCAGCATGTAACTTCTTTGATTTCAGACAGGATGATTTAGGGACCAGAATCTAGGTGATAGGAGAGGAGGATAGCACCAAAGACAGAAAGGGAGGGAAGCTAGTTATAAGTGGATGAAGCTGAAAGAGGAAGTGAGTTACTGAGTTATACTGTTCTCATAACATTTCTGTTGTATTGTTTTATTGTAAAGAAGAATCAATAAAAAGATGACGCTCAAAGCTTTTAATTCAGTAAAACTCATCTAGGACCAAATACAGCTGACAGTAGCCTGACTTTTTAAAATGCAAACACTGAGCTCAGATTTATTAATTTTTATGTTATGAATATTTAAATCAGTCTATCCCAATGGAATCATTTTACACAGAGCTAATGCACTTACATTTTTAATGAAATGAGTAGTCAACCATTAAAAATAAAATATTGCTATGAATTATTAGACTAGTTGATTGGGGAAGAAAGTTATTGTGCAAGCAATCAGAGATTTAAGAAAAACGAATAGAAATCAAACAACCCAATTATTGTGGCCCTTGGCCTTAAGGAAGACTCTGTCCAATATATCTCTTTTGTTTATGAACAATCACTTTTCAAAATGTCTAAAGAAAACTATCACTGCAAATCCAGCCTCAGGTAGGAAATCTGAGTCAAAAAGTAGTATGATCTTCCATAGCAGGACAGTACTTAACTGCTTAGTTCCTGCTACAAAATATGGGGGTAGTAATTTTCTTTGTATTTCAGGCCCCAAACTTTCTTTTTCCTGGATTCTACATAAAATACAACAACTGAAACTGAAGGTGTCTACCCTGAATTTCGAGACACCTGTGCTCTTATCAAAGTGTGAACAAATGTAATTTTTAAAGTCACTCAATTAAAGACCTTTTGAAGTCTTTTATTTTAAGTGGAATAATCATGGTTTAAAGCAAACCCTGGCATTCCTTCTTCTAAGTATGGTTTTCTGTGTTTGATCACCTTTAAGTGAGGCATACCTTTCTTTGAGTTGAACGTTTAGGCTTAACTAATGAAGACTGCTTATTTCTCAAATTCCTTTTAGCAGCTGAGCCTATAAATGGACGAGCACAGATTTCCCTGCCATCTCACATTATTTGTGGGCCAATGAATTCTCAATTTCTGTTCGGTTAGGAGTAAGTTGATAAACAGAAACAGCAAAAAGACCTATAACCCATTCAAGAGAAGATTGGGCTCAGATTTCTTGCTGAATCCCTCTCACTTGGCTGTTTGATGAGCAAGATGTGTATTGAATCAACAAAACAGGAGAAGGTAGTATGGTAGGTGCCGGGTGATCAAAGAGCAAGAAAGGAACGGAGGAGGTGAATGGTTGGCGTTTTGTGGACGGGAAAGAGAAACTTGAGGAGTGTGTGAATTGAGGATATTGGAAAGCAAACGGTTCAAGTGATGCACTGGGGAGGGAAGGGGAGGGGCTCGGGACGCTGTGGGGAAGAGGCAGGTATGGGGGAAGCAGAAACAGTGGCCCAAGTGAGGAAGGCAAGCTCAAGAACTTGGCACTTAGTATCATTTAGTTCAGTGCTTCTCACACATACAGATCCCCTGGACACCTTCTTAAAATGCAGATTCTGAGTCAGTCGGTCTGGGGCAGGCCTGCAATTCTGCATTTCTACCAAGTTCGCAGAAGATGCCGAGGCTGCTGGTCCAGACCGAGCTTTGAGTACCAAGATTAGAGGACCCCAGTTCACCTCTTGGAACGTGAAGAATGTCTGTACCAATGAACGAATTATTCATTAAGTGCCTGTTATGTACCTAGCAATCTGCTAAGTGCTCTGAAGAGTCGAAAAGAAGATAAGAACCCCCTTGGGCAGGAGTTTAGAGTCTTAAAGAGGAGATAAGAGATGCAAACACAAAACCACAGGAGTGAAACAGAGGAGGCCGTGTATTAGAGAGCCGGCTGGACTGGGCTGGAAGTCTTCAGGAAGAGAGGGGTCTGTCTAAGCACGGTGGGGCTGAGACCGGCAGAGGAGGGGGAGTGACCTGAAACTGAAATGAACACAGAGGGGAGAGTGTGGAAGGCAGGTGCAAAGAACTGCAGAGATCTCTGTGCCGCGGGGCCTTAGTACTCACTCCACTGCAGCCATGGCGACCATCTCCAGGCTTGAAAAGGCTAAGCGTTGGGGGCTGGATCTGAGTTCAGCTGAAAAGGCAGGTGTGCCTCCCGAGCCCCCGGCACATTACTGGACACAGTAATGGTCATTCAGTGACTGACGTGTGGTCAGAGCCCTCAGCAGACCACAGAGCACCTACCCTGCGTGGACTAATATGCCCTGCCATAGGCATTGGGATCCAAAGATGGGGAAAAAATGGATTCCCACTGTAATAGTGGGAGAAAAACATAAATAATGATGGTGGCATGGCAGTCTGTTGAAGATACTCAGTTCTTTTTTCTTTTTTTTAACATTTTATTTATTTTTATTTTTTTAGATTAGGAAAGTATGTGGTTTTTTAAAAATTTTTCTTGGAGTAGAGTTGATTTACAATGTTGTGTTAGTTTCAGGTGTCCAGCTGAAGATAGTCAGTTCTTACTTGCTTTTGCTGCTGATGGGACTCCAATATTAGATTACGTTTTCCTTGTCACTGTCTTCTTAGAACAGCCACGAGTTTGTATTAGGTTTCAGATGCTCTGAGTTTCGAAGTCTTGCAGAAGCAGACGTCAGCTGACTTTGGGAGGCTGACCCTCTCTAGGTTAGGCTGGAGTTGACCGAGGAGGAACACTTCCCGTGCCCACAAGTCACGTGGGTCACATATTGTAATGCGATGACAAACATAGGCGTCTCGATAACTCAGCCGGGGCCAGGAGCGATGAATGTGCCTGGGAAAGAGGGAAGGCTTCACCCAGGAAGGACGTTTGGCCTCAGAGGATGAGGGGGAAGCTGCCAGCATCTCTAGCAGGGCCGTGGTGAAATCCCTATGTTAAGAGAATGATGTGTCGTGGATTTTAGTTGACACCGGAGCCCATGGGGAGAGATCTTCAACCCCTAGCAGGGGAGTGTAGATCTTATGCTTGTTGGATAGCGGTGTTAGCCATGACTTTTCCATCTTGCTTGGATAAGATGTGATTGTATACACATAATACTGCAACTGGCTTTGGACCATGGTCAAGAAAACAATGATATATTTGCCTAAACTACCATTAGAATTATTTATTTTCACTCAACTATTTCCTGAATTATGTGGAGATCAAAGCGTAAACTGGGACACGTGAACCACAGGTCACTTGCTGTGCAATTTTTGTCAAGGAGCAACGTCCCTGAGCCTCAGTTTTCCCGGCTGCACTAGGAGGAATGCTCGTTTTGGGACAAGAACCTTAGCAGTTCTCCAGGTGATAGTTCCTGAGTGCTTCCCGTGTGCCAGTCGCATGCTTTATCCACCTAATCCCCAACTGCCCCACAAGATGGGCTCTGTTCTCAGTGCTTGATAAAGAAACTAAGATAAAGAAACTAAGGCCCAAAGCATTTAAGTAATTGACCTAAGGACACAGGTGCCTGGGGTCAGACAGGTATTCTCGAAGCTAATTGACAGTTCCTGACAAAGATCTGGATTCTGATGTTTCCTGGGAGGAGGTTTGGGTTGGTAGGTGTTGCTTCAGGGAAGTTTGAAAAACTTCAAGTTTTCTCATGATTAAAATGAATAGGGGGCTTCCCTGGTGGCACAGTGGTTGGGAAGCTGCCTGCCAATGCAGGGGACACGGGTTCGAGCCCTGGTCTGGGAAGATCCCACATGCCGCGGAGCAACTAGGCCCGTGAGCCACAATTACTGAGCCTGCGCATCTGGAGCCTGTGCTCCGCAACAAGAGAGGCCGCGATAGTGAGAGGCCCGCGCACCGCGATGAAGAGTGGCCCCCGCTTCCCGCAACTGGAGAAAGCCCTCGCACAGAAATGAAGACCCAACATAGCAAAAAATAAATAAATAAATACATAAATAAATTTAAAATAAATAGGATATTCTTTAAGAGAAAAAAATGGTGATGTTGTCATAAAATGTGCTTGAAAAATTAAGACCAAAACAGTATCAGGAGTCTTAAAACGATTCATACTCTTCAATTTAGTTAACTCATTTCTAGGAATGCATTTTAAAGAAATAGTCTGAAGTTCACAGAGATAAGTGACATAGATGTTCATCTCAGTATTACTAATAAAAAATTTTTTTTCAAGAATGTAATTAGAAACAACCTAACTGGTCAACCTCAGGGCAATGCCCACAACATAGAATATTATGAAATCATTAAAATATTATTTATAAAGGACTTCAATAACATGAGGAAATGTTTATTATACATTCGTTAAGTGGAAAAAAGGATGAAATAGCATGATCTCAACAATGGAGAATATAGCAAAATGCTACCAATTTCTCTATGGGAGGGGTAGGATTATAGGATGAAGAATAATTTTACCAGCTTCCCTGGTGGCACAGTGGTTAAGAATCCGCCTACCAATGCAGGGGACACAGGTTCGAGCCCTGGTCCGGGAAGATCCCACATGCTGCAGAGCAACTAAGCCTGTGCGCCATAACTACTGAGCCTCTGTGCCACAACTACTGAAGCCTGCACACCTAGATCCTGTGCTCCACAACAAGAGAAGCCACCACAATGAGAAGCCCTCGCACCGCAGCAAAGAGTAGCCCCTGCTCGCCGCAACTAGAGAAAGCCTGTGCGCAGCAACGAAGACCCAATGCAGCCAAAAATAAAATAAATAAATAAATTTTTTAAAAAAGAAAAAGATTTTTTTTAAAGAATAATTTTACCTTTTCTCTAAACTCATCATAGTTTTCCAAATTTTATGCAAGAAAATGAGTTCCTTGTATAATTAAGAAAAAACTTAAAAAAAAGAAGCATAGAAAATCTTGTATAAATAGCAAAGATGATCTCTAATGATATACCTGTTTTATTTCCCACTTGGAGCTGTCATCCCACCTTGACATAAAGTTGTATGTTATGACTCAGAATGGACAAGATAGCTTCAGTAACACTGAACTGGCTGTGAAGGTCCTTTCCAGAGTTGTGGCTAAGAAAAGGAACCCACTCAGTCTTCTCAGGTGAAAGATTTGGGGTCTGGGTTCATGAGACAGCAGAAGTAGCTTTACAATGCCGATGGATGGGATGGGAGAGAGGGCCAGGCAACAGACTTGCCTTTAGAATGAAGTGATTCTCACTGGAGAAATAAAAGACCTCAAAGAACCACAGCGTTTGATCTGGGAGGAACCTCAGAGATGAACTAATCAACCCCTCATTTTTTCCCAGCTTTATTGAAATGTAATTGACATATAACATTATGTAAGTGTAAGGTGTACAAAGTGTGGATTTGGTACATTTGTATATTGCAAAATGATTAACAGCATAGCGTTAGCTAACACCTGTGATATTGTGATTTATAAGAGAAATATTTCATATATTTGGTCATTCACATTCTCATATGTATTTGGTCTTCATCCACAGTTCCTGGCTCACAGCTCCCAAAACCCTTGGAATTTTCTGCCATGACAATTGGGCTTATGTTAATGAAGGTGACTTTTGGATTCCACCCCAGAGCGGAGGCTGCCTGCCAGGAGAACCAGCTCCGTGATTAGAGGGTTGGAGCTTACAGTTGCACCCCCTAATTTCTGGGGCTGGAGGTTGAAGGTTGAACCGGTTGTCATTGGCGAATGCTTTAGTCAATTATGACTATGCAAGGAAGCCTCTGTAAAAACCCCAAAGGACAGCTTTCTGGCTCTTTTTCCCAGAGCTTCCATGTTGGGGAATCAGATGCATGCCTCTCTGCTGGGCCCCATGCTTCATGAGAACAGAAGGGCCTTGCCCTATGTATCTCTTCATCTGACTGTTGATTCGTACCCCTTGGTATCCTTTTTAAATAAATCAGTAATATAGTGAGCTCAAGGGTTTTCCTGAGTCCTGTGAGCCATTCTAGAAAATTAATGGAACACAAGGAGCGGGTTGTGAGAACCTCCAGCTTATATCCAGTGGATGAGAAAGAAGCCCAGGTTAAAACCTGGGTGTTGCACTAGCATCTGAGGTGGAGGATGGTGTTGCGGGGCTGAGGCTCTTACCTGTGGAATCTGATTCTGTCTCTCGGCAGATAATGTCAGAATTGGGTTGCATTCTCAGACACCCTGCTGGCATCTGAGAATTGCTTGTTGGTGTGGGGAAGCCTCCACACAAGTTGAAATTGGGTCTGGGACCCCTTTTTCATCTCCATCCCGTCAATCCTCTCACTTTATAGAGGAGGCAACTGAGTCCAAGAAGACTGGGTGACTCTGTTAAGAACACAGAGTGAGTGACCCAGACTCCCAGCCCTTAGTCCATTTCGTTTCTGTCGTCCAGGGCTGCCTCCCAAGCTTTGAAATAAATGTCTGAATGCTTTAAATAGGCATCTGCAATTTATTATTATAGTGGAAACTCTTGAGTCTCCACTGTCCCTCTACGTGATCCTAGCAACAAGCCCAGTGCCAGATGAAATCACACTCCTGACTCTTGGCCAGTGTAGCTCTGAACTGGTTAGATCCCGGATGTCCCTGACCAGAATGGCAACAACTCCAGAAGCTGGACTCCTGGCAGAGAGTCTGTCCAGGATCTGGGGTGGGAATCTGCATTTCTGGAATTCACGAAGGTGAAAGGGAGGAGAGTGTCCAACACATGTGCCATTTTCAAACCGGATACAGCGCCCTGGTATAGTGGGAATATTCTTAGCCCACTTTGTGGAAATTGCTCACCTCTTTCTTGGCCTTGGACATCAACCCGAGGAGATGGCTGCCCCTAGAAGTAGAGCAGTGAGGAGAGGTTGGGGTCCATGATGGTAGCAAGGGGCCCCAATAAGCAGAACAAACCTCTAGACACAATGCAGAAAATCCTATTAGGATGGAGATGTTGGATGTGGCAGTCATGGAGGAAATGGGCTGGGGTGGAATATAGCTGGGGGCAAAAGGAAACCCCCCTCTGACTGGGAGAAATGGGGGCCACTCCTTACTCCTTTCAGGGAAGTGAAGGTACCCTAAGCTTTCTAAGCTGGGGACGTACCTGGGACTGGTGGTCTCAACGTCAGACTCTTGCACTTCCTGCACTGAACCTTGCTCAGCCCTGTCTGGTTCCCGGATGTGTCCACTTCATTCTAGTTCTCTTGGTACCTGGGATCCCAAAGCACCAGTAGCAATGCCTGGGAGCAATGTCACCTTGGTGGAGATAGCAACACAGGTGTGTCAATGACAAGCAAAAGGATAAATTATCAGGGAGTGGGGAGGAGCCTCTTCCAGGGTTTGAGGTACAGAGTGACCTACTGGTGACAATAGAGGTCATCAATGTTTCCAGCGACCACAAGGAAAATTTGCCAGTTTCCCTACATTCTGTCTGAGGAAGGGAAAGGAGCAGAGCCACTCAGCATTGCCATAGCTTTACTAGAAAATACTTACAATATCACCTAACGGGGATCTGTAAGACTTCGTTAAAGTAAAAAAAATTAATTCAGTATGTATTACATGGCACACATTATAAGGGCTACGTGCTGGAGGATTCAGGTATAAGAAAAGATAACGGTTCTGCCCTTGTGGGGCTTTCAATCCAAGGAGAGACAAAGAGTGAACCATTATTTGTTAGTGCAGCGGGTAGCACAATGGGGAAGCACAATGTACTCCATATACTGTATGTGGACTTAGGGCAGGATCCAGATTAAATGTTATGTTACGCATAAAGTTCTTAGCATGGTCTCTAGCACATAGTAAGTGCTCAGTAAATTGTAGCTGTTATTTTTGTTGTTACTGATGGCCTGAAAAACATGCTTCAAGGGGGCAGCACCCTTTTTTGGATTTGTGGCTTGGGAAGGAAAGTCTGTGATCCATTCATTCATTCATTTGTTCATTTTATATACTTTTTTTTTTTTGCTTATATGTTTAAGGGGCTGTACTCAGTGATAGAGATACAACACAAAGAGTCCCTACCCTGAAGGGGCTCCAATTCTAATTCGTTTAATTATAAACAGATAATTTCAAAATGATGCAGTAAGAAACATATTATTTAACACAAAGACCAGTGATTTCAACTCTGCCTCTCAGGGTCCAAAAAGTCTTCACTGAATAAAGGATGGGAGTTTAATCTAGAAGATTGTTCTCCAGGGTCGCTTGTTTTATTACCAGTTCTTTCCTGGGTGTGGGGAGGTAGGTAAAGTGATTTTTATTTTTGTGTTCTTCTTTCCGTATTTGATCTCTCAGTTCAATCACTTGATGAATTGCCAAAAAAAAAAAAAATGTTGGCAAGGGTTCATTGTCAGGCTACCTAATTTAGAAAAAATTCTGAATAGGCATGTTTCTTATACAGGAATTCACTTCCAAAATAACCATAAAATGGTCCATCTCCACAAGGACTAGGGCTCAAAACAAATTGTGATTTGATTAAAGTCTCAAAGAATACTATCTGTGTGTCAAAGAAGGTGAGCCATTTCTGCCTCTGGATCCCTATGACAGTCATCAAATGTTTGCAAGAAAACAAAGCCTGGCCTCACAGAGGCCATTTCCCAAGCTGTCACCCTGAGGCAGCGTCCTGCCCTCTGCATCTCACTGCCCGGGCACCTCAGCATCCTGGCGGCAGAGATTGTCTAAAATGTCTCACAAAAGGGTGAAGGAAAAAAGAATGAACACTTAAAGCAGATTCCAAAGTCCTCCTCAGACAAGGAATGTGATGGGTTTTTTGTCCCTTTAAGCCTGTGTGTGGCTGAGAGATGAAGATCCGTCCCACTCTGCAGCCTCTTCTCTGCCAGGACTTGGGGCCAAGTGAAGAGTAAAGGCCAGACTCAGCATGTTGACCGATGATGGCCCAGAGAAGCACGGGGCCATCTGATGCTTCCTGCGGGCGCCTGCGTGGACCCCTCAGGAGAGCAACGGCGGAGCTGAGTCTGCCAGGCCCACGCCCTTGGAGAGCTCTCTCGTCTCTGACCCTGGGGGCCACCCCACACAGCAGAAGGCAAAGTTAGTTCCTGCTAACTCTGACTGGTGCAGCAATCCACTGGAGAAGAGCCCAGCTTGCCTCTTTCTAATTCCTGTTCAGCACGAGCAAGCAAGCTAACACAGCTCTGGCAAAATAGGAAAAGGGGAAGAAAGAAAGATGCGGAGGATCGCTATTCCCAAGCCCTCTCCCTTCCACCCCAGGACCTGTACCTTCAGAGAGGAGGCCTGTTATAGCAAGAGGAGATGAGATGGGCAATGGTTTTTTGTTTTTTTTGTCGTTGTTGTTTGTTTCAGATCACAAGAAAACTCAGGACGGCTGATCCAACTGTGAAATGTGAATTTCATAAATCAATAAATCTGATTTTTCATATGCCCACACTCCAAGCCAGAGAAAGAAGAATCCAGAAGAATCTGCTCTAGAAAGCCTGTCTCTGCAAAGAAATGCAAAGAATGCTTAAAGAATGCAAGGTTTCCACCATAAGATGCTCTGAAAGTCAGAAGCAGGAAAAGTAAGAGGAAGAGGAAACAACCCTTGGTAAAAATTTGCCTACCTGGACTGCTTCCTTTTTCAGTAAAGCCCTGGATTGTGGTTGCAACCTGAAAAAGTAGTGAGCATTCCCCTCTATTTGTTCCCACCTTTGGCTTAACCGGTCCCGGAGGGGTAAAGGCTCAGAGATAAAAGTACAGGCGAATTCCCTCTGGAAATTCCACACAGAGCAGGAAAAGCTGGTAGATTCCGGAAGGATTTTCATCAAGATGCTAACTGGGGTTACTTCCAAGTTGTAGGATTTTATGGAGTTTTCCTTTGCTTTTTATATATATTTTTTCTGGATTGTTGGAAATTTTTCTTTATAATAAAGCTGAGCTATGTTATAATCAAGAGTGAAATAAAATATACATATGACTGTGGTTTTCTCCTCTTTCCAGAGACCTCAGTAAAATAAAAACATGGGACTAAAACTCAAGATAATTGAAGGAGACAGTGGAGAAGAGACCCCAACACATTTTCAGAAGAAGTAAAGAGAATAAAAGCCCGCTGATGGATAATCAGATCCCGGAAGCCATTTTCCAGAACGGTGGTGGGGATAGAGGGGTGAGGATACAGAGGAGATAATTCCAGTTGTCTGCAGATGCACTGGCCGTCGGTGGCACCCCACGCTCTCCTCGCCCACCCCTGAGTTTGGAGCCTTTGCAGCCAAATTCCAGGCAAAAATCAGAGCTCCCTTTTCTACAGTTGTTGACATCTTCCTGAGAATTAGGGCTTCCAGACCCCCCAGCTTTTGACACTTGAGAGCCTCCCAGCCCGACTCCTCTTTCTGCTCAACCAAAGTGAAGCCTGCCTGTCAGTAAGCCCCATAAAACGGTGGCATGGTGGACATTACCACGGAAGGGCAATGAATGGAATCCATTTAACCTGAGGGTACAGCACATGCTTCCTGACATTGGGCCCATAGTATAATCCTAGCTCAGCGCCTGCCTCAGTGTTTATGGAAAGAACTGACTTGATGTATTAACGATTTCAGGTTATATTAAAATAAAGTTTATTGGTTTCCCACCTTGACAATCAGACTAATAGAACACAGAAGACTTAAATATGGTTATAGGAAAAAAATGTCATATGATCAACCTTGACAGTGTAAAAACAAATTCCAGCTGTCAGAAAATGAGAAGGGTATGAGAAGAAGGGTGGAGCGCTCATATCTTAATCTAATTTAGTTGGGAATCAAGAGGTACTTTCTATGTAAACCAGTGTAGCCATTATGCAAAATAGTATGGAGCTTCCTCAAAAAATTAAAAATTGAACTACCGTTCAATCCAGCAATCCCACTTCTGGGTATATATCCAAAGAAAATGTAAACAGGATCTCATAGAGATATCTGCTCTCCCATGTTCATTGCAGCATTATTTACAATAGACAAGATAAGGAAACAAGCTAAGTATCCATCAGTGGATGAATGGATAAAGAAGATTTGGTGTATATATACCAGAAACAGAATTCTTGCGAGTGACAAGAACAGTACAATATTTTCAGGTGGTTGGGTAGTTTGATGTGCTATGATTTCCAATTTTCACCGCTGAACTTTCAAATCTCCTTAAAACAGCTCTGTGTTGCTATTTGCTGAGTTAAATCAGCAGTGATTCAGCAAATAAGCAGACATAACAGGTTTCCTCTTGGCAGGTAGACTCAGGGACCTCCAAAATACAAGACTGAGAAAGTGATTTCGGAGCTAAAACATTGGGGGCGCCTTTATAAGGATTGTCTTCTGTCAATCGTAACTGATCTTTACAAGTGAATGACTTTGAAAGAAAAAGAAGGCTCGCTCTTCTCCCCCATGGCTGCAGTGTTTACGCTGGCAGGAGTCTGGGACGGGTGGATTGCGCAGGAGTTTGGAAATGTCTGTTAGTGTCTGATGCAACCTAGTGTCCTGAAGAACATTAATTAAAAAAAAAAAAAGTTCTGAACTAGAACGTATCTCTTGTAGATTTAGAGCGACCTTCAATCCCCTAGCTGGCCCTTACCTAAGGCTTTAAAAGTTTTTCTTAGCATCCGGCCGGAAGAATCATGAGGAAATTCTGCAGCGGCTCCACATTTATTGCATGTCTTCTAGGGGCGAGGGACCGTGTCGGTGCTGCTGAGTCAGACAGAGTCCCTCCCTCAAGTGGCTCTCAGTCTAATGACAGAAGTAGGACAGGGCTCTGAAAACTATAATTCAAGGTCCAAAGAAAGAAGGGCCGTGAGAAATACAAGGCAGGGACAAGTCCTGCAAAAAGAGCTAAAGATCAACGTGCTCTTTCTGATGAGACGTGCAGATTTGCAACGAGGAGGTGTCCGAGGACCCCTGTGACAGTGATGGAGGGAGGGCGGGCAGCGCTGGGGTGAGCTGGGAAGACGGTGACTTGTATGAGGGCGCAGGGGGAGACACCTTAGGTTTGAGTCACTGTGAAAACAGGAACTGGGACAAAGGACAAATCAGAGGCAGATGTAAGGAGAGCCAGACCTTCCCCCAGCCGGCCCCTCAGTGCTGTGGACCCCCTCCCTGACCTTGACCCCCTGCCTTTAGGCTTCGTGTGCATCCCGAGGGTTCTCAGGCTCTACTTTGTCAGCGGGGTCCCGCTCCTGCCAGTCTTCATCCTTGTCCCCTCTCTGTCTCCCCTCCTGAGAAGCCAGGTCTCCGCCTAGTATGGACTCAATTACTAAATGACCCAAATGACTGAGTTGGTAATGACTGCACAGATTTGCCTCTTAGCAGCCTGTCTCTAAGAGTGCGCCCTGTCACTCCACAGCAGGCCGGCAGAAAGATGTTTGAGGACTCGTAAGGGCAGAAGAGCCCTGAAAAGTCACCCGGTCCAGCCTCCGACCATTTGTATCCTAACTTCTGAAATCGTCCCCGACGGACAGGCAGCCCCCAGCCCCTCCTGCCTGTGGGTGACTCAGAGACCCATCCCATGTGTGTCTTTATTTCGGGTCTCTACCTTGGTAGCGTTCAAGGGGATTAAGGTCTGAGTTAAGGGCACAAAGCCCCTCTTCAGCCCTGGGGCAGCAGAGCAGGGGAGGGAGGGGAGGAGGGTCCCAGCGTCAGGGAGATCTGGCCCAGGAACAGCAAAGAGAACAAGCCACTACTCAGGCGGGCCGGCTGTTTACACCGGGGACGTGGGCCTCACAGCAGCTGCACAGGTCTGTGGCCGCTGACAGGCTAGGGGGACAATGTGGGCATTCATCCCTCCAGCTGCTCCGCTCAGCGTGCGCTCGGGACGCAGAGGGGAGCGAATGAACGAGAGGGGAAAGCAGAAGGGGAAGGCAGGCGTCCGACTGCAGGACCTCTGTCAGCTCTGAGCTGAGCCATCGGCTGCAGGGGACGGTGCGCTTCTGCTGCCTGACCTGCCAAAATCTATAACGAGCCTAGTTAAACATTCCTAGCATTTCCAAAGAGTCTTCATGATATTTTCCCCCAATGAGCTGCCTGCTAAGAAAGGGTGGACAGAGCCGGTACTCTCAAACCAATTTGGATGCAATTCAACCCTTCCCCACACCCCCTACCGTGAAGATGAGCTAGGTCAGTGATTCTCTCTGTGATCTCCTGATAAGAGTCCTGGATGGAAAATGAGGAGAACTGGCCTCACCACCGTGACCGTGACCTTGGAGTAGTTATGTAACTGTTCCAGGCTTCTGTTCCAGGCTGCCAGTAAAATGGACATGATAACAGCTGCCCTACCTACTTCACAGGGTCGCCGTAAGGATGAAATGAAAAAACAGCCATAAATCATGTTATGCACGACAGACCAATAAGGCCTCGAGACCAGGGGTGGGCAAGCTTTTCTGCAAAGGACCAGGTAGTAAATTATTTCTGGCTTTGTGTATCACATAAGGTTGCATATTCTTCTTTGTGTGTGTGTGTGTGTGTGTGTTTTTAACAACCTTTAAAAATGTAAAAATTATTCTCAGCTCCTGGCCTGCACAAAAAAGCCCTAGTTTGCCAACCTCTGCTCGAGAAAAACCGCAGGAGAGGGCTGGAAGTAGGGTCAGCCCTCCAGTGGTTGTGATAAATCTAAATATAAATAAGTGTTAATAAATAAATAGTATATGGATAGTCTGTGAATATAAATAAATATACATACCCATGGTATTTTCTAACTTGGGTCCCTATTAGTGAAACAGCTTGAACCCCAGCCCATGGGCCATCTTGTTCAAGAGTTCCTAGACTGTCTTGCCATTTACTGAGCTTACTGTCTAGACTACAGCATCCATGCTGACTTTCTTTTCTTTTCTTTTTAAAATTTATTTATTTTATTTATTTATTTTTGGCTGTGTTGGGTCTTTGTTGCTGCGTGCAGGCTTTCTCTAGTTGCGGCGAGCGGGGGCTACTCTTCGTTGTGGTGCGTGGGCTTCTCATTGCGGTGGCTTCTCTTGTTGCAGAGGACGGGCTCTAGGTGCACGGGCTTCAGTAGTTGTGGCACGTGGGCTCAGTAGTTGTGGCTCGCGGCTCTAGAGCACAGGCTCAGTAGCTGTGGTGCACGGGCTTAGTTGCTCTGCAGCATGTGGGATCTTCCCGGACCACGGCTCGAACCTGCGTCCCCTGCATTGGCAGGCGGATTCTTAACCAGTGCGCCACCAGGGAAGCCCCACACTGACTTTCTTAGTCGTCTTAAATCGGAGGCCAGCCTTCAGCCTCAACTTGGCTTCAGAGCTTCACTGGGTCCCCATATTGATGAGACCTGGGGCAGACCACCCTGCCTTCTTAGCCAGTGCTGCCCGGGCATAGCTCCTGTAGGAAGAGTGGGTTAAGACCTTTATTTGGGGACCACTACTGCCCATGTAAGAAGCAACTCATGTTACCTGTGACAGTTAGCACACAAACAGTACTTTGTTGCAGTGGTTTTTTAAGTTGTGTCATTATTTCTCCCATAATGCCCTAATGCGGTAAGCTGGCTTTGTCACTATCACTACGAAGAGGGGAATATTGAAACGCAGTACTCAAGACACTAGCGTCAACCTTCATGATTGTGTGGGGCAATGGTTTCTGGTTCTTTCTGTCTCTGATGAAGAGTCATGTCCCTGCTTCCCCTGGTATGTCCCTTTTTTCTTTCCTTGTCCTCACTCGTTGTTTGAAGATATTAGAAGAGCCTCAGAATGAAGCCCGGATGAAAATAGCAGAGAGCAAAGGGTGTTTGTTTCATTCTCTTCCCTTCCAAAGGATTTCCCAAGAGAAGTGGCAGATCAGTGCCATGATCTAGACTAGAATAATGAAAGCAGCCAGATTCAGATATAAGCATGCAGGAGGCAGTGCTGACCTAATAAATCTTGCTTTTGTTGGTACTGTGTGGAAATACGATGAAATAAACACAACACTTTAGGACCAGGTTCTTAGATAGCAACCGCCTCGTACCTTCTTTTCACAGGACTGTGTCAGCCAGAAAGGGTGGGAGCTTTCCAGGAAGATGGCCGGTGTTCAGAGCTGAGACCAGCACAGTAGTCTCTTGACTCTGGGCCAGCCCATTGTCTGCTACATCCTGCTGTTTCCCAGGGTGTCAGCTGCCCCAATGGCCACATCCCTGCAGGGCTACGCTTCTTGTTTGTCATTGCATTGTTGTGATCTTGAGAAGTCTTTTCTCAGTTTAGATAAAGAGCTCTATCATTTCTAATTGGATGCAATGTTTTCCCTCTGAATGATTATTTCATTCTGTTAGTGCATAGGGCTAAAACTCAACACTACTGTTCCAGCACTGCATAGAGTAAAGCTCTATTCTGCAGAGGAAAGTTCTAGTCTTTGAACCCAGACCACCTCAAACATGGACCAAGGATCTTAACGTATATATCAATGGCCTGGCCCCGGTCACAGGAGGGAAATTGTGGATGGCTTAGGGTAAGTCTAACATCCTCCTGGGAAGAACAACCCAAAGACCCATTGTAGAGAAGGTGGCCATCTGTGTCATTTTCACAAATGAAGGAAAATACTTTAGACATAAAAACCTAGCCAAGGACAGTGCCTGGCAACCATTTGGCCCACAATGCAGGTTGATGAAGTGAATGAAAACTCTTCTAAGGAGATTTTTATGGTAAAGCTTCTTAGGAGAGGAATTGGACATACTAATGACCCTAACAGAGGAAAGGCTTATCTGGGAACACTGTATAAACATCAGTTTCTTAGTAAGAGTGTAATAAAGAGAGAAGGTAGATGGTAGTGTCTGCCACCCAGAAAACTGGGGAAACAAAGAAATAAAAAATTCTTACTCTCCAATTTCAGTTTCGTTTACGCTACATACATCTGTCATTGTGTTATATTCCAAGACTTTGGTTTTTACTAAAGTTTGGGTTGATCAACTCCTGAGAGTGTACGAGAGACATGTCCGAATCTCATCACGAAGCCTTCCCAATAACCATTAATCCCGGACGAGGAGTGCGAGTCCTCGTTAGCGTCCATCCTAACACTGGACATTCTTGAACTTGCCTTTAGACTTTGGGGAGGGGCGCATCCTGCTGTCCGGCGGCTGTGGCCCTTGCTGTAGGACCTCCCAAGTAGCCCAGGCCACCAGCTTCACAGGCACCCTGAGAAGGGACAGAGATCTATGGTGGCACTTTCAGGGGAGGGAAGGTGTGCCAGGGCTGCCCTGAGGAACTGCTGATTTTATTCTTTCTGCTTCATATTTGCCATATTCTGCCATGCCTCTGGGGAAGACAGGTAAAAACACATTTAGAGGAGAATGTAGTTAGTGAAAACATCCCATGACTCCCACTAACTTCAGGATAAAATCCAAACTTATTGGTATGGCAGACAAGGTCCTCCATGATTTGACCTCAGCCTTCCTTTCTAATCCGCATCCTCTGTCACTCCCCACGTACTCCACCGGCCTCTGTGAACTACTTGTCCCTTCTCAAATGTACCATATTCTTTTATTACCTTTGTGCCTTTTGCCTATGCTATGCTCTGTGCCTAGAAGGCCCTTTTTCTTTTTTGTGATTTGGTGAACTCCTACTCATCCTTCAAGACCCAGCTCACATAGTCCTCACGAAGCCTTTCCTGACTCTCGCAGGCAAAGTTATTTCTTTTCTCTATTCTCCCTTAAGGTTTTGTGCAAACATCTCTGACGATACATAAGTCTCTCCAAGAGTTATTTATTTATGGGTTTATCTCCTCCACTCACCTGTAAGCTCCTGATCTATTGGGGCTGTAACTACTTATTATCCCCTGAGCCTAGCCCCATGCCTGGCCATATTAGTCACTAAGAAATGTTGAGTGAATGAATGAATGACCTGGAACTAGGTCTTAGAAGGCTTTGGTGACCCAACAAAATGATTCAATCTCAGCCATTGTCAGTGGTGTCCAAAACGATCCATTGGAGTACAGGGAGAAAATATTAGAGCTGCTATTTATATTTATGTTTGTCAAAGATTAACAATGAAAGTAAGCTTTCCTAATATTTTATATGAATCCATAGTAGCACATTGATATATACGTTAAGAATAAGGGTATGCATTTAAAACACTGTAGGCCACTGTTACATATAATGGGAAGAGTCTGAAAAATTCTGAACAGGGAAAAACCATGAAAAAAGCGAGTGTGTAGGAGAATTGATCTTGTAGACTGGAGCGAGGGAGGACATGAATCGGTATGGGAAACACGACAATGGTCCACGCACAAGAGATCAGAGACAAGACAAGTATAGGGGCCATAGGAATGGAGCGGGGGGAGGAAGATCTACTAAAAAATTCTTTCGTTATCATTATCTTCATTATTATCAGCAGGACAAAGTTTCATATTGGTCAACGATAAGCAGAATGTATCAGAGACCCTAAAATGCAGTCAGAACCTGGGGGAGCAGACAGAACTCCAAGGTGAAGGTAGAATACTTTGCCCAGGCTTGGGTTCTTCTAAGTGACACTTTAAAATTTTTTTCTCCACTTGTTGGAAGGGGCAGCAAATAGGGGTCACCCATCCGGCCTGCTCAGTCCCCAATGTGGCTTCTTAATAAAGCCTATTTATAGCCCCAGGTTCAGCAACATTGTGAAATTGCTGTGTGGGAGGGGAGGATGGCGGGTCTGGGCCCTGGCTGGGTGAGTGACCGTCTCCTGGCTGCTTCCTGTTGGCTTAGGAAAGAACGGAGGAAGGTGGATTTGTTTGTCAGTTGAGCAAGCAGCCGTTGCCTGGCCTAGGCCTCACTCTGTCCCTTTAAATATTAACCATCTCTTAAAACATTTGCGTTTTGTGCCCAAGGCCAGGGGGGCCCCCAAGAGAAAGGAGAGGGGGAAAGGATAAGAGAAAAGAGAGGAGGGTTTGCTACATCAACAATTTATTCATTCCACAAACAGTAGTGGAGCGTCCGCGGTGACCCGCGCACCACCCAGGGTTGGAGAGCTGAGTAGAACCTGGTGTCCATCCTAGAGACTCACAGTCTAGCAGAGGAGGCAGACGAGTTAACACAAGACAACGGGGAAAGGCTAAGCCCTGGACTGCTCTGTACCGTCTCAGCATCTCCATTTACCAAAGAAGGTTCCATGGGAGAGATGGAGGAAAAGATCGGAGATCTGAAAGTTTCCAGGGTCTGGGTCCCCAGGGCAGTGATTTTCAAACTTTAGCAAGCAAAAAGTGAGCTGGAAGCGCTGTGGAAAATGCAGCTCCCAGCTCAGCAGGACTGTGTCAGCGGGTCTGGAGCGGGGCCCAGGGCTCTGCATTGGTCCAGCTCTCCAAGCGAATTCAGATTGAGGTGGCCCGTGACCACAGCGGCGTGCTGCCCTTCCAAGCAAAAGTCTGGGCCTGGAGCTGCGGGCCTTGGGGCGAGTCCACCAGAGGCTGATGGAAGAAACTGAGAGAAAGGAAAGGGAGCATTAGAGACGGTTAAGGGCAGAAAATGAAAAAGAAAAAATCTACTTTTCAAGAGAGAAAAGGAATGTTTCTCTAAAGAGAAGTGAGCGAATGTTACCAGGGGCCCTGGGACTGCTCAGTTGACTAGTGTCCATGTGTTAGCCATGATTTTAAGAAAGCACAAAGCAATGCCTTGGGCATCAATAGCACCTGTGGAACCCTGCTTTTCCTTTGTCACATCTCTTGTCTTTCTTCCAGATCTGTCCACGGCCACACTTTGCTCGTCTGCAGGCACTGAGGCTGAATAAAGCCGTGGGCTATGGGAAGGGGGACCATCCTGGAGGAGGTGCACTGACGTGACGCTGTGTTCAGTGACTTGCCCGGTTCTTGGCAGCTCTGTGTCGCTGCGCCCTCACCCTCCACAGCCCCCAGGCTAGTCTACCCCAGAGCGGTGTCCGGCTCGCTGCCTGAGGAGGCCACAGCGGACCGAGCTGCAAGGAGACTGAGCGCTGACGGCCACGAGCAGTTTCCACCAGTGGGCTGCAGGTCTTACTCCTCGTGCTGATTGCAACAAGAGTGTTTTCTTTCTGAATCTAGTTTTAGGCCCAAAGCGGAGCCCCTGGGGTATGGTTGGTGTGACCCTAGCACCATTTGGTTCTTCCTTGGCTCCAGGTGTGGTGCTTCTGTTTATCGTGGCACAGTCCCTGAAGCAAACTTTCCCCACTTCTCTCCAAATGGACGTCTCTTCCTTCATTCTTTAAGCTCCTGCTCTAGTATTACCTTCCTTGTGACTCTTCCTTAACTATCCCCTTTCCCAGTGGGAGGCCCTATCATTATGGACTCTTTGTTCCCGTGCGCCCCACTCGTCCGACTACAAGCTCCGGGGATCTTTCTCCTGGGAGTCACTGGAGCGTAATGGTTAGGAACTCTGGCTGACCTGAGTCAGAAACTCAGCACCGCCACCTGCCAGCTCTGGGACCTCAGGCAAGTTACTTCCCTGTCCTAAGTTTCAGTTTCCTTACCTGTAAAATGGGCAAACAATCATACTTAGGATTAAGGTTAAATGAGCTAGTTCTTAGCCCGGCACCTGCAACATGGTAGCCCTCCATAAATGTTTGCTCTTCTCATTATTCATATGTACATCCTTACTTTTACCCTAATCCCCATGGACTTAGTACAGAGCAGATGCTCAGTGATGTTTATTGAATTCACAGTTAAGACATGTAAACATCTCACTGGATCTGTTCATTAATACATTTTAAGAAGGAGGGGGTAACTCAGTATTTTCCTTTATTTCATCAATATCTTATGGTGTTTCCTCTATTCGAGGATTTCTTTAGAGGGGAATTAATCTGAATAAGTTCAGGCAGCCTCTTCGTAATCACTCTTCTTTTTGTGTCCATTGATTCAGCGTGTTTTTCTCACTTCAGTCCCCACCCTCATATTTGCTGTCCTGCTTCTGGAGGAATAAATCAGGACATGGTGGTCATTTAAAAGCACTTTAAACTGCATCCAAGTTCTCTAGAGGAAAAGAGCTATAGAATTCTAGTAAGTCTGTTAGAAAGTTTGAATTCCGCTTCTCCCACTGTCCCTTTCCATCTTGTGAAATGAAATGGGAAGAACTAAGTAAACTCCAAAGTCCCTTTTAGTTGCAATGGTCTGTGACTTTTACGCTCAGAAAGGTCAAGTGACTTCTATAAACAAACATAATTTAACGACTAGTTCTGACTCCCTCATATGGATAATCTCAGAAAGAAAATAGGTGCAACCTCTACTACTTGCCCTGTTTGCTGGGCATCTTTCCTACTTGCCTGGAGTCACTAGAGGCTGTTGGCACTGCTGAGCTAAATGTCTGGATGTTTGGTTTAAGTCCCTTTGAGTTCAGGGATTCTGAGGAAAGGTAACAAGGGTGGACTGAGCTTAGAATGAACCAAGCTCTTCTTAGTGATCTTAATCAAATAATCAAAGGTTAACTATGAAGAGGAAACATCATAAAAGTAAGGGAAAAACTGGTAACAAATAATTTGTGAGTTTTCCTTCCCCTCCAGGAGAAGCTGAACACAAGCCTTATCTATGCCAGGGAGGCTGAAGATGGGGAGTTTGCCCAGCCTGACCCCCAGCCGGGAGGTCTCTGAGTCAAGGAGCCCCTCGCAGTGCAGGAGGATCTCCCTTTACCCTCGCAGGGGGCCAGGGGACAGTCCTTTGCCCTGTCTCTTCCTCCCTTTCTTATCCAGTGTGGCTCACTTTGAATGCAGTCCTGGGCCACTGTTTCTCATCCTCGTTTAATCCATTCTCTTTTTGAAAAGCATCTTTTAAAAATCTCATATATGCCTCTTTCCCCAGAGATGGTGATAAGCACCCACTGGGCCCAGGCCTGTCCCTTCCCTCACTTAGTGAGGCCAGTGCCAGCTCTGGCGCCTCCCTCTTGCCACTCTCCATTAACTGCTGGTGACTGGTGATGGGTACGCTTTTTTAAAATTTTTTTTTATTTTTGGCTGTGTTGGGTCTTTGTTTCTGTGCGAGGGCTTTCTCTAGTTGCGGCGAGCAGGGCCCACTCTTCATCGCGGTGCACGGGCCTCTCACTATCGCAGCCTCTCTTGTTGCGGAGCACAGGCTCCAGACGTGCAGGCTCAGTACTTGTGGCTCACGGGCCTAGTTGCTCCGCGGCATGTGGGATCTTCCCAGACCAGGGCTCGAACCCGTGTCCCCTGCATTGGCAGGCGGATTCTCAACCACTGCGCCACCACGGAAGCCCCGGTACGCTTTTTTGTCTCAACACAAACCTAGAGATTCTTCTGTCAAAGACAGTGCCTAACTGAGTCATCCATTCAGTGGAAGTCTCTTAAGCATCGTCTATGTGCCATTAGGCACTGCACGAGGCCCAGGGCATGCCATGATGGATGAAACATAGGCCCTGCTGTCCAGAAGCTCCAGAAGACGCACAAACAATTCCAAAAGGATCGATGCTATCTAGAACTAAGTGCAGACGACTGGGGGACCCAGAGGAAGGAGTGACTAGCTCTGCCTCGGGGCTGGCAAGGTTTTGCGGGCAGAGAAAGGAAAGGACAGCCAGGAACAGAACACAGAGTGAGTGTGTTGAGATGCAGGGTTTGGAGGAAGCAAGGCCTATTCAGGAAGTGGCTGGTGGTTGGGGGGAGCAGGAACGCAGTGCATGGGGTGGGAAAGTGATTGGAGATGAAGTTGGAAAGCCGGGTCGCTGTCAAATGTGAGGAGAAGCTAAGGTACTTGGACTTGATCCTGTTGGCAACAGTATCATTATCAGATAACTCAGCAAGGAACTGAAAAATAATATGAGTCTTAGGTTTTCCAATATAAAGTTACCTGTTCAGCCAGCATCCTTGTCAAGTAATTAGAGGTTAAACTTGACAGGGGATCAGTGGGGGAGGAACCTCTGAGGCAGCCGTGAGTGTAGTCTTGACCGGTGGAAGCTGCGGTAGAAAGTGGGGATATAATTACCCTAAATCTTCAGCTTTCTGATTTAACTCCTCCATAAACCAGACTTGTTTTGCTGCACTCCTAGAAGGGAATCAGCTCAGCTTCCCACATGCCGTCACTGTAGTACAGTGAGAGATGATAAGTAATCAGATTTCTGTCGAAGTGCTTTGTAACACAGGATGTTCTACAAATACATTGGTAATTAGTACCGCGGTTTCCCGGGGGGATGCTCAGAATTTCCAGCCGGGATACATCCCTACTCAGATAAGCTCCTTGGAGACAGTTGTGCCCTTCAAATTTAACAGGCAGCTTTAAAGCGGAAACACATGACAGTGAGAGGGGACGGACACAGCCCATCAGATGGGCCAAATCAAATTTGGTGGCCATGAATATTATTGTTCTTGTTATTCAGAATAATAAGCATAAGGCAGCGAAGATAAAAGCGTGTTTTGTAGATCTCTAGCTTTTCGGCATGTTTTGGGGGTTAATTAAACTGGGTTTTTTAATAGCAGAACTTCTCAGAGCCTTGAATATGCTCATGAGCATGTGAATGCAAAGGAGGTTTTAGACACAGGGTGTCTCAGGTTCATTTGACCACCAAACCCCCTCCTATTTCCTGGTCCACACTGCCTGGAGGCCCTCCAAGACCCTCAAGAAATATTAGAGTCCACTCTCTGGCCACACTGTATTTTAAGAGGAAGATGCCCATTTCCAGGGGAAGCTGGAGGTGACCTGTGGGGCGGGATTCGTGGCAGAAGCCGCAGCAGAAGCCCAGCCACCTAAGGCCGTGAATGCTGCTCTCTGCTGTAGCCTTGGGGGCTGACCTGAGAGGCTTCCCCTCCTGTTCTTGGCCAAGAACTGCCCTGCTCTCCATCGGCCTCACCCCACGTGACCTTCTCCTTGTTACCAGCGCTGGCTGGTAGCCTCATCCCTAACTCCTGACTATTCGTGTTCCTTGCTATTTTTAGCCCTGGCCCAGAGCTTGTTACAAGAACTCAGCAAGCAGGGCCCAAGGCTACATCATGAATATTCTCTCATTGCTGTAACATTGGCTTATGAAATGTGACTATCTTTCCTCACAATTTTAAGTTATATTTGGTTCTTTTTTGGGGGAGCAGGGGGGTCTTTTAGGACTCCTTTTGTTCTATATTCTACCTTGCACAGTTAGTAATTAATTTTTTTGGTTTTGCATGTGTTCTCTAGGGTTTGATCTGTTTTCTGATCTTTGTGTATTGTCTTGTTTTCATCTCTGACGCTTTGGTTTTCTTTACTTGGGGGCAAGAAGAGAACACAATTTGGTTTTGCTTTCATGTTTAGTGTTAATAACGTGATTTTTTTGAGCATGATGTTGTCAGAATTGCGTGCGCAAAGTGACCTTCTCCAGGGGTCGTGGTGGGGACAGCTGCATTGAGCAGGACCCGTCGTCCCCTTTTTATTAGGAGGAACTTTTTATTAGGAGGAACTGTACTCTCCTGATTTGGCCCTTCGGGGTCGTCATCCGTGGGTCTCTGCCCCTCTAAAGATACTCCTGGGTTCTCTTTTCGAAGCAAAGCTGATTTCTGAAACCTCATGATCCATTTCAAAAATTAAACCAGCCCCTCCATTTGAATAAGAAACTGTCCACCAGCTTCAAGCTTTACCTTAATCGGTATTAGTTTTATTCAAGTTGAAAATGTCCTCCCGGGGTGTTTCCTGGTTGCCTAGTGGTTAGGATTCCACGCTTTCACTGTGGAGGCCAGGGTTCGATCCCTGGTCGGGGAACCATCCAACATGCCTCGTGGCGCGGCCAAAATACAAAATAATAATAATAAAATTTTAAAAATTAAAAAATAAAAATAAATAAATAAAACCAAAAAAATGTCCTCCCGGTGCCCTCTCCTTCCACTAAAATTCTTGATTCCTTTTAGAGCCTCATTTTACTCAAAATAATACAATTTCTTCCATTCTCTTATGCTCTAGGCCTATATTTCCATCTGTTTATGGAAAAAACCTCTCTCTGGAGGGCCTATGAGCTTGTCAAATTCAGCCTGTCCCAAGATCAAGTGCCCTACCCTCCTCACCCTGCCCCGGCCTCACTGTTCTTATGCATCTGACAGCCTCTGTGCAGACGAACAAGCTTAGATTTCCCAGGCCTCATGGCATCTTCCGTCTTCCCCATTCCGTCCATCTAATCTGATCTAATTCGTATTTTTTTCAGTTCTCAATCAGTAATTCCTGTTGCGTGCATCTCCTTCTCTTCCTCCTTTCTGTCGTTGCCAGTTCTTTTCCGAACAGCTCAGGAACCTCCTTGGTGATCGTTTATGAGAACTGCCCCTCCTCTGAATCCATCCTCTACTCTGCAGCACGAAAGGCTTAGTCAGCAATGAATACTCCCCGCCCCGCCTAGAGCCCTCGGCCAGGACGCGGCATCAGGTCCTCAGTGCAGATTGAGCAGCAGCGGGGGCAGCTCGCGCCTTCGGGAGAACGGTTGTCGGTCACTGTGGGACTGAACCAAGTTACTCTAACTGCTCCTTCACCAGCTCACCCCAAACTACAGGGGCCTTCAACCAAGGACACGTGTTCCTGTGGATCTGGGAGTCCCTCCAGGCTCTCTCTCTGGGCTGGTTTCCCCACCTTATATTCTATGCTTCATACCAAGATCTTCCTGCTCGCCTATCCTCCAACTAGTCGTGGCCCAGTAGGACTCCCTGATGAGTTTTGGAGGCTGATTTTTGCCTCACCCCAAATATCATGGTCTACTAGCCACAGGCAAGCCCTCCGCTTCCCAGTGGCTGGGATGCTGCAGACCAGCTGCGGTCCAGCACCGTGGCCTTCCAGGGGGTCCAGATGCAACTCCCAGTGACAGTGCCTGACACCGTTAGGTTTGAGAGATGAAGTTCACTGGCAACCTTTTGGAATCCATAACAAAGATTTCTAGTTTGTTCATTCATTGATTAATTTAACAAATGTTTGTATAGAGAGCCTACCAAGTGCCAGATACATTACATAGTGTTGAGGATACAGCACTGAGGGTGCCAGACTAGGTCCCTGCTCATGGAGTCTCTATTCTGGTGCTGGAGGGACAGAGAAATAGATGTGTCAGCTCATACACGGCATCAATAATTGTCAGTGGTTCCCAAAGTCTGAAGACAAGCTGTACAATATGTAAGTGACTGAGTGGGAAGGACTATTCTAGACAAGATCCCCAAGGAATTAACCTCTGAGAATTGACATTTAAGCAAAGATCTGAATGCTAAGAAGGAGCCGACACGCCGGTTTGGGTGGGCAGAGTGTCCTAGAGATGGGGACCAGCAGAAGTGCAAAGTGGGAATGAACCTGGAAGAGTCTGAAGAACAGAAAGGAGAACAGTGTGGCCGGGCTTGAGGAGCAAAGAGGTGAGGGAGGGGAGTTGGAGTCAAACGGGAAGACACAGACCGTGGAGTGTGAGGCCGTGGTACGCCTGCCTAGATGTTTGCATTATTCTATGAGAGCAAAGGGGAGTTATGCTCTGCACACCCAGAAGAGGGGTGATACTAGAGACCACGGTGCCTGAGCATCTGCGAAGTTTCCTGCTGATGACACAGGGAGTGGAGACTCCCAAGGGAGTGCCGCATTTCTTAGACATCCACAGCCGGGGATGATATCTTGATGGGACACCTGGCTCCTGGGGCTGGTGATGAGTTCAAAGACGAAGAAGACCAAATGGACTGAGGAGGGAGCAAGCAGAGACCTACTGTTCTTTCAGTAAAGTTCCTGGAGGAAAGGGGGGTGGGGAGGTAGAGAGAGGGTCCTGAGATTCAGGCAGGCTGCAGATGCGAGCTCTAAGGCTAACGCCCCAAGACAGATGCAGGGTTATGGGTTGCAACAGCGGAGCCATGTTGGAGAAGCAAAACTACTCACACTTAAGCCTGGCCGGCCCTGCACATACCCTACTATTCATTCTCAGCTCTGCTCTCCTGCACAGTGGACACCCTGAACCAACACACACAAGTCTGCAAAAATACATGCAAAAATGGCACTCTGATATTTATGCAGGAGTGTCCAATGTGCTAATAGTATAAATTCCAACTCCAGGCAAAATGACCTCCTTGACCTTTTTAATGCCCTAATCAACAGATCTCCCTTGAGGAGGGCCTCCTTCTTTCATGATTGTCCTTTTTCTTGGATAGTTGTTTTACCTTTACTAATATTCAATGGTTAAAAAAAACAGAAAAAGAAAAAGAAAAAAAGCAACCCTACTAAATAGAGGGCACTTTGAAAGTGCAAGGACCACTCCGTTCTCTGACGAGCCCTGCAGCCCTGGCCAACAGTGAGGCTTTGGGATAAAGTTAGGCCTGTATGAAGGATGAATGGGCCCAGTCTGTCTCCTGCAGAGCTCTGCTGTGCGGATGGGGCCAGAGTCGTCACTTGGCTCATAAGCTTTAATAGAGCGTCTTTCATTCAAAGATCCCAGGACACTTCACAGCTGCTAAAATGATCCTAAGCAAATATTTGTAGCCACACAGTACAGGTGGGTCTACGGAGGCACCGAGAAGAAAAAAGGACTGACCAAAGACCCCAAGAGTCAACTGCAGAGGCAGGACCAGAATCCAGGACCTGAGCCAATTCAGAGCTCTGTCTGCAGGACCAGGCCTGGAAAGGACCGTTGGGACTTTGTGACTGAGATGACACATGATCAAACAAATTTGAGATCCACAGTAACAGTCAGATGTGAGCCCGCTTCATCCTAATCCTATACTGTTCAGGCACATGTGCGTGGTGACTTGGTGACGTGCCGCTCTAAGTGGTTGGGAGCTTTAATAATTAAAGCCCTCTAATTAGATAGACAGCGTCTGTCAGAGTGAGCACGTGCAGTAGAGTGTGTTCTGTGTTCCTGACAAATTCACATTATAGCTTCAATTATACTCATTTCCTGTGTGCTGAGGCCAAAAAGGCCAATGTACAAAAGCAACCACATGGCCATATTGCCAAGATAAGGGCAGACACGATACAATCCACCTACGTAGGCTGCAGGCTGGGGTCCGAGTCAGGGGGCAGAGTGAAGATGGAGTGCTATGGTCTGAATGTTTGAGTCCACCCCACATTCATATGTTGAAATTCTAACCCCTAAAGCTGATAGTATTAGTAGGTGGGGTTTAGTAGGAGGTGATTAGGTCCTGAGGGTGGAGCCCTCATGAATGGGATTAGTGCCCTTATAAGAGACCCCAGGGAGCTCCCTTGCTCCTTCTGCCATGTGAAGACACAACAGGAAGTCTGTGACCTGGAAGAGGGCCCTCACCCAATGCTGGCACCATGACCTTGGACTTCCAGCCTCCAGAACTGTGAGCAAGAAACTTCTGCCATTTATAAGCCACCCAGTCTGTGGTATTTTGTTACAGCCACCCGAACAGACTAAGACAAAGAGTGCACTTTGATAGGGTCCTTCAGGATGGACTTTGATAGGGTCCTTCAGGATGGATGCTGCCCCATTCTTGCCACTGCTGACCTAAAGACAAAGTTGAGCTGTGACCTAGGGTAGTCGGGTCTCCTCTGAATTGGCTGAGCTGGAGCTGAATGACAGACAAGGCAGGAAGGATTCGGTAGGAAGGATGGGAAAGAGAGAAAAGAACAAGGTATCCAAGACTCATGGTGGGGTGCCACCAATGGTACTTCTCACTCCATTTGCTCCACGGAGACTGGTTTGTCTTGGGGCTTCTCCCAAGGGTCAGATCTCGTTCAAGACTTCCCTGGATAACAGGGACTTGGTGGAGCTCCAGAACCCATAGGCAACCTTCAACATGGCCATGCGAGGTCAGGGGCCATTTTGGTACCGAATGGTGGTTACGAATTCAAACTTAGACTCCTCCATTACTAGCTTTGGGATCTCAGGCAAGTCACATCATCTTTTTGTGCCTCATTTTTCTGGGCACAAATAGTATGTGCTTGCCAGGATTCTGAAGGAAGAGGTTGGTAGAGTGAAGCACTTAGAACAGAGCTTGGTCTGCAGTAAGAACCCAACAAATGTCTGCCACTGTTGTTACTGTGATGAAGCAAACTCAGGGTACCCCAGAACCTATTAGATTTCTGGTTTCTCTTCAATGCAGATCCAATGCACTCTTGGGTCCAATTTAACTTACAAGTTACACATAAGACTTAATTTCCAAATTAAAGGGCTTTAGCCAAAAGACCACATTTATTGGCAGGTGTTGAATGTAGATTAGCTGAAGCTCATACACAAACACAACACACAAAATCTCATATATATGTATATACCTGTATCTCATATCTCGTACATATTTCGTAGATATAAATAACATCTATGTATATATACACACACATAATCTCTGGGACCGTGGGTCTAACCTGCTCACACTCCCTATGGATATTTTTCTTGGGCTGTTCTTCCTTGGGCTCTTTCTTGGGTTGTCTGGGCTGAGCTGAGTCGTCCCTTCATCACTGATGTTTTGCTGAGCGTCAGCCAAGGCTGGCCCTGGGTAAAACTGAGAGGCCAAATTTGCTTACACAGAGCTGCTCCGCTCTGGCGCCCACCTTCCCAGGCCCACCCAGGATCTATGACCCCAGAACCCCCAGGACACTGGCGTTGGTGGCAGCCTCCCAGCATCAAGTAATCAGCAGGCTCGCAGTGAACCGGGGAGCAAGGGCCAGCCCAGCGGGGAGATCCGTGGCTTGAGGCCATGGTGGGGGTGGCCAGGGAGAGAGCCAGAGCAGAAGGGGGTGGACCTCAGTGCTAGGATTTGTCTCACCAGGTCTTGGGCAATGGAAAAGCATTTTGTATACATAAAGGACCACCCAAATGTTAAGGGGCGTTATTATATAACTGTTACAACTTTTCATTCTAAAGCCACTTGTTCAGTATCTGTGCAGCAGGCAGCGCAGCAAAGAAAGCCCAAGAGCTCTGGGTGTGCACTGCCTCTGTGGCTGACACACGTGTGACCTCAGGCAAGTACCACTGTCCCCTTTTCAGACCTGACTTGCCCCTCTGTGAGGTCCCAGGAGAACAGGGTCTTTGAGAAACAGACAGTGACAACATAAAATGCCTGGCCTATAGCAGACAGAGTCACCCAAGGCTGCGGTCCCCTCGCTCTGGTGAAGAGAGAAGGTACTTTTCTCCACATAGCAATGGAACTTCCTAAAACTGGAAAACAAAACTGGCCGCAGGAAAGGCTTCAGTAGTGAATTATTTTCACAGTATCTTTTCTCTCCTTGAAGACCATGCAGAGTGGGACTATCTATTGCGGCGTGGTTCAGACTTCAGCAGGAGTTGCTCACAAAAAGTGGGGTTTGGGGATGTTTTCCATACACGGGCCGCTTTTGTTGACGGTCCTGTCTCCGTGGACTCTGCTTGGCAGGGGCCTCCAGGTGTGTCCTGAAAGGGCAGAAGGAGCTTGCCAGCAAAGCCCAGGGCCCCAGGAGCCTCAGCGCCAGGCTTTGTGTGTCAGCTGGAATGCTTCCCGCGGCGATCAGTGACCACAGAAGACAACCCCACCGGCCAGGGAATGCGGAGGGGTGTCCAGGTACCATGGGAGTACCGCACTCAAGCCCACTGGACACAGCCAGCGCGCCCATGGCTTCTCGCGTGTCCCCTTGCCTGGGCTGCTCCCAAGCCTCCAGCGGGGCTGGTCTAGGAGCTGAGAAGCTCTGTTTGCGAAATCACCTGCACCCTGGAGGCCCGGGCAGGCGTTTGTCGAACATGGGGATGGGAGTTTGTGGAGGTGGCATGGATTTATTATTCCACGATCAATCTGATTGGCTTCCCTCTACGCCCTGACCTTATTCCCTCCTGCTTCAATTGTACTAATGACACCACCTCATGGACAGACCTACTCACTACAGGTGATGTGGATTTTTTTTTTTTTTTTCCCCCCCATCAGTACTGTTCTCTGGGAAAATAAACTCTTCACCTGACATCCACTGCAACCTTCTAGGCCTGTGGGGATGTGAGAGAAGCTGAGGGCTCCACGAGCTTCACCGCCAGAATTTCTGTGTTGGCTGGACACTTCCGGTGGCCATCAGTGACCACAGAAGACAACCCAAGAAAGAGCCCAAGGAACAGCCCAAGAGGAATATCCATAGGGAGTGTGAGCGGATTAGACCCACGGTCCCAGAGATTGTGTGTGTGTATATCTACACAGATGTTATTTATATCTACGAAATATGTATGAGATATGAGATACAGGTATATACATTTATATGAGACGTTTTGTGTTGTGTTTATGTGTGTATGAGCTTCAGCTAATCTACATTCAACACATCTATTTTCATTTACTTAAAGTGTTTAAATAAAGATTTAAATAAAGATTTATTTCTTTGAGTATATGGTAAATATTATATATTGATTTCTGGACCATTGCTAGGTCAACCTTGAGATGCTCTTTTATGCCTTTACCTGTCTTCTCAGGTTTCTTCTCTGGCTCCAATGTATATTGTTTTTTTAAGATTTTTTTTAATGTGGACCATTTTTGAAGTCTTTATTGCATTTGTTACAATATTGCTTCTGTTTTATGTTTGGTTTTTTGGCCATGAGGCACGTGAGATCTTAGCTCCCTGACCAGGGATCGAGGCACATGGGATCTTAGCTCCCCGACCAGGGATCGAACCCGCACCCCCTGCATTGGAAGGCGAAGTCTTAACCACTGGACCGCCAGGGAAGTCCCATGGTGTACATTTTAAATTGATAAATATTTCTCAGCTTCTGGGCCTCAGAACACATATCAGTAAAGAAAGCTAGTGGTGGGCATCAGTAAGAGATCTAGAACACCTCGCCCAAGCTGGGCACCTATGGGTGTTTAATAAACGGCATGAGTGGAGGTGTGGCTGGTGGGTGGTGAGGCTGTGACTGTCCCTGTGGAGCTGTGGACTCAGAGCGGTCCCTGTGCCCAAGGTCAAGGACGTTCGGGAAGACTCCGCGTTCCCGTTGGCAGGAGCAACCTGGTTAGCGTCTCTGCTCTTCTGGGCCGCAGTTAGTTGAATGAGTTAACTAATCAGAGCCTGGGAGCTTGATTTCCGAGCATCTCTACTGCTGATGATTCTTTGGCATCGTGAAAACACACAGAAGATGGAGAGGAAAGCCACCTCTGATGTCTCGTTATTTCTCAAAGAACTGAGTGAAACGAGGTGGTGAGCCTCTCAGCGTTTCTGGATGTCTCCAGAATTTTCCCCCTTGCACGGGTCCCTTGTACTTGGGATAGTTTGCAGACACCTTAGTAGCATTTTTATTATGAGTGAGGACAATGATAAGGACTCCCATTTCCTTCTCTCTCCTCTCCCAGTCTGCACCAGTGAGCTCTGGGAAGAGCTTCGAGAGTAGGATAGAGCAGAAGAAATTCCGTTCAGTTTGCAGTCCTCTCGATCTGGTTAGATGGTGAGAAGTTACCAGGCCAAACACCTTGTACAGCATCCCAACCAGCCCAGGGTAGCACGATCCGGTGTCCTGTGTCTAGAACGCACAGGACCAGAGGTGTAGGTGAACTTGCCTAAGGCCATGAGTTGACCGTGACTTGGTGTCCTCATCTGTCAAGGGAAGAGGTTGACCTCAATGATCCTGACATTCCTTTTCAGGGTCAGCATTCTCTAATCCTCAACTTAAAAACTATAAAAAGTTTGAATTAACTTTGACAATCCTTGTAGGGTTGTTAAAACAATGACACAGAGAATCTTAAACAGCAGAAAATCAAGAAAATATTTATGTTTCATTCAGAAATTCAGATGGACCATGTGTTATATCAAAATATTGATTGTTTTGCAGAGAACTAAGTGGGTCTGGGGAAATGAATAATTAATGTTAATAGTAGTTTGCATTCTATGACCACTAATGGTGGTCAGCTGAGAGAGGACAGAGTATGTGCCCCAGAGATATGCAGCCATTCACTGGTTTGACAATTATCTATTGAGGGTCTGCACCCAGCCCTCACCCTGGGAGAGCAGATGTATTCTGCTCATGGGGACATCTTAAAATGCAGATTTTGATTCAGTAGGTCTGGAGTGGAGCCCAAGAGTCTGCATTTCTAAAAGGCTCCCAGGGGAAATCAGGTATATGTGTGTGCAGTAAAACAGGTGTTCTGTAAGGTTTTCTGCTGGTTGTTGAATGAGGGGGTCCAGATTTTACATGCAGTAGAGTTCAAAGGCTGGGGACAGTCCAAATGTTAGAAAGGAAGGCATAGCTTTCTTAGAAGAGGAGGGTCCAACAGTCTGAGACTAGAATGCTGCTGTGGTTTAAGCGCTTGTGGATAACTGAGAATTAACTGTTTAGGGAAAGGGAGGGGGAGTAAAGTATTTCTACAGGCGGCAGGACCCGAGCGTCATGAGGTCTGCGGTGCTATTAAAATGCAGTGGTGCTTCTGAAACACAGAGACCCTCGTGTCAAGGCTCTGGCCTTTCTGACCTTCGGATCGCGGTTTGCCTTTGACTTAATGGAACAATTTTCTGCCGGAGCCGCAACAGCCGTTTCATTCCAAGATGGATTGCAACGTGAACCCATCTTTTTCCATTTCACGTCCCAAACCGCAGCACAATTAGTTTCTAAATAAATGTCAGCGGCTGCTGGAGGAGGCTCTGACTGCGAGTCTGGAATAAGAGTTGGTTTCTATGCATTGGAGATGCAAGGGCAACCCCACAGCTTTCAAGACAAGAAAAATGGGGGCATTTTATTTAAACAATGGAGCAGATGTTGAACATCCCCTGCATGTCCCCCCGAGGAGCCCACTGATGGGAGGTGGGGCTGCAGGATGCTGTGCCAGAATGGCAGCAGCTCCCACTGGCACTTGATCCCTCCCTGCCAAGGCCAGGCCCCTCACCTCCTTCAGAACAAGTCTCCAAGCTCTGAGGAGGGGTGGCAGGGGGATGGGGTGGGCGGTGGCACAGCTGGAAAAGACATATGGAAACAACCCTTGTGTATACCCAAAGTGGTCCGGGAAGAGAAAGCCAAGGTGAGGACCAGAGCCATCCCAGACTTTTCCTGTGGGCGGCCACGGAGCGTGCAGGCGTTGGCGGCTTCCCTGTGAGGGCTGGGAGGTTCCGATGCCCCCAGCACGCCTAAACACCCTGGGTTTCTGGGGAGGCGTCCCCCTGATGAGCCCCTGTTGAACATTTCTGAGGCAAAGTAGTTTTGGAGACAGTAAGAAGATGGAGTTTGTTTGGAAAGTCAACATATGTTTTCAGGTAAACACAGATCACGTCAGCCAAAGACAGTTGTGCCTGCTTCCGGGAACTCATGATCCTTTGTCTTGACAGACTCCAATCTCCTGTAGAGATGAATCCCCACCAAGCCGCACGCTTTGATGTGATTGAGGACAGATGTTATGGGTTGAATCGTGTCCCTACCCTTCCAAATTCATGCATTGAAGTCCTAACCCCCAGTATCTCAGAATATGACCTTGTTTAGAAACAGGGTCATTGCAGAAGTAATAAGATGAGGTCCTAGTGGAGGAGGGTGGACCCCTAATCTAATATGACTGGTATCCTTAAAAAGGGGGAAATTTGGAGACAGACATGCACACGGGGTGAATGCCATGTGAAGATGAAGGCGGAGACTGGGATGATGCTTCTACAAGCCAAGGAGCGCCAAGGATGCCAGGCAAACACCAGAAGCTGGGGTAGAGGCGTGAGCAGATGCTCCCGTGCAGCCCTCGGCAGGACACAAAGCTGCCCTCACCTTGACCTCAGGCTTCTAGTCTCTAGAGCTGTGAGACAATACGTTTCTGTTGTTTAAGCTGCTCGGTTTGTGGCAATCTGTCACAGCAGCCCTAGTATACTAATACAACAGATTGATAATGGCCTCCATAAAATTAAATAGTTACGTGTATGGCTTTGGAAAAAAATTGTTTAATCTCTGTAAAATGAGGAAGTTGAAGCAAGGGGTTAATGAAATGCCTTGCATTCTGTGAAGGCGAAGCATTCTGTGATTCTCTGAGATTCTGCTCTATTGGTCAACCTAGGACCGTCTTGTGGGTAGCACCTGGGAGTGAGGGCTGAGAAGCAACGTCCTCATCCACAGGAAGCTGAGGACAGACGAAGGAGATGGAGCTCAAACAGCCAGATAACCAGGCAGAACCTTAACCCTGTGGCACCTCAGGCGCTAAACAGAGACAGGACCCTGCCTGGGAGAGCGGGGCCCTGGGAGCAGAGGGTAATCCCCACAGAAAGCTAGGACGACCCCGGCGGGGCTGGCAGTGGCCCCGGGCCCCTCCTCACTCAGGCAGGGTGATCTGGAAGCAGCAGTTAGGAGTCAGGCTGAGACCGCTGGCCTGAGGTTCTGTCCCCCCGAGTGAACGGTTAGCAAAGGGCAGGAAGGACCAATTCACACACCAAGGTAGGCAACCTCATGACTGCTCAGGAATACTTGTTGAAGGAGACCCTTGGTAAGTTGGCAGGTAGGAACCCAGAGTCATCGTACCTTGGGTATGAAAGGAAATGTGACTTCACGTCGTGGCCACCGGCAGGTGGCGTGTAGGCATTTGGGTGACATGTCCTGTGAACAGCACAGAGCAGGGGCCGTTCCATGCTGCTCATTACTGATTTCCCTAGTCAGTGCCCTGCACATTATAAACCATCAATTTGTTGCATGAAAGAAGGACAATGAAGTAGGAATTTGTTCCAGGAATATGGGAAACAATTAGCCAGCTTAGTAATTAGGGCCATGTTACCCTTCTACGCTTGACTTTAATTAGCTGTTTATTTGAATTAAGTAATTAATCGTTACATTGATTGTATTATTTAGTGCCTGTTGGTGAAGGATAATGTGTATGACCACAGAGGTTAGCTTAGCAATTTGAGAATTTGAATGGGAGAAGCAGAGTTAAACTTTCCCATGTTATCAGTCACCAAATATCAACCAGCTCTCTGAAATGTGCAAAGCGCTGTACTGGGTGCTTGTAATCAAGGTGCAGGGTCACGTATAAAGTGGCCAATGATTATTCTTCAAAATAGTACAGTAAGCAGAATCCCATGTTCACTGCACAGCCTCTGCTTCTCTTGTCTGTTTTTGTATGCAGGCTTTTCCTCTTCCAGAAATGCCCCAGCTTACAAAATCATCCTTCAAGGCTTATCTCTCCAATGACTTTATCCACTGTTTCCTCCAGATCCGCTGAATGGGAATATTCCCTCCTTTGCATAGCCATCACTCATCACCAGTGTCCTCCAGAGCTCATACTCTACCTTGTATTCTAGTTGACAGCTATTTGTCTCACCCCTGTTACTAAATTATATGTTCCCTGATGTGGTGAGTTGAATAGTGTCCCCTCCCAAATTCATGTCCATCTGGAACCTCAGAATGTGACCTGATGTGCAAATAAGGTCTTTGCAGATATACTTAGTTAAGGATCTTGAGATGAGATCATCCTCGATTTAAGGGAAGGCCCTAAATCCAATGACTGGTGTCTTTATAAGAGAAAGGAGAGGGAGATCTGGACACAGATGCAGAGCGAGTACGGCCATGGGAAGACGGAGGCAGAGATCAGCCCCAAGCCAAGGAAAGCCAGGAGCCACCAGAAGCTGAAGTACTCAGAGGCAAGGAAGGCTCCTCCCCTTGGGCTTTTGGAGAAAAAAATGGCCCTGCTGACACCTTAATTCCAGATTGCTGGCCTCCAGCACTGTGAGAGAATAAATTTCTATTGTTTAAGCCACCAAGTTTGTGGTAATTTGTTATGGCAGCCCTAGGGAATTAATATACCTGAGTATAATGTATGATTTTCCTTTGTATCTTCTCAAACTTGCTCATAAGCATTTGTGAAAATACTACATTTGCAAGTCATTCATCTCAGCTTTTATTTTTGTAAGCCATTGTGACTAAAGAAGCTCTTTTTAAAAAAAAAAAAAAGAAAAGGAAAGAAAAGAAAATCAAGGACCAAGCAATGTCCAATAACATTAACTAGTTATGTTTCCCTTGATATGTGTCCTGGGAGGTGCCGTGCCTCTGGCGTGCAAGATTGCTTGGATCTGGGTGAGAGCAGAAGCCCTGCTTAGTGCAGGTATCTATGTGAATGAGGCCCTGACTGCTAGAGGGAACCCCTTCCTCGTAGTGAGAGGGGCCTCCAGGAGAATCTGGATCCACTCTCTGTGGCTCAGAGTGAGGCAGAGAGACTCCAGTTTCTGGATGCCTCGCTGGCTCCTCGAAGGGCATGTGACCAAGGCGGGCTTTCCCCAGTAGCCACATGAGGTACACTCAGGAATTCGGAGCCAAGGATGACCTTATGTCCAGGTAGAACGGACTTTGTCACCATTTGAGTGTATGCACTTAAGAGATTTCCCCAGCGGGCACAGCATCGACCCCCCCTCCCAGCTGGTTCTAGTGCATCAGCACCTTTGGCAGATCTGCTCAGAAACACACTAGTTTTCCAACGGCTCTTGATTTATCAAATAGAACTTATAATAGCTAACATATACTGAATGCCCCTCATGCCAAGAATTGTACTAAGCACCTTACACATATTTGATCATTAGGTTCTCATGGCAACACTACGAAGTAGGTATTTAAAGCCCCCTTTTACAGAGGAGGAAACTTGAGCCTAGAGGTAAAATAACTCAAGCAAGGTCACACAAGGAGTCAGTTGTGCCTGGTCTCAAGCCCGGTCGGTCATTCTGCCTCCAAAGCCCAGGCTGCGAGTCCAAGCTATGACTGCTGTTCAAAGGACCTTTCTGCCTCAGGAAGGTAGGGGCACTCACGCGGGCTTGAGTCACAGGAGAGGAAGGGAAGACAAAGGGGAGAGCAGCTGCTGAAACCAGCTTCAAGACTTCTTCCACATCTGGTGCCCCCAGGGACACACAAGCGCTGTTTAAGCAGGGTCATTTAGAAGTTCCCGAGTAGCTGACTGCATTAGCTGAGCAAGCCCCCAGGCACATATAACCTTTCTTCCTGCCCTGAGAACACTTTACACACCCTCTGAGATTTCTGCCCTGGAACCAGGATGTGACGCCACCTACTTCGCTTTGCTGAGCCTTTCCTAGGTGTCCTGGTCAACCAAGAGGATGCGGTTTTGCACTCGGGGGGCTAAATTCTCCCGGGAGGGGTACATGAGAGTCCATGTTGGCGAGAACATAGGGAGGCCAGATGCACCCTTCCAGAGCCTCCTGCTTCTGTGTGGTTCATTCTGATTTCAGTGTCCTGTCCTTGTCAGGCTCTTTCCCTCTCGTAACTATCAGTGTGACGGGCATCACGTTATTATCCTATTATTAGTCACACTCCATGGGCAAATCACTATTTCAGTCGGTATTGATGATAAATTATTACATCAACTGCTCTACAATTCTATAGTAATGTTTATCCTCAGGTCCCTCAAAAATAGAAAAAACAAAAGCCCAGCAAGATTTCAGCCCAGAACCTGCCAGCACAGGGCTATTCCTTTGACATCTTGCTTCAGTGTCATTTCCTGGCATTGCAAGTTATTTGATGCTTACATGGTGATATCTGATCTTTCTTTCTATTGTCCCCCAATGGCCACCGGAGCGCTCTCATTCAAACACAAGCTCATGTGAAACCAAAGAGAAGGCAGTTACACTGCAGGGCAACACACAGCTGTGATGTTTAGTATTTGCCCAAATGGCTTCCTAGGGTAACAGCAATCACCAAAGCTCTCTGTTTTGAGTAAGCAAACTCCATTTTAATCACAGATGGCACTGAGTATTGTGGCCCTGTAAGCTATTCTAGAGTGGCATTGAAGCATCCCTTCTCAGCCTGGGCATCCCAGTACGGGAATGTGCACTCACCCGCATGGATTACTGGTGTTTTGTTGGCAAGGCCTAGGCAGTTGTTCCCAGGCTGGGCTGGGAATGCAGCCATGATGCCATTAGAAAGCAGACCTCAGCTCTCAAGGCAGTAACATGTACTGCTTCCTGGAAAACTGGATTCCATAGCTGGATCTGGGTCTATTGCCTACTGCCACTCTGTCCTCAGTCTGGAGGGTAGCAGTTTGCTCCATCATGGGCATTACCAGGTATTTGGTGGTCCTTATTAAAAAAGCCTGTGCTTTGGGGTTTGAGATGAGAACAGGAATAGTCTATCCCTTTAAAAAAAAAAAAAAAAAACCTCAGACACCTGGCTCTGTGGCAATGTATCCATATCGATGCTAGAGTGTGCCTGGTTCCACCTCCACCCATACATCCCCTCTTGACTTCTTACAGCGGAGCAATTCACGAGAAAGGAAGGGACTGAGAAACCAGCTCTCCCATACCAAGTTCCTGTGACATCTTGAGTGTCTACTGCCTGAAAGCGAAGACTTGTTAAGGGCGAAAAGGACAACCATGGGTGAAGGCAGCGGACCCCAGGTGAGTAGGGCAATGATTCTAAAGGCCAGCCCTGTCCACGCTATCTGGGGGATGGGGGTGTGGGGATTGGCCCTCGGTTGCAGTAGCGGATGGAAGCCCAAGGGGACTGCCCTCTGTGTGGTGCTCACTCAAGGGAGCACTTGGCTTGGTGAGTCATCCAGTGCCCCCAGCTCCTCCAGGGGCCGGATCATAAGTGGCATGCCTCACTGGGTGGTAAGATTCACGCCAACTGATGGAATCACCACCCAGAGTTGTTAAAAGACCAAGATGTCAAGCCGTTAGTGGCCACATTCCCACTGTCCAATCCAATTAAAATTAGCCTTTATTCTCATACATGGAAACTCAAGAGTGTCCACATGCGCAGCTCTCATCATATGACTCAGACAAGCAGTGGTCTCTAAGGGTTCTCCAGGTGACCACAGACTGATTTCTCGGAGGGCAGTGAGACTGACCCATCATTCTGCATCTTCAAAAGCTTTTGTACTCTACGATTATCCTCGTGGACATGTACATCTGACTTGACATAGGTCAGCTTAAAAACAAAAACAAACGTTCCCTTGACCTACATTCCAGCCCAGCCATGGCCCATCTCTCTGCTTCTCCTTAGAGTAAAACTCCTCAAACGTTATGGGTTATCACGGTCTCTAATTTTCTCACCCTCCTTTCTCTCCCAACCAGCTTCTTCATTCCCAACGCTCTCAGAGGGGAACCGCTGACCTCCACTTACTTAATCCAGAGGCCAGTTCTCTGCTCCTTCTTACAAAACTTCCCACCAGCTATTGTCATGGTTGACCCCCTCCCTCCTTCTTAAAACTTTTTCTTCTCCAGGGTCCCAGGATACCATGTTTTCTTGGTTTTCATCCTACCTACCATATTGTTGCTTTTTTCCATTCTCTTCTGCCTGACATCTTAATGTTAGATTCCCCCGGCATTGAATCTTCAGAGTTTTCTCTTCTCTTCCCCTTGTTCCTCTCCTCTCCCATTCCCCCCTTCTCCTCTCCACTCTTTCTCCAGGTAATCTCTTTCAGTCTCATACCATCTATATATTCATAACTTTCAACTCTATCTTTCCAGTCCTCATCTTTCCCCTAAGGAAGCTGCCTCTATGACATCTCTGCTTGGATGTCTAATAGACACCTCAAATCAAATGTCTTCGCATCCCTCCAAAGTCTATTTCTCCCCCAAGATTCTGTTGTGAGGCAAAGGACTCCTTCATCTACCCAGTTCTCAGATCCAAAAGCTAAGAATCGTTTATCTTTGACTCCTTTTTTTCAGTTATATCCCACGTTGATTGCCATAGTCCTATTTGCTCTAACTTCAGATATATCCCAGAATCTAATTACATCTCACCACATCCACTGCTACAGCCCTCATCCAAGTCATTATCTCCTCCTAGACTGCAGCAAGAACTCCTCTCTCTGGGTGTCCACACTTCCCCTACTGTACTGCATTCTCTACCTAACAGGCAAAATAACTTCTTAAGAGTGTAAATCTGCATATCGCTCTCTTGCTTAAATCTTGCTAATGGTGTCTAATCATATTACAGAATAAAATTTAAGCCACTTGCCATATATGTAATCTGACCCCTGTCTACATGATCTGACCCCATCCTCCTTGCCTCCATTCTTGGCTTTTTCTCTAGGCTCATTACACTGGCCTTCATTCTAGACCTCAGGCAGCCCTGGCTTGTGCCTGTCTCAGGGTCTTTGCACTTGCTGTTCCTTCTGCCTGGAATGCTTTCCCCCCCAGACCGTGGCATAATTAACTCTGCATGGTTCAAGTCTCAGCTTTATTGTCACCTCCTAAGAGAGGATTTCCCCCACCTCAGTTTAAAGCAGCTCCCAAACCTCATCATTCCCTATCTCATTACACTCTTTTCCTGCATGTTGATGAACACTCTCTTCTTGAAATTGTCTTTTCATTTGTTTACGGTTATTTTTGTCTCCCCACGCTAGAGTATGTAACAGCCCTCTTGTCTGTCTCGTTCACCACTATTTCCCTAACTTACGCTAAAGCCTAGCTCATATCCTATGCTCAATAAATACTTGTGTGAGGAAATGCTCCCATTATGATAAATTCTCTACTGTGTTTCTGTTTCTGGTATGAAGCAACATGGCTCCTAAATCTGGCAGCACACAAGAATTACCTAGACATACTTTTCATAATTCATACTCTTGGGCCCCGTCCCAGGATCTACTGACATGCCATTGAAAGTGTCCTGACCTTTCCATTCACTCCGATGAAACGTCTTAAATTGGCAAAGACAAGAAGCAGGGAGTTAAGATTCAGGCTAATGGAATTTGGGTTAAGCGGTCCCGGGAGTCCTTTAGATTGCAGTTGGGTCTGGGGGTGGAGAGAGATGAGAAGTTGGACTCCGTGTCGTGGGCCCGTCTGGCTGTTGAGAGCCAAAAGGTCCGGTGTGGGAGCTGAGTGATTCTGTGAATTCCCAGGGCACCTATTCGCTCAAGGAAAACTCTTTACCTCACTATGTCCTTCAGCATCATGATCTAGAACTCTGCTATTCAATACAGTAGCCATGATTTAAATTTGAATGAATTAAAATTAAGGTATTTGAATCAAATTTATTAAAATTAAAATAGGATAAAATGAAAAATTCCACTCTTCAGTCTCACTGGCCACATTTTAAGAACTCACTCACCACATGGGCGAGAGGCTACAGTATCTGACAGTGCATTCCTGTCAGTGTAGAACGTTCCATTGGACAGTGCTGGTCTGGGAAATGGGCTCCTGGGACATTTAGGGCATCCACCTGCTGTTGTGATTGCTTTAAATGCCAGCCCTGTCAGTCCTACATGGAACTAAGCTCTACCCTGGTTAAGCAATGGGTCTCATGAGGCCTGGGAATTTCAGTTGAGCAGGTGAGAAGCTGATGAAAACAACTTGCAAAAACATGTGCCAGCAGACTTGCCCACTCACAGAGGAGATGCACATTTTCACAGAAATACACTTTTGTTGCTTCCGAGGACATGGGGACAGCACATCTCTGGGACAGGGAGAGCACTTTCCTTAGCTTGTTCTCCTTGAACTCTGAGTCCAAGGTCATTCATGGGAATATCACTGGGATTTGTTAGGTAACTGTTTCTTAGGCTTACATGTTTTATCCCCAGAGAGGATCAGTCACTCTGAGGCAGGGGAAATGACTTACGCTCTTATCTCCTCCCTGGCATTTCACATAGAAATGACAAACATTAGCGCTTAGTCTAACTTGCACTATAATGAGCTCTGTACATGCCTCTTTTTGTTTGCTCATGAGGTTCTCAAGGGCAAGGATTATATCTTATTCCCTTCACTGCAGCAGCTGGTAGCTGCTAGATACTTTAAATCCAGTCTGACACCTTTGACTTTTAACTGAGGCATTTAGTCTATTTTATTTAAATGTAATCGCTGAAATGTTTTATCTAGATCTATTTTGTGTTTTGTAACTATCCTACTTGCTCTGTATCTCTTCTTTATTCTTTTTTTTTGCCTCTTTTGGACTGATTTCTTTTCATTTCTCTTTAATAATTTGAAAGTTATAAAGCTAATTCTCTTCTCCTACAGCTTATCCTAGAATGTTAATAAGCAAGCATATCATATTCTAATGTAATTAATAAGTTTCCCTCCTTCTGTACATTATCAAAAAAATCTTATAATGCTTTAATCCTATTGCCCCTTCCAGTTTATATGCTATTGTTGCTGTGTATTTTATTTCCATCTTTCTTTTACCCACAGAAGTTTATTATCACTGTTTCATGCAATGTTTTTTTGGATTTACACCTACATTTGCCACGTTCTTGGCCTATTGTGCCATCTTTCATCTCAGTCTTTCTACCTGAGATTACTTCCCTCTGCCTAACACAAGCCCTTAGAATTTCCTTTTATCTCAGTTTATTTTTCCTTACCTCGAAATGTCTTTACTCCACTCATTTTTTGAAAGATGTCTTCACTGAACATGTACTTTTGGGTTGGTGGTTATTTTCTCTCAGCATATTAAAAATATTCTTCCACTATCATCTAGCTTCTATGATGGCCCTTATGAAGTCAGCTGTAAATGTGTCATTCCTTTGCAAGTAACCTCTCTACCTTATTTGCCTGATTTTTTTGATCCTCTCCGGCTTTAGTGTTCTGAGGTTTGATTATTCTGTGTCTGGGCGTGCATTTCTTTCTCTCTCTTTTTTCTTTTAAAAATCCTGCTTGGGTTCCTTGGGATGCCTGAATCTGAGGATTGGAGTCTTTCATCAGTTCCGATTATTTCTGTTTATCTCTCTGGACTGTGTAAAAAATAAACTGCTGGTCTGTCTTCCAGTTTTCTAATTCTTTCTTCAGCTATGCTAATCCTCTCTTAAACCAACCACTGAGGCTTACAAAAAAGTTTCGTTATGATATTTTTCATTTCTAGTTCTAGTTGGATCTTTTCCCAAATCTGCTTGATAACTTTTATATTTTTCTGTTCCTCACTATTTATAGAGCATGTAATGGGCTGAATTGTGTTCCCTCAAAATTCATATATTGCAATCCTAAATGCCAATACCTCAGAATGTGACTGTATTTGGAGATAGGGCTTTTAAACAAGTAATTAAGGTTAAATGAGGTCATTGGGATGGGTCCTAATCCAATATGACTGGCATCCTTACAGGAAGAGATCTTTGTGAATTTTGTGATCTGTGCTGATGAGCTCATATTTTCAGAGAGCTTTATCTATGGCAATTCTTTGAGGCAAATCTGAGAGGATTTGCTTTTCCAGGAGCCTAGGACTACTTCCAGCCCAGCAGCACTCTATACTAATTCTGTACTTCAGTTTTTTGGGACTACCCAGATAGTGTGGATTGAAGTTGGAAAATTATACAATAGCCTTGTGTTTATGAATAATCAAGGCAGAGATTTTGTTCCTTTACCCAAGTACTAAGGTTGGAGAAAGGCAGTTTGCCTTGATGTCTGGGTGGTCGTGGGGAGGGACAGCATATATCCAATTCATATCCACACTGAAAATATAACCTATTGGGGTCTCTTCACTGTGTGAAGATCTTCTACCAGATCCTGTGCTTTGTAAGGTCCCAAGCCTTTTTCTTTTTTTTTTTCGGCTGCGCCGCCGAGCGGCTTGTAGGAGCTTAGTTTCCAGACCAGGGATCAAATCCATGCCCCCTGAAGTGGAGGCTCTGAGTTCTAACCACTGGACCACCAGGGGATTCCTGGAGGCTTTTTCCTCATGTGGCCCGACCACTGGAGTTTGACAGACGCCCTCAGGATGAAAGTCAGCTTTAGGGTTCCAAAGATAGTTCTAGAAGGAGAGGTCATTTTTAGCCCAGAGCCTCTGTCGGTTCTCCAGAAGGGTTAGGCTGGCCTGTGATGCGAAACATTCAATGCTGCCATCACCTCCGTTCTGCTACTCTCCTGACCAGCTCAGTGAATCTTGCCTCTTATGAGAGCTGGGTCCAGAAGGAAAGCATCTTCTGGAAGCCAGCTCTAGATCGCCCAGGCTTTTGTGTCAAGTCCTTATCCATGCACGACTGTCCTGTGCTTCAGCCCTCCCCCCCCCCCCCCCACAATCACAGAGTACCTCAGAGACCATGGATTCCCACCACCATCTCTCTGGTCACTTCTTCTCCATTTCCCACCCACTCCTTTGAAAAAATAAGTAGAAGAGTCATCTGTCTTGGAAGATATCTTGGTGACACTGTCCTCTTTCAGAAAGGGCTAGCAAGAGAGGCTATATTCAAAGATACTACATCCCCCAAAACTGTATGGAGACAGGGCATCTGCCACGTCCCCTCAAGGAGAGCCTGCCAACTCTTATTGCAGGAGGATTTTTTTTTTTTTTTTTTTAATTTTAAAAGCCTGAGCCAGTGTATGGAGTGGGTATCTGGCTTGAAGCCATTTTGAAGCATCGTAACACAAGGCAGGTGGCTGAAAAGTGTCTACACACTCACCTGGCACTGCCTTTGGTTTCCCCAAGAGGGGAGTTGGACTTGGTCTCCAAGCTCTCTCTGGAAGCTCAGAGCATCCAGCACGGGATGAGGAAGGCCAGCAACACAGAGCAAAAGTCTGCCTGAGAGACGCTCTACTCCATCTGACAATTTTCCGGCTGTATGTAAAACCTCCAGTGTGATTTATGATTAGCTTCTTTTTTATGAAAAACATATTTTATTCCTTAAAAAGAAAGCATTTTATTAAATAGGTAGTGGGGTAATGTCTATAAACTTCCTCCACATCTTAATGCATTTGTTTTTCATCCTTACTGCTGGTCAGACCTCCATAACCACCTTTCACTCAGGGATCAAGAAAGGGCATTGCTATTACACTAGAGGAAATAATTTATGAATTTTTAAGTGTGTATGACTTATTAATTTGTTCCCTAAATACTAAAATACCATTTTTTTTTTTTTGATATTCTGCCCATTTTCTTTTTTTTTTTTTTTTTTCCCTACTTTATTTATTTATTTATTTTTGGCTGTGTTGGGTCTTTGGTTCGTGCGAGGGCTTTCTCCAGTTGCGGCAAGCGGGGGCCACTCTTCATTGCGGTGCGGGGACCGCTCTTCATCGCGGTGCGCGGGCCTTTCACTATCGCGGCCCCTCCCGTTGCGGGGCACAGGCTCCAGACGCGCAGGCTCAGCAGCTGTGGCTCACGGGCCCAGCCGCTCCGCGGCATGTGGGATCTTCCCAGACCAGGGCTCGAACTCGTGTCCCCTGCATTAGCAGGCAGATTCTCAACCACTGCGCCACCAGGGAAGCCCTAAAATACCATTTTTTTAATGATTAGGTTTTGAATCTCTTTCTTTGGGGTTGGTCTTGTCCAGGGGAGCCATAGGAACTGTGTGACCTGAGGACTGAGGGTCCCTCTTACTGGGTCTCACTATGGACCAATTTGTGCAGGTTGAAGAAAAAAAAAGTTCTGACAATGGGCTTATTGACACACCTTCTGACCTTCCTCATTAGCTGTTGTTGCCAGGCTCCCCCCTACCCCAGTAGACAGCCTCGGGCAGTTACAAGAGGAGCTAAGCACGTTTTCAAATTCATAGTTAGGTCTGCAAAGAGCTGGGAGTTTGGGCTTTCTCCTTGGACAAGGGCAGGACTCAGCCCTCTCACGTCGTTACCAGCCAGGCCTCGTGTTTTCAGCAGGATAAATCAGGCCAATAAACTCTGCTGCTTGATGGAAGGTAAAAGGCATAAAGGTGAATATTATTTAGGAGACGAAAGATCAGTTAATGCTTGGGAAATGCTTAAGTCAAGAGAATTCTTTTTCTATTCCTGAAGGTGGTCACTTGGAAATTAAGCTTAAGTTGACTATGAGTCCCATAGGTCTAAAAAACGTTTCAAGTATTGGTCAACAAATTAACTACTGACATATTTGACAAAAGATGGTGGAATAAAATGCTATCTGTCTCTTTCTCTTTCTGGAACATACAGAAAATAATATCTATAATCCCCAAACCATTCTGAAGAACATTTGGCACTAATTGAACTAGAGTAGCAGGAGCAAGGGGTGCCAGCAACCAGACCAGTGCCTGACACGCGACAAACGCTGATTGAATGTATAATGAAGCATCCCCTCTTTAGATCTAAAGCAGGATGCTAACATCTCTGAAAGTAAGTGAAAGAATTCTATAAAACCCAACCTGGGGTGCTATACTTGGGACAATTAAGCTTAAATTCCTGGAGAGGACACAGGAGAAAGAAGGGCCGTTTCCGCAGTGGGATTCTAAAGTTTGTCGTTTCAGAATGGTGGGGGATACGTGAATGGCATAGGATGGAACCCTAGAATCAGCCCTCTGTGTGTTCTAAGACCCCCGCTCCCCCAGCCTTTCTCACTGCAAAAGAGAGGAAAGCCCCAAACTTAAAGTAGGTAGATATTCAGAGCAGAGAGCCCAGCCCATTTAAGCAGAAAACCTACATAATAATAATTATGAATAAATGTAAAAGCTGTGCTTCATAACCTAAGAATATGATTAAAGCAATGCTCAGAGGAAAATTGTTAGGTTTAAGCACTTAACATTAATAAATAAAAAATAATCAAAATAATGCATTGATTATTCAACTCAAGAAGTCTGAAAAAGAACCCAAGCTAATTACAGAAAGCAAAAGGAAGACATAATGTTGAGAGTTGAAATGAATAAATTAAAAAAAATAGATTTTTGGCAGAAAAAAAAATGAATCCAAAGTCTAATGCTTTTAAATGAAAGAGATAAACCATTAATATCCCACCCACCCCAAAATTGAGGGACAAAATACAAGTCCATAAAATTAGAAAGGAGAATGGGGAAATAACACAAAGATGGATGAAATTTTGAAAAAACTTTATGCTTAATTCTAAGCAAACACATGGGAAAACCTAAGGAATTACCATGTATGATGTTGGGAAGTTGTCTAGATGGCAGACCCAGATAATTTCACAAATGAATTATTTTAAATCTTTAAGAAATGGTCACTCTAACACTTTAAGAACCTTTCTAGAGTAAGGAAAATAAATGCTTCCAACGTCGTCTTATACAGCCAGCATAACGCTGATGCCAAAATTTGACACCGATGGTATATCATGCACACACAGAACTCACAAACAGAAGACCAGTTTTGCTAATAAATCTAATGCAAAAATCTTAAATAAAATATTGATACATTAGTTAGGATTTTCTTTTTTGCAAGTGACACACTTTCTAATAGCTCCTTAACCAGAGAGGAAAATATAGCTCTATTAGAAAAGAAAAGAATTTAAATATTTCAATGCTACAGAAGGGCACTGTGGGAAAACTGACTTTTGATCATGACCTTTGACTCCAGGGTCGGTGTTAGAACCAACAGAGGAAAGAACATTAAATCAGAATCGAGAGGTGGCCTGCAGGTCGAGGTTGCTCACGAACACAGACTTTCACCCTGCTTTCTCCAGTCAGAAGTTTCTTTTGATTTTGCTACGCTTAAGGGCGGTGGCATGGGCGCTTAGGGTTGCGGATGTCAGCAAGGCCACGTTCAGTTCCAGCGCGGAGATCATGAAGCCCAACAGCGAGAAGCTGGGCAAGTATGAGTTGGGCATCTCCCAGGCCCTCCTGCAGCTGGAGATGAACCCGGACCTCAAGGCCCAGCTGCGGGAGCTGAACATCACGGCCGCCAAGGAAATTGCATTTGGTCGCGGTCGGAGAGCTATCATAATCTTTGTTCCTGTTCCGCAACTGAGATCTTTCCAGAAACTCCAGGTCCAGCTAGTGCATGAGTTGGAGAAGAAGTTCAGCAGGAAGCACATTGTCTTTATCGCTCAGAGGAGAATTCTGCCTAAGCCAACTCGAAAAAGCCATACAAACAATAAGCAAAAGCGTCCCGGGAGCCGCATTCTGACTGCCGTGCACGACGCCATCCTGGAGGACTCGGTTTTCCCTAGTGAGATTGTGGGCAAGAGAGCGGATGGCAGCCGACTCATAAAGGTTCATTTGGATAAAGCACAGCAGAACGATGTGGAACACGAGGTTGAAACATTTTCTGGTGTCTGTAAGAAGCTCACCGGCAAGGACGTTAATTTTGAATTCCTAGAGTTTCAGTTGTAAACAAAAATGACTAAATAAAATATTATTCACAATAAAAAAAAAAGTTTCTTTTGAAAAAAGTGAATGTTCTGGGCTTCCCTGGTGGCGCAGTGGTTAAGAATCCGCCTGCCAATGCAGGGGACACAGGTTCGAGCCCTGGTCCAGGAAGATCCCACATGCCATGGAGCAAGTAAGCCCGTGCGCCACAACTACTGAGCCTGTGCTCTAGAGCCTGTGAGCCACAACTACTGAGCCCACATGCCACAGCTACTGAGCCTGCGCGCCTAGAGCTCATGTTCTGCAACAAGAGAAGCCACCACAGTGAGAAGCCTGCTCACCGCAACTAGAGAGGGCCCTGCACAGCAACAAAGACCTAACCCAGCCAAAAATAAATAAATTAAATTAATAAATTAAAAAAAAAAAGTGAATGTTCTGTTTAGGTAAGTTCTTCGGAAAGGAGGATGTGAGCCTGTGACTACCGTTCCTCTTCCTGTTCAGTGAGACAGGCAGCCTGGTGGGTGAGAGAAACAGGGTGAGGAGAGGGAGGGAGGTGGGCCATTCTTCGGAGGAATAAAAATGGAGTTTGTAGAGGGGAGGTAAAGACGACAGCAAAGAGACGGGCTGTGACATCCTTGGAGTGGCGTCGACGAGCAACACCAGCCATAAAGAAAGGCCGCGGTGGCTGGTCGTTGCTGGCACGACCCTCACTAGTAAGAGGTTAGGGCTGAAGTCCTTTAGCCGGCTCCGTGGAAGCTTAGCCGACCGCGCTCTGTTTAATCCCCTCAGGCAAACAAGCCCTTCTCACCAGGCCTTGGACGGCAGCTCATGCCAATTCTGGCCTGAAGTGCCGGCCAGCTTTGGAAGTTAGACCATTCTTCTGCGAGCCCTGGGGGGAAGTACATGAGTCGGTTTCTGAAGTGTGGAAAGCCAGTCTGCTAATGGCACAAGGCTTCAGGATAATGCAGCCACGCACAGAGTGGTAATAACAATCTCCAAGGTAAGTGTTCAGTGTGGAGCCAGGAAAGAACAAGGCTGCAACCCAACCTTGGCTCTGACTCTCCCAGGCTGGCCAGGCCCCTGAGGGGACATGGGGAGAAGTGGTTCTAGCACAGGACCTGTGGGATCAGAGATTGAAACTGGCCTTTTGAAAACTAAAACTAGAGCTACCATATGATCCAGCAATCCCATTCCTGGGCATAAGTCGGGAGAAAACCACAATTCGAAAAGATACATGCACCCCAATGTTCATTGCAGCACTATTTACAAGAGCCAGGACATGGAAGAAACCTAAATGTCCATCAACAGAGGAATGGATAAAGAAAATGTGATACATATATACAATGGAATATTACTCAGCCATAAAAAAGGATGAAATAATGCCCTTTGCAGCACCATGGATGGACCTAGAGATTGTCATACTGAGTGAAGTAAGTCAGACAGAGAAAGACAAATATCATATGATATCATATGTGGAACCTAAAAAAAGGCGACAAATGAATTTATCTACAAAACAGAAATAGAGTTTCAGATATAGAAAATAAACTTATGGTTACCGGGGGTGGGGGGTAAGAGAGGGGGAATAAATTGGAAGATTGGGATTGACATATACACACTACTGTATATAAAATAGATAACTAATAAGGACCTACTGTATAGCACAGGGAACTCTACTCAGTACTCTGTATTGGCCTATATGGGAAAAGAATCTAAAACAGAGTGGATATATCTATATGTATAACAGTTTCACTTTGCTGTACACCTGAAACTAACACAAAATATTGTGTTACACAACATTTAAAAAAAAAAAAAAAGAAAGAAAGAAACTGGCCTTTTGAGAGAACAGCACCAGAAGCTAGAAACCCCCAGAAACACTTGAAACATTTTCCCAGAGGGATGCCCATCTCAGCTCCCCGAGACACAGCAAGCTGCTGCTGATTGTCAAATTCCAAGAATGGGTAGAAAGTGAGTCTGGCTCTGAGACAAGACTTTCAGTTGATAGAGTACTATATATGAAGATCTTCCTCTAAGTAATTTCTTTCCTAACTGGCTAGAAAAAGAAGGGACAAAGGTTAGTTTTTAATCGGGTTAAGATCTCAAAGTCTGGATCAGTCTATTTTGTATAAGTATGTGTTTATCATCTAAAGTATTTAAGCGTCTTTGTTTTGGATTTGCCACCAGGAAAGGTATAAAGCAGTGCTCCCCCGAATAAATATAATGCCTCAAATGGAGTTTTAAATTTTTGAGTAACCACATTAAGGAGTTAGAGGATGTGAACTTTGGGTGATAACAACATGTCATTGTAGGTTCATCAATTGTAATAAATGTTTTGTCCAGCTGCGGGGTGTTGACAGTGGGGAAGCTTCGGGTGTGGGACGGAGAGGGTAGACGGGAACTCTCTCTACTTTCTGCTCAGCTTTGCTGTGACGCTAAATCTGCTCTAAAAAATAAAGTCTATTTTTTTTAAATAAAAGGAAATAGAAGAAATTAATTTTAATAGTATGTATTATGTAACCAAATTATTATCACTTCAACAGATAATTAAAAACATAATAATGAGCTCATTTACCTTCTATTTTCATGTTAAGCCTTGGAATTCAGCTCATCTCAATTCAGAGTAGGCACTTGGAAGTGCTCAGTAGTCACATGGGGGCTGGTGGCTACCGTATTAGACGATGAACGTAAAGGGTTATATCACATGGTACCTGGGAGCTTATAAACATGCACCCTTATCCTGTGTTCAGTGCAGTGCAGCAGGGGAGGATGGAGAGATTTACCTGTTCAGACCCCACTGGAAAAAGATGGGAACTTCGCTAGAGTTTGGTGCCAGCTACTAGTACTAGGTGGGTTTTACAAAGCTCTCGCCTCCTTTCAGGTTCTGGTTAACTAACAACTTGGCTACCCAACCAGACCGTTCAGAACTAATCCCTGATGGCTCACAAAACAGATCCCACAGGACCAATTGGGCCAACCCAAATTCACATAGCTCCTCTTAGAGTATTTGCAAGGTCTCCATTCAGCCCAGATTTAGGGGGATGACACAAGGTAGGGGCAGAATGAAACTGACCCTCTGGATGATCCCTGTAGATTTCCTTAGCTTAAGGATTCGTGTGAATGCTTAGCCAGGACCAAGGCCAGTAGCAGGACTGGTTCAGACACACCGCTCTTGCCACTCCTGGAGGGAAGTTTGGCCTAAACATCCACAGTTTAGGGGTGCAGTTCTTAAAGCGCCTCCGCCCTTCACATGCAGCTAGCGCCTCACCCCGCCACCCACTTCCTGGAGGCAGCTGCAGCTGGCAAACCTCAGCCCGCACTGGCTCGGATGCCTGCTCTGTATATTCATCTAGCCCTGGCCTCCCACTCATCCTCCAGACCTCTGATCCCCAGGCTCTGATCCCTGGCTTAAAATCCACCTCTATATCCCTTCAGGGATTCCTGTCTGGTTCTCTGACCTTTAACTTCTTGCTCAACTCTGCTTTCCTGATCCTGCAGTCTCTTAAGTGTGGGCAGAAGTTCTTCTCTGCCACAGGGACCCTGGGGAGCCCTCACCGGCCAGGCTGGCCCAAGCTTTCCCTGCCTCCCCTCCCCACTCATTGGCATTAGAGAGCCATTTGGGTGCAGTGAAGTCCAAGGCTAACCCCTGCCGCCAAGGTCCCGGGAAGCCCCTGATAGAAGGACCAAGGGTGGGTCTCACAGCCCGGCCCTCGTCAAGGCCTCTCCGCTCCCACCATCTGCCCCACCTCCGTGTCGGAGCTACTGTGCTCATTTCAGAATGCTCAACTTCTACATCAGCAGAGTCCCAAAATTCAGCACCTAGAACGCGTTGATGTTAACTTCCATTCTTTCTTTCTTTCAGTATTGACACTGCACAAACCCATGCAACACAAGAATTTTTCTCTCTATGGGAGCTGAATACTACATCAGATTGCTATGTGATGACTTCTTTTGCGACTTTGGGTCTTTTTGGAGGTGAGGGCTTGAGAGAGACTCAATACATGCACAAGCATGAATGGGATTGTTCAGATAAACCTGTACTTTCCATAATTTCTATGAAGATTTCCAGAGCATACACTTCAGGGGAGGGTAAGGAGTTCTACTATTACCTGCATTCCCTAAAAATCCACTGGTTTTGGTCTCCGTTTTTGCTCAGCCCCAAGTAAAGAAATATTTAAAAATAGAAACACTGAGACATTTCCGTTGTTCTGAACCAGATGATCACCGACCCTGAAATGTCCCAGCTTTCCACTAGGGGGAGACTCTAACGCAGTCCGGGCACCAGGAGGAGCGGTCATGGAAGGTACTGAACTGGTGGCGCAGTGGTTAAGAGTCCGCCTGCCAATTCAGGGAACACAGGTTCGAGCCCCGGTCCGGGAAGATCCCACATGCCACGGAGCAACTAAGCTTGTGCGCCACAACAACTGAAGCCCGCGTGCCTAGAGCCCGTGCTCTGCAACAAGAGAAGCCACTGCATTGAGAAGCCCATGCACCGCTCGAAGAGTAACCCCCGCTCACCACAACTAGAGAAAGCCCGTGAGCAGCAACAAAGACCCCGCACAGCCAAAAATAATAAATAAATTTATTTTAAAAAAAAGAAAAGAAATGGGATTATTGGGTGTGTGTCTTCTAACTGGAAACACAACTCTTTTCTGTATATTGGCTTTGATATGAGTTTGTGGTCAGATTTAATTTGGCTGCTGTCAGAGTGGATGTCCAGCCCCTATTTTTTTGTAATTTAAAAAGGTTAAACACTTTCTCTGCAGCCCAGGGCTTTTTTCCCCCTCACTCTCTATTACCAAATAATACATATAATTGTCCCTTCTCGCTGGCTGAGCTGGGTACACACATAGTCAAACGAGTGGGTGGGCCCGTTCCTCTTAGTGTCGGCCAACTCAGTGTCAACCTCACAAGAGCCCAGTGTCCGCCAGGCCTCTCTGGAAACTGTGACCTTCTCATTCAGTCTGACCAGCCGTGTAGTGCAAAGCCTACTCAATGCCAAGTCTACTCGGTACATTTATCACTTTGCCTGTATTAAAAATGCTTAAGAAGAAATGGGGTCGTCCTTGCATTTTGAATTTTTTCTTTTCTTTTTACTTACTGTTTGAAAACCAGTGAGTAAAATGTATTTGCTTCTAGGGCAGTGACGTGGAGATGCTCTATTCCGACGGTAGGAGGTGCTGGGGTGGTGGGAAGAGCATCACTCTGGAGCCAGAAGATGTGTTTGAATACCTGCAAAGCCTTTCTTAGTGGTCCAAGGTTCTTGGTCTAACATAACCTCTCAGGCTTCAATTTCCATCAGTTAAATAAGGATAATAATGCTCACATCCTAGGATGTTTAGGAGGATGGAGAAAGATATGCAGGTGAAAAGACACAGCACAGCAGCCAGCACATAGTAGGTGCTCAGCCCATTACTTCTCCCCTTTGGTCATGAAGTCTCTTTGCTATCTCATCAGTTTTAAAGACTATCACTCTCTAATGTCATTTTCCCTCATAGTACTGAATGGCCTGTTGTCTCGATCCATGTGAGAGAAGGATGGTCTTGTGTGGAGAGATGGGGAGTGGGCAAATCAGAAAGAGAAAGCCATTTGTTAGGAACAGAGAACAGGATGTTTTTGTAATCGAAATGGATTAAAACCTCTTTCCAAACCAGGTGGCCAACGGCCCGCTGCCTCTGCCAGAGCCCCAGGTGCATTTCTGCCTGTCTCTTGCTCGCCTAGGTGTGCTCCAGAACCTAGTGCCACCCCACCAGGAGGGCCTTCATCCTCTCTTGATTTAGGATCAGCTTCATCCCAAAATGACAGACGTCACAGTGCTTTGGTAGATGGTATTAAATTGAGGCTCTACTTCCATAGAACTAAAATTTAATCTTACACATTTCTTTGGAAACTCCCGAGATTTGATAACTGACTCAGTGAGCATCTACATCCAACATTTCTCCACCCTCGGGGGCCTGGTTTATTGGTACCTGGCTGCAAAATCCCAACAACAAAAGAGCCTTAAGTTCAAGATTTATTTCCCTCTGCCTTCTTGGCTTCCCAGTTGGTACAGGACATGCATTCCAATGGAAACACAATGCCAAGCGTGGTTAGGCTGCCTATGGCTTTATTGCCTCGGTTCAGCTACATTTTGGATAAGTAGGCTTTTGCGGGCTGGCCTGGGGACTTTGCCATTATGTATCATTTTCTGGCTATGGGAGGTGAGGCCCAAATTCTAAATGCCTGGCTTACCAACTTACTTTCAGAATTTACATTGGGAAAAGCCAGTTCTTTTGTGAATGGCTGGAACTGGAAGCATGATTCAGATTAAACAAGGGAATTTCTAAATGACAAGAGGGCCCACAAGAGATCTGTTTGCAAGAGGGGCTGACGTGCCTTAGGAAGACAAGCAGGGCACGCTTGGGTTCTTAGAGCAAGAGTCAAGGTCAGAGAGCCTGGTGACTCTGAGTAGAGAGCACTGTCCTTCAGGCCAGCCCATGGACCATTGCCCATGTCTCAGAGCAAAGAGAGGCAAAAACAGAGAGCCTATAATCGTTTCAAAATAAAAAGTTTTTTTTAAAAAAGGATTTAGAATATCCAAGGAAGGGTTTTCACCATGAGACCCTGTGTTCCTGCGGCATTGGGTAGGATTAGTGTTCTATAGCACACACGCTGGGAGATGCACATCAAAGAAACTGGATTCTGGACCAACTATCTTTTCCCCCATTGCCCTGACATCCCAGTCCCAGACCTGCCCTGCCCGGCTTTGCCTCCATCTGTGGCCAAGCTTGCCCTGAAGTCGTATCTCACAGAGTTGGTTGTGTTTGAGAAGGTTTTCTAGGAAAGTTATGTCTTGGTTTATTTCTAATTTTTGCTTTTCTTAGCCTGTCCTGTCAAACTTCTGTCAGTCTGTGACAAGTGCCATGCCTCATCCACAGCATTTAATGGGATGTGACACAGGTGGCAGGTCAGGATAATGATAACCAAGAGTCTGGAGGAAACAGATTCATTGTTGTAACAATAACTGAATACTCTCAAAAGGTATCATGACATGAACAGAATAGATCTGGAAGAAAGAAGTAATTGTTTCTGGTGCAGCTGACCTGCAGTGTGTGCACACTTGGGTTGATATCTGTATCTCTACTGACGCACAGCCTAGATCAATGGTTCTTACATTTCAGGAGCCATAAGAATCACCAGAGGAAACCCTGTTAATGCTGAGTTACATTAGCATCTAGGGGAAGGGCCTCACCAGGTGATACTGAAGCAGGAGATTCTAGGAGCACACTTTCTACTATGATATCACTTTTAAAAAAATCATGTTAGTTGAGAGTCTTGTTACTTGCAATTCATATTACATGAAATATTTAAAACAGATAACCTCTACCCACTCACACTAGCTCATACATTTATCAAATGATTTTTTAATTCCCTTGCACATCATTCAGAAACAAACCAATGTAGGGGTGTGTGTGTGTGTGTGTATGTATTGAAAAATAAAGGGTAATAATCATTTCCAACTTGTTGGAACCTCAACATAATTTGTGATATTCCTAGGGCTCTGGGAAACCGATTTTTGTTTTGTTTTGTTTATTTTGCGTAGTCATAGTCAAGGAATCATGAGAGAGAGTGTGAATATTACCTTTATGAGCCCTGTGAAAGCCTCTATGAGTGCTTTGAAAAGCTTTTTTTTTTTTTTTAATTGACCAAAAAGAAATCCTAACAAATGAATCTGATAGACTTGGGAGCTTGTTTGCTATTGGCTATTCTGGCTGATCTTTAGAAGCCCCAGCTGGAGCCATAACCCAAGGACAAAACAGTTTTAGGAAAACAGAATAAGACTCAGTGATTCGAGGGTATATAACAGATATAGTCTCAGAAATACACAATCCCGGACGTAACCCGGATGCCTTGCTGTGCGTTTCTTTGACTGGACAATGGTGATCCAAATCATCCTGGTGTCTCCCAAAACTATTGTACGCAACATGGCAGACTCTAATAAAAAGTATCAAAGGATTTTATAGCCCTTCCAACCACCCTTCCCCAACAAGGAGGTTTCTAAGTTTCTCTGAGTCCTGTGGTTTTGTTGTACTGATGTAGTTCAGTGATCTCCAAAGTGAGGTGTCCAGAATTGACCCACTGGGTATAGAAGAAAATGTTGGAGCTTTTCATATCAGTTTTATCTAAAAATAAAGAAGTTTAGCATAACTAACACTAATACATCTGTTGGAGTTTGGTATCCTCACAGGCAATATGTCCCAAATACAATCATGGGACCCCCGTAGTATTCCCAGGATCTTAAGAAAAGAGTAGAGACTTTTTAATCAAGGAGGTTGGTGACAGCCCCTCATTCAGCAATGAACTGTCAGTTATTGGGAGATATTGCAGTGGACATGTTCCTGGCTATTATGGATCATGTTATTTAGATTTCACTAAACTAATCCTCACAGAATGAACATGTGGCTTAAAACAATTCCTACAAGGAACTGCCCATGCCTTTACTACAGAAAACCCAGAAGATGTCCAAATAACCTAAATAATCAGTTGATGATGATAATAATTCAAACACAAGAGAATGCCAAGAAAGTGAAAAAGCTGATATTTTTTCTACTCCCCAAGTGGACTCTTCATCTGCCCTCATCATGGGATATTTTAAAAATAGGAGATAACCTATTGGATTTGGAAAGAAGTTGGCCAATCTGTGAGAAAGTGCCTTTTGAAGAGTTGCATGCTATGAAAAGAACAATTTGAAAGTGGATATTTGGAAACATTTCTATGTTTATGTGATTTCTTTTTACATGAAAAAAAATCTCTGTGTCACTTATAAAAACTCTCATATCAGTACACTTAAAGAAAGTATCAAAAATCTGTTGAAAATTCTTCCAAAATGAGTTTTGGTGAGTTTAGACCCTATTTATTAACTGTACAAAAGTGAAAATCATTAGTTAGGAAAAGTAACTGAGTGATGTCAGGGAAGATGAAATGTACTAGCAGAATTTAAACAAAAACCTTTGCATAATCAATAGGATGAAATGAAAATGTGCATCTAAAGGGACACTTCTTCCATCTGGTTCTGTGCATCTTTGCAAGGGAAATTTTCAGCTGTAATAAGCAATAAACCCAAGTATCAAAGAAAAGGAAGGAAGGGAGGAAGGAAGGATGAAAGGAAGGAAGGGGAGCAAACCCATAACCTGAATTAGAACCACTGTATCACAAGTATTAAACCAATGCATTCTAATATAACAAAGTATATTCAATCATACTGCTCTCACTAAAAATTATTAATAGGCTTCATAGTGAGAGCAAAGTTTTAACTTAATAAATAACAAATTACTTTTAAATATATATATAGAGAGAGAGATACAAATATGAGCTCTGTCTCAAACTTTAAAATTTTCTTCTATGTACATTTTATAATGAATAAAATATATACATTGATAGTACCTGAATATTTTAAATCTCTCTCTCTCTGTCTCTCTCTCTCTCTCTCTCTCTGTGTCTGTCTCTCCCTCTCGTTTTTTTTTTACGGCTCAGATAAACAGTCAAAAAAGTTTGAAGACCATTGATTTAAATAGGAGTGAAAATGACATCTGGAAACATCCAAGAGAGGTGGAATTAATTTGGTGGATAATAATGTCGGCCTGAGAGCAGTGGCTAGGAGAGGGATCCACGGGGGTGAGTTGCTGGGAATGGGGAGGAGAGGCAGACCGGACTTGTTCTTTGTCAGTTTGTCTGTGTGTCAGGCTGTGTGAGAGAGATGAAGAAGAGAAGGAAAGCACTGCTGTGGGGAGAACTTTCTACTGTGTTGCTCTATGACATTCAGTGTATTGTACTTTCCACTTTGATGCCTTTTCAAGAGCCTTAAACAAAGGTCTGAATGACTTTTCCATGCTTTTAGGATAACTGACTTGTGATTCTGTTTGTGACACTGAGCCGAGATTGTCATGATGAGACCTAGCTGTCTATGGGCGATAGAGGCATCACCCATGTCTTTACCATAGAAAACTCTGGTCCAAGAATCCCAAATAGTCAAAGAGTATGGCTCACCAGACTGATCACAAGAACAAATCTTTTAGTTCCAACATTACCAACTTAGTGAATATGTGTAAATATAGAAATACAAATTTATCAAAATAAAATGTTTAATTTGCTCAACATAAAAATAATTTGGGGGGCTTCCCTGGTGGCGCAGTGGTTGAGAATCCGCCTGCCAATGCAGGGGACACGGGTTCGAGCCCTGGTCTGGGAGGATCCCACATGCCACGGAGCAACTAGGCCCGTGAGCCACAATTACTGAGCCTGCGCATCTGGAGCCTGTGCTCCGCAACAAGAGAGGCCACGATAGTGAGAGGCCCGCGCACCGCGATGAAGAGTGGCCCCCGCTTGCCACAACTAGAGAAAGCCCTCGCACAGAAACGAAGACCCAACACAGCCATAAATAAATAAATAAATAAATATTTAAAAAAAAAATAATTTGGGAAAGAAATGATACTTCAAAAGTGCATGGGGTCAGGCTGTGAGGGTAAAATGCAAAAACATCCAAACTTAGAATGCACTTGCTATTTGAGACTTGGAAATGGGCCAGCAAAAGGAAATCTATGGCTCCCTTAAAAGCAAACGTGACACGTAAACAGAAAAGCATGGGGTGCCTATTGACCTGTCACCTCACTAGAGTCCCCAGACCCCTTCCGACAACTGGGACCATGCAAGTGATAAGACCACACCCAGCTCCCTACGGAAATCACATGGACCTTTCCATTATAAACCCAAAGACATACAGACTTCTAGAAACAGCAGAAGTGTGTAAGGAGCTCTTCAAGATAGGCAGAAAGGTGAGTGGATATGGAAGCCAAGGTGAGGCATGTAATAAGGAATCCGGGATGTGATATTTTAAGGTGATAGAACTGAGATGCCAAGATTCTTAAGCCTTTGGAGAAGTTTCCCAAGGCTGAGTATAGGAATCCCAAATATAAGGAATCAGGAAATAGAAAAAGACACTATGAATCATATACAAATCTACACGTGTACATGAGGAGTATATGTGAGCAATAGTGTAGAAATCATGATATTAAGAAACATTTCTCATCGTAAATGCTTTGAAAATAAAATTGCCCCTTTAGATATTACAGCTTCTACGACTATGCAAAACAATGCAGGGTGCTGGATCCTTTCAATATGACCATTTTATTAGTCAGGTCAAGCTGCCACAACAAAGCTCCACAAACTGGTGGCTTCAACAACAGAAATTTATTTTCTCAAAGTTCTGGTGGCTAGAAGTTCGATATTAAGGTGTCCATAGGGTTGGTTCCTTCTGAGGGCTGTGAGGTGTTAAAAAACAAAATCTCCTAGTAAATTTTAAAGATCTTATTGGCTTTATCCAACAACTCGTGAATTGGGCAGCACCCAATCTAGCAGATAGAAAGGAGCTCCAAGGAGCTGTACAACATGATACAAGCGGAAGGGAAAAGGAACAAGGAAGTTGTACTAGGCAAAAAGCAGGCTGGTTATTGCAAGGTTACTTTCCTTTAGGGGACAGTAGGGGTCTACCAGGCAGATCACCTAACTAGTGCTGATCAAGTGATTCCTCATTGACTGGTTTAAGATTCCATTTCTGGGACAGCTAAAACCGTTAACTAAGTTAAGTCTTGGTTTGGTGATGTAGGGATTAGCATAAGCGACTCCATATTGGGCGTGTTGTCTTGTTTTCAACACAGGGAAAGAGCTGTTCCATGTTTCTTTCCTAGCTTCTGATGGTTTGTTGGCAATCTTTGGTGTTCCTTGTAACTGGCTGACTTCTCCCTGTGTCTTCACATCATTTTCCCTCTCTGTGTCTCTCTCTGTGTCCAAATTTCCTCTCTTTATAAGCACACTAGTCACATTGGATTAGGGGCCCATTCTGTTCCAGTATGACTTCATCTTAACTAATTACATTTGCAATGACCTTATTTCCAAATAAAGTCACATTTTGAGGTACTGGGGGTTAGGACTTCAACATATGAATTTGGGAGGGACACAATTCAATCCATACCAACCATGATTATGTAAAAACACTGTGGTTTGGGTCAAGGGCTGGAACTTGCCAAGCTTGCAGTTCTGCATGACTGTCACATCTGCCCTCAATTGCCCCATATGCAGCCTCCATCCTGTACCCAGTGTGTGGTACCCCAGAGATAGAAACCAACCAGAAATATTTTGAGGCAAGAATCAGTTCTATAATTTACATTCCTGTCCCTGTCGCTAGCCATGCCTTCCCACGGCTGTTTGCTCCTTTCCATATGTCATACCCTTTGCTCTTCTAAAGCTGCAGATAAAAGATTTCAGACCAGGCAACATTTCAGGGTGTCTGTACCATCTGTGAAATCTCTTCCCAAATGAACAGTGAAAGGAGACACTTTAAAGGTCTTATTTCAGTAAACTTTTCATTCTGAACATACTGAAAGTGGGATTTAAAAAAAAAATTCTTGCCCTTTACTTGCTTTCATTTTCAATATGAATAAAGAATTTGTCCTTACCTCAGGGCAGGATGCTTTCCTTCAGAATACAGTGGCTAGAAATACAACACTTAGATAGTCATAAATCCTTAGTGTAGGTGATAAACAGAAAGTATTCACGACCTGTGAGGATAAAAATCTTCCACAGCCATCAAGTGTTGCTTTTGGTATTCCTGTGGCCATTATTCATGGTGTGAATAATGAGGAAGGCCTTGGAAACAGCCAGCAGGCCCCAGGAGCAAGGTGAGGTGGGTGACTCAGCTGCCATAGGTAATTTCCAGCTAGAAATTACAAGTAGAAAATCTGAATTGAACTGAAGTTTCTCAACCGAAAAACATCTTCCTGGAATATTAAAATAACCCAATACAGAAAACTATAAGTCTCTGGATTGGTGGAAGATACTTTATTTATTTATTTGATGTGGACCATTTTTAAAGTCTTCACTGAATTTGTTACAGGATTGCTTCTGTTTTATGTTTTGGTTTTTTGGCCCTGAGGCATGTGGGATCTTAGTTCCCTGACCAGGGATCGAACCCGCACCCCCTGCATTGGAAGTGAAGTCTTAACCACTGGACTGCCAGGGAAGTCCCAGAAAATACCTTAAAAATGTGTCTATGTCTGCAATTTTAAGGGGCTCTCTGAGAAGAAAGGGTGAGTAATGGTTACAGGGTACGACCTTTCTCAAAGATAGAAGCCACACCTGTGTGTGATCATTTGACAGGGGACCTTTTGAGCCTCTTCCAACCATGGGTAGTAAACAGGGGACCTTTTGAGCCTCTTCCAACCTTGTGATTCTATTAGTCTTTGAACTCTGGGTGGTGAAGACATTCATAAGCCCAAATAGGTCAGAGTGAAGTGAGTTTGGGCCACAAATCCAAAAACCTTTACCTATTCCAGCTCTGAACTAAAGTATTCAGTCCTGGAAGTGAGAGAAAAAGGGGGAGCTGGCAACAGCATTCCAAAAAATGTACTGAGCACCTCTACTCAATGAAATGAAGGACAGTCTACCCCAGAGACAAACTCTTAGGTCCATCTTTTGGTGGATAAAAGGCATTCAAGCCATTCCAATACTTAAGTGTTTAAGTCTTAGGAGTTAGGGAAGCTCCATTTGCTCTCAAATGCACCAGAATTAGATTGAGCATAAGCATCTGCATGGTTCCTACAACAAGAGGCAGCTTTGGTCACTGCTCCCAGGGTAAGTCAACGCTACAGAAGGGACAGAAGGTCATTGAGCCAACTGAAATCAAGAGGGAACAAGATGGCAGCTGTTTGTTAATTACCCCCCTCCCTATGATAATCTATGGATAAGCCCAACCCACTTCCTTAAAAAAAAACTGTGGTAAAATATACATACCATAAAATTTACCCAAAAAATTTTAACTATTTTAAGTGTATAATTCAGTGGCATTAAGTACATTCAACAATACTGTGCACCCATCACCACTACCCATATCCAAAACTTTGTCATCATCCCAAATAGAAACTCTCCACTTCCTCTTTAATCCAAAAGAAATAAACATGCAAATTGTCTTCTCTCTCCTCTTCGACTCCAAGCACTGCTTCAGTCTTGCAGTACCTTCTATGGAGAAACAGCAATGCTGAGAATAGGCCGTGACCACCATAACTGCACAACTGTCCTCGCTAAGATTCCATGACCTGCATGGGACCAGAGACCGGGCTGCACCACGCTGATGGAGAGAACACACTCAGACCCTCCACCAGTATTTTTCCAGGAAAACTGCGTCCCCCACATGGTCTGCTCGTTATGTGCCGAGATAGGCACTCAATTAATTTAAAAAATGCCATAAACTCGATAATCGGAAAATGAAGTGGACCAGTCTGCTTTCACTCTTAGGGGTTAATGACAAAGGACACATGATAAACAAATAGTGTTAAGGCTGAAAATGACTACTTTCTCTTGGTCATCTGTCTGGACTGGGCTCTTAAAGCTCCCATAGTTTTGTTTATTTAGGAGGTAGCAGTAAATCTCTGGAATTAGAATGGCCAGAGCACGAGGGCCAGGGCATAGAGCTGCCCAGCCTTGCTTTCCTCTACTCCTCAAGCTGTTCCACCCCAATCACTGGGAACGGCTAACACCAATTCTGCCCCTGGGGTGAGGAAAGGTTACGGGCAACAAAGCTTCTTTGAGTCATTCAGGTCTCCTTCTAGAATACAGGATCAGCTTTGATGAGATATCAGTTCTATCTGTGCCACCGCCTCCTGGGATCTTCTCCCTTTCAGGTACTCAAGGCCACCTGATAACATGTGCATATTTTGTCTCTGGTGGCTTCTCTGCTGTGATAATATTCTAAGTCTGTTTCTTTCATCTCTAGGAGATAAATTGAGTGGCTGGGGCTTGTGAGTTACAGCCCTCATTACAAATGGCGAAACTCTAAAAGAACCATTATCTAAAACCCCAAAACTTACCTGTTGGCCAATTTCTAGGTGCTCCCTTTCCCAGAGGAAGAGCATCAGAAGACCAGAACTTGGGGCTGACGTTGGTAAGAACCAGCAGTAAGCTGGGAGCTTGAGACCATGGAACCAGACACTGGACTCAATACTCTGAATAATAGAATTCCATAAGTGGAGACAACTGTAAGGATATTTTTGGACCAGTGAGCCTCAAACAATTCATACTGGTTAAAATATAGATTCCCAAGGCTCTTTCCTAACCTATTCATTCAGAGTTTCTTGGAGGTGGCATCCAGAAATCTGTATCTTTTAACAGTGTGCCAGGTTATTCTGGTGTTGTGTCAATTCTAGGAAACAGTGGTTGCATTGATCAAACCTCCCACAGAAGATGCATCTGGAAGACCCATGAGACAATCCCCTCTTTGTTCTGGACTTGCACTCCTGTTAATGCAGCCTGAGATGGCATTGAATCATAGTGGAGAATCATTACTGAGCTTAGGGTCAGTGAATATTCTCAAGTCCTCTACCCCTGAATCACCATCATATTTATTCTTGAATCTCGAAAGGCACAAGGCAAGGATGAGATGTGACAAATTGGAAGCGTAATTTAAGCCTAGTTAGTTTACTCTGCCCTTCTTTCTTACGTGCATCTTTCATTGTTAAAATCGATGGTTTCCATCCCATCATGGGTATCAAATTATAACACAAATAGAGAGTAGACCTCATTCTATAGCATGGTTCACATTTCAATTCGATTCCACAGATATTTAATGAGCAAATAACTCAGCAAAGTATTAAAGTGCTAGGCAGTTCATATATAAATCTATAACTCAGATACAAGATAGAATTGATATCTGCCCCAAGAGAGATGCTAAATGTTATGCATGTTCAAAAAGGCAAAGATCACATCTCGTTGAGAGTGGGCTGAAGACACAGAGGGCCCTTTTGGGGAGAGGTCCTATTTGAGCTGGAGCTTAAAGTACCATCTGCATAGAGGTGCTAAGGAAGGCCTATCATACATAGAAAATCTTGTGAGTCAAGTAATGAATGTAGAAAACATGTGTGTTGAGGGTGGGAGTGATCACAGATTAGTCAACTTTAAGACTAAAAAAAAGTGGGTTAGGCTAGTGCATGGAGGGCCTTTGCACTAAAGAATTTGGATTTCATTTTCCAAAAGTGGGGAGTCAAGGAGTGGCCATAGGAGGCAGAGTGAAACCAGGTCAGATTGGAGTCAAGGGTTCCTGTCAAGAGGTAAGAGGTACTAAAATGTTTACAAGTCCAAAAATTTGGAAACAACCTGTATTAGTCTCCTATGGCTGCTGTAACAAATTACCACGAATTTCATGGCTTAAAAAAACAGACATTTAGTCTCTTTGAGTTCTGGAGGTCAGACATCCAAAAATCTGTTTCTCTAGGCCAAAATCAAGGTGGCTCTAGAGGAGAATTTGTTTGCTTGCCTTTTCCAGCTTCTAGAGCTGCATTCCTTGCATTTCTTGGCTCTTGGCTTCTTCTGAAACAAGCATGTGACATTTTGGTAATTAAAATAAAGACAGGAGGAGTGAATGAGGGCCAGAAATAGTCCAGTGAAGATGAAAAGGGAAGAACTGATGCAGAGATGAAGTCTCTAAGATTCACCAACCCATCAGATCTCAGAGACAATGGAGGAAAGACCGCTCTCAGGCAGTAAGCCTGGGTGACAGAATGGCTAGGCTGCCAGCAGACATCTGTGCAGGAGGAGCTAGTTTGGGGAAGAGGAGGCATCTTTCAGATGTGTTTGTCCTTTGGGTCTCATTGTAAATCCACAAAATCAGACTTTTTCCTGGAGGGATCTGGCAATTAGTATTCTAAAAAGTGTTCCATGTGGATCATAGCATCCTAGACCTAGAGCAGTGGCTCTAAAAGTGTGGTGCTGGAACCAGCATCACCTACATCATCTGCGAACTTGTTAGAAACACAAAGTCTCAGGCTTCCTCCCAGACCTACAGGATCAGAAACTCTAGGGCTGCGGTCCCGAGATCTGAGATTGAACAAGCCCTCCAGAGGATTCTGATGCATGCTCAGTTGGAAAAACCACTGACCTAGAGAGCTTCTAAGGATCCAGATGAAACTGATAATTTCAGTCTAAATCTTGCATGGGCAGTTTTATTGCGTCTCTCCTGTGGACCCAATAAAAAATAAAACCCTATGGTCAATCCTGAGACCTTACTCTCCACTGAGACTGACTGGGTAACTCATGCACACTGTCCCCAAGCCAAAAGTCAGGATGGTAACCCTTTCCACTATTAACTGCAAAAAACCCAGCTTTCCAGAAGAAAAATATCCACTCTCTTCATGGGACCTCCTCATTGTAGAAGCTGCTTGGGCACTATATTATTCGCTAGACAGGTAAAAATACTTTCGGACTTATCTGATCTGAGTCTTATAGACTCTTTAAAGCTCATAGACTCATGTTATTGGAAGAGAATGGAACGGAGCATCTAGTCTAATCCCATTTTACCAATTAAGAAATGGAGGGGCCCAGAGCTAGTTGGTACCTTTGTATTGTAACAGAGATCATAACAGTTTGTGACAAACCTGGACTCAGACTTTCAGACTCATTTCACTGACCCCATTGCTTCAGCTTGGAAGGGACAGGTGCCTCATCTTCTAACCCTAAGACGCTGCAAGCCCAGTGTAGCTGCCAGGGCCATCCATACATGTTCAGGGAATTCAGGGTCTCCAGGAACGGTGTGGATTTGGATTCCTATTGGCACAGAGGAGGCAAATAAAGGGAACAAGGAGAAATGTTTTTTCTAGGCATGCTACATTAATAACAGCTCTTGCTACAGAGGTTCCCCCATGTACCAGGTAGATCTTTACCTCAAAACAACTTTGTAAAATGGGCACAACTATCCCAATTTTACCCATGAGGAAATGAGGCACAGAGAGGCCAAGTACATGATCAAGTCCAAACAGTGGGCAATGAGTGGAGGTTGTATTAAAACCTCAACTCTGAATCCTGGGCTTTCCCCATGTAGCCATACTGCTTTCCGGTGAGTTGCTTTTGAACTGGGGGTGTGATTTCTTTCAGCCTCTAAATCAGTGAACCCTAAGCCCGACTGCAGGTTAAAATCGTGGGGATCTTTAAAAAGTACTAATAGCTGCTGCCCTTCCTCCCACTCCCATTAAAACAGAACCTCTGGGTTCTGATACCAAAATACCAGGATTATTGGTATTCTTTTTTAAAGCTCCCCAGATAATGCTAATTGCTGATGGGATGCAAACCACTTTTCTAAATGTTTAATTTGCTTCAAAATAATTTAGCTAACCAGGAATAGACACTGTTCTTTAGGCAAGTGGTGGATAGTTAATTCATTAAATTACTCAAACCGATGATTGAATTATGTTTCGAAGTTAGATAAAGAAAGGAAATGGGGGAAAGGAGAGTTGAGTTTTTAGGAAATAGTTTATTTGTCGGCAGGCATGCAAGACTGTTGCTGGACATCAGAAATATCAGCTCATCTCGGGGACCCCCACTGGTACCCCCGGCCCCCAAGATTCCCTGGAACACAGTGTTATCCTGGTGTTTGAAAATGTATATGTGTTTAAAAGTAATTAAAGCAAATTGGAAGTTAATTATTCTGAACATTACTTTACCAAGAGAAAGTCCTCTTTAAATTTAACAAGCTTTCTATTTAAAGCATTTTGGGTCATGTTCCTAGGTTAAACGTAGAAGACAGTAATCTCATGGTAATTCCTTGGGTCTTATCCAACAGAATTTTTAATTAATAGCATATTCATTAAGGTTGAAAATAGGTCTTGAACAGAGGTCTTTCTTTAAGGAAATCTATACCTCCCACTCTTTAATTAAAGCTTCCTGGCAGGTGCCATGCTCCCAGAAATTCTAGTCCTTTTGATTTTTTAAAAGCTTATATCCCCTGAGACTCGGAGTAACCAACCTTCTATTTTTGAGTGTGAATACTCAGGCAGTGACGAATCCCAGAAAGCATCCACCTGTAGCCATCAAAGCCTCCCTCACCTCCTTCTTCACATGAACAAGACATCAACCCGGATGGCAAAACCCAACCACTAACTGAATCTCCAGAAAACTGCCATCTGCTTTTAAACTCTTTTAAAACTGAACCCCAAACTGGTTTATAGACTACATATTTACTTTTATTTTCCTGCCTGAAAATTTTCCTACCTTATTTACTTATACATGTATTTAATCTTGAAACTTCAGTAATAGAATTTCTTATGATTGGAGTAAATTTTTTTTCAATGAAGACCTCTACAAGTTTCTGGAGCATTCCTCCACCTCTCCAGGTCAGATGAAAACGTCCAAAATTCTGCAATTTAGAGAGAAAGGTGCTGGGGAAAAAACCTTTGCAATAGACTTAAGTTAGTAGGATTTCTTAGCCTGGAGGAAACTGGCTTCAGGGTAACCCATTAATTGTCTAAATGTATACAAAGATGGCTCTACCATCTTTGCATGGTAGAAGGGGTAACCAGCTATTTCGCACATTCACTGAGAAAAGAACAAAGGAAGCCTGGTTAAACTGCCAGAGGAGGGATTTAGAGGGATCGTAAGAGGAGGACTTTTGCACTGAAAGAGATGAAAGAGCAAGGACTCTTTTTTTAAAGCCTTAAAGAAAAAGCAACATACTCCCTTGTGTTGACTGGAGTTTAGCTATTCTTGAAGGGAGGAGAATTCATTGAGAACTTTTCACTGAACTGTAACAGAAATCCAGCAACTAGCTCCTTTTTAAAAGACGAAATCGTTGGTTCACGTAAATACAAGTCCAAGGGGTGGACTCCAGGCATTGCTGGATTCAGGGGTTTGAACAATAAGATGGGCACTCTGTCTCTTTTCATCTCCCACTCTGCTTGGCTTTATGCGCTGAAAGAATTTCTTCTTGTGACAGCCAGATTGCTGCAGGCAGCTTTGAGCTTATTCTGCCCTTAAAGCTCCTTTTCCAGTATCTATATCAGTAAAGGATTCTGATTAGCCTTGACTCTGTCCCTAGGCCATTCACTGGTTCCAGAATAATTGAATCCGTCAGACTGGGTTGCGTGCCCATCCTCATGGCAGAGGCAGTGAGACCCCTCAGGTGGCAGAACCCACAGATCATATGGAGTGCAGGAGAGTTCCAAAAGGCAAAGAGGCAAGATGGGAAGAGAAATAACATGGTTACTGCAGAGGTAACTTGGGAAGAATTCTTGTTTTCCTGCAATCACAGGATGACTACTGTGAACTGAGATTTTAACAGACTACCCTGATGTCCCAAACCCCAAAGCTAAACACTAATTTTTTTTGGCTAAACTTTAAGCTTGGAGTATCTTTCATTGTTTTTGTATTTTGGTTTTGGCTTTTTTGAGGGGGAGGGGGTGGGTGGAGGCAAAATAATAAGCTCCTGATGAACTAGTTAGAACAGGAAGCCATGTAACCTCCCTTAATCTTTGGATCACTATTACCCAATCTGAATTTGATTTGGTTTGAGTTCATCGGCCATGACCTTCCACTATCACCATGTCACAGGGGCCAGATAACTGCCCACCAATGGAACCCTGGCCCTCTTTCTCAGAGTATAGACTGCAAACTTTCCCTGGCTCCAGAGTACAGGGAGTCCAAAGCGATTGATAGTGACCTTGCTCCCAGGGCACAGGGAAGACAATTGCTGACAGTACATTTGCCAAAGTTTGGGCTATTTGGTCTTTATTAAAACCCTGTGTATCATTCAGGGTCCTGGGAGGATACAGAATTCATCTCAGGTGGCTTGAATGAAGAGATTTTATGAAGAACTATCTACAGATGGATGAGCAGGATTAAGGAAACAAACCAGAGAACAAAGATATCCAGAGACTAGCAGTGTTGGAAGCCATTATCACCCCTAAGGCAGAGAGACAAGGAAGAAATAGAGGTACCAGGGCTGGGTGAGAGCTAAAGGTAGAGACAGGACCACCTGGCAGGAACAGAAGTCATGGAGGGGGTTAGCCATTTGCTGCCTCTCTGATACCCTGGCACTATCCCCCTGGACCAAATCCACTTGCAGCCAGTCAGCAAAGGGCCAGGGATTCAGTCCACAGGGATCGGTGTCCCAGGGCATGGAGTGGGGCAGAGAAGGGAGAGAATGGATTGGAAAAACTAGCTCTGGCTTCCCAACAAGGGAAGTGACACCTAAGAAAACTCAAGGAAGAGGAGGATGCATTGGTCAAGTCTATCTCCTAAAAATCTAGAGAAAGTATAGCTCTAATCCCATGATGCAACGAGTCTCTCAATGGCCCTAAAGAATTTTGTTCTCAAAGCTTTGAGATTTGTTTCTTCCAAATTTTATCCCAGGTAGGCATGCAGTGACATCCATAATAGACTACTGCAACCATTACACCTGGGCTTCCCTGAGAATTAGTACTCAGGAACAAATTCAAATTAATTATCTGGCTACACAATGGCAGGATTAACCTTTAAAGTGGATGCAACAACCATGATTTACATAATCTATTTAATCATTTTTCATTAGAGTTAATATTTAGAACGCAAGTGGGGAGGAATAAATTACATCTTATAGCTTTTTGTGAACACCACGTTCAGCTCACAAAGAATAAAATTAACATTATCTAAGGTATAGAACATATCAGGTGCCCGGAGCAATAAATTAGATTACAGGGATCATTAACAACCCTTCCAGAATCTCTTTGTAATATGAATTCATCCAGAAAGTAAATAAACAGTGACACACAAAAGGAGCAGATTTTATTCATCAGTTTCCTCTCGGATCCAAACAGAGATAGTCTGATCTGGTAAGACCTTATGAGATATTTGACAGGTGTGTGTAATAAACATCAACAACATTTATTTAAGGATCTATTGGAAATATATCTAGAATAGAAGGAACAGGCTGAAAATGAGGCAAATAAAATTTAATTTGAATCTGGGTTCATTTCTTATCTGATCATTTTCTTCATTTAAGTTCCATTCTGGGTGGAACATGTGTGTTTTATTCTTCTAGAGAAACAAGGGCCTAAGAACTGAGCACTGGAATGGTCTGTTCTCTGGTCCTAAGGAACCTGGTGCTTGAGAGCTATTCTTTGAGGAATCCAGAGAGTTCTTGGGGAAAGTGTTTAGGGAGAGATGCCTTATTTAAAGTGAACTTCCTACAGAGAAAGACAAATACTGAATGATATCACTTATATGTGGAATCTAAAAAATACAACAAACCAGTGAATATAACAAAAAAGAAGCAGACTCACAGACACAGAGAACGAACCAGTGGTTACCAGTGGGGAGGGGGGGGAGCAAGATGGGGGAGGGGAGTGGGAGGTACAAACTATTGGGTATGAGATAGGCTATAAGGATGTATTACACAATATGGGGAATAGAGCCAATCTTTTGTAATAACTGTAAATGGAAAGTAACCTTTATAAATTGTATTAAAAATTGTTTTAATCTTAAAAACAAAGTGAACTTCCTGAATCTAAAACTTCTAAAAATTTAAATTGCCCCAAGAGAATGAGACTGGAAGAAGAGTCATGGAAAAACAGAAACCGTGTCAATTTAAAAGGGACTTTACATAAAAAATTAATTTTCAATTAAAGTACTCACTGTGAATTTTGAGAACACAGGAATAAAAGGAGAGCTCCAAATGGATCCAGGAGCTCTCCCTCTTGGTAGAATATGAGAGGTAGCATCAAGTATACACTAGAGGAAGCAGGGGCCTGGGGGCCGAAGAAGCAGGTTCCAGCCCAGCCTGTCAGTAACTAGATGGTTCTGAGCAAACTCACATTACTCCTCTGGTGTCCAGGATCCTCATCTGAAATATAAGACCCATATCACATACTAGTAAGTGTGGGTATAGACTCAGTCCAGCCTGCGTTTGAGTTTAAGCCCTACTAGCTGCATAGCTCTGAGCAAGACATTTACATCTTCAGCCTCAGTTTCCTCATCTGCAAAATAGAGAGATTAGTAGAACCTACCTCATAGGATTATTGGGATGATTAAATAAAATAAATGTACAAAGCACTTAGCACACAGAGCCTGGCACATAGTAAGGGTGTGATAAAAATTGGTTCTTATTATATATAATATAGCTCTAAAATCTCTCCAGCTATATTATTCTATAATTCTAGTTTTATAGCACAAAGAGAGAAAACCCATAGTTGAACAACACTACAAATGATGAGTCTGTAAGCTATGTCAATTCATGAAAACATACACATACCATCATCTTAAGTAGAAGAAGGAAGTTGGGAATAGTTGTCCCCAGTGTAGATTTGCTGGTAAAAAACAAGGGGAATATTGAGAAGCAATGGAAGGAAATCATCATTGAAACAGTTGAAATGTCATATTATCCTTTTTTCTAAAGTTGTTCAGGAGTTCAGTACAGAGTTAATAAGGAGCTGAAACTCTATGAAAAGTGGTTTTGCTTGTCTTCTTTTTCTATGAAATTGTCCTAGATACGTAGAGATTACCATTTAGGGTTACAGTCAGTGCTCGAGGGCCCTTGGATAACCATCCTGCCAAGGTGATGGATCTAGTTGTTTTGTGGCTCGTCTGTAGCTTCTCACAAAAAGCTTTTCAAAATAGAAAGATGGTCCAATCTCTCTTAGTGAAGCTGGCTGAACATCTCTCCTCAGAAAACGTTCTTATTAGCTTTTCTCCAACTCAGCCTCCAGTCTAATCCATAAATTACGCAGACACACTCTTCATCAAACTTGGACTTTTTACTTCTTGAACTTTAGTGGGAAGAGAGGATTTAATTAACTTTGGAGCGTGAGAAATCACAAGCGAACTCCTGAAGGTCTCTGGGTTACTTGGATAGTTATAAAAATAACAACAACACAGGAGCTCAATTATTGAGTGTTATCTAGATGCCAGGTGCCATGTGAAGCACTGCACACATCATTTGATTCTTACAACAGCTCTATGAAGTAAGTAGTAATATCATCCCCAGTTTACAGATGAAGACATGGAGGCTCAAAAAATTTAAGTAACTCGTTCATGGTTACAGCGTTAGTAAACCACAGAGATAGGATTCGAATTGCCTTTGACGTGGTTCCAAAGCTCATGATCGAAACAGTTACTCCATGAGGGCTGTCCACTTACTGCGTCATTGCTCATCCTTAACAGTCTTTCCCAAATTACTGCGGTGTATCTTCTTCTTTAAGAATAAGACATCTTACTGTATGTGGCTTCAAGACAGTTTTCCCCAGAGTGGGTGCCCAATTAGCCAATAGTTGGTCTGTTTTATGCCCAGCGTTGTGCTAAGCTAAAAAAAGCCTTTGAACTTCCAGCCTAATCATTTTCTAAAGAAAATGTATTGGAGGAGAATTAATAGACAGAGGAGGTTGTAAAAAATTAAAAGTCCAGCCTTAAGAGACTCCTTCAAAAGTAAGCTAGAGGGCAAAAAAATTCTAAACCAGAATCTGTGTGTGTGTGTCTTTTTGTGTGTCTGCATAAGGGGAGTTGAAGAGAAATGTTGTCCATTTATTCCACAAAATGCCAACAGAAAAGATGAGCTAGACCAAGGCAAGAGAAAACTATAGCTATTTATTCCCCCAAAGAAGAGCATTCGAAGAGATTCATCGGCTTGACATTAGCAATCCTCCCAAACATTTACACATGAATTCTTGAAGACAAGAAAAGGACAAATCAATCAGGAGCCCAGCATTTGAAACTATCACACTATCCAGTTCTGTAATAAGACATTGACTGTGGATACAGGGTCACTCGCCTCCCCTCCACTTGGCTTCCTCATCTTTCACCTCCAAGTATGAAAATACAGCTGGGAATCAGCCAAATCAAGGCAACTGTACTACACATGGGCTCTTTCCAGTCAATGAGCAGGAAACAAAATGGAAAAAGCCCACTTTTAAATCAACGTAGTCATTCGTAAAGAGAGAGCTCCATCTCTTCCTGCATATGGCTACAGCACCCCTCAGAGAAGGGCGAGGGCTGATTTCTCTTTCTCTTTTCAAGGGTTAATTCTCCTGTTGTCATTCACAGAATAGAACATAATATCAAATTGGAGGAAAGATCCTTTTGTTTCTCTATGTCAGTAATAAATGTTTCTTTCAGATCAGGGAGCTGCAGGGAGGAAGAAATTTCGTCTCGTGCAAACTTAAAATGAGCTACCCAACACTGCAGAGTTATGTCTCTGCCAGGTTCTTTGGGAAGATTCCTGACCTTAAGATCAGCTCTGCTGGAACCATAAAAAAGTGTTCCTTTTCTTTATAGGAAGCAACTTATTCACATCGATTTGGAACACATCAGTTCTTGGGCTAAAAGTCCTGTCTCCCACAGCACCGTATGAGGCCGTGGAGTTTGGCTCTATGATCCTGAACTCTGAAGATGTGCAGACCTGAATTCAAGCCCTCAGTTTCATCTCAGCATCAAGATCTACTGTGATTCGGGGAGAGAGAATAGAGGTGTCAAGTCCAGAACTATTGTTTACAGGATAAATTATAGATCTTTGGGAACTGTTGTCAAGGTTTGAGGAAAGAGAAGAGGATTCTCACATCAATCTTTTAAAGGCTTTATTATATATTTGGGAGAGAAATTCACCAAGTTTTTCTGAAACTTGGTTTCTTCTTTTGTAAAATGGAAATAACCTCTTCTGCTTACTGCATAAGAACAATCTACTACAGAAAGAGTTTCTTGTGCGTAAGGACAGTGTCCCCTAAAACTTTGCTCTCCAATTTTTGAGCAGTGCCTGGCACAGAGAAAATGCAGAAAAATGTCATCGTTGAGTGAATGAGTAAATGAAAGAATGAGTACATCAATGGATTGACAGTAATAAAATATGAAAATTTATGAAGTCCTCTACACTAGTTGTAAGCACTTTTCTCCAAATGAAATAAACTACTGGTGCTTCCTTTGGCATAGTTCAAAGTCTCTAAAACATCTCAACCTTTGATTCGGAGCTCTTTGAATTATCGGTCTTTTAAATTCTGTTTTATCTTTGGCAAGCCAATGCGAACACAAACATGGCTTTTCCTCTAAAGACTGTGTGATTCATCAAATAGCCTTCACCTGAGCTCTGTCTAATCTCCTGACTGGTCTCCAGGTAGCCGGAGGTGTTTTCATTTGTGACAGCTCAGTGGGAGGTTTTAGGAAGTCACTTCCTCCCCTAAGCTGCATTTCTAGAAAGCAATTCCCCTCCAAATATGAGTGGGAAATGGTGATTTTAGTGGAAAATATTAATGAAATTTGAGGTCCTAGTCTCAGGTGTGGTTTCCCCACGAGGCAGGCAGCAGGATCCGCCGGGTTCCTCACATTCAAGACATGCCAGCTGGGTTCATGCTCTTTGTCACATCCCTAGAGGAGGTGTTAGCCATCAACCTGTTCTGACAATGGTCCAGGCCCACGCGAGGCTCTGTGGGGAAACCCAGGTATGTTGCATCCACCTCTTCCAGAGAGACAGACATGAACATAAAAGCTCTCCAGTAATCCAAGCCAGCCCATCTAAAGGGCCACCTGAGTGAGCTAGAGTCACCAAAAACAAGAGAGCCTTAGGGCCAGAGTGTTCAGGAAGATTTCGTGGAGAAGATGGACCTTGAATCAGGAAGATTCCGCATCTGCACTGACCTGGCACGGAGGCAGTAGGACTCTGCATGGGTCCTGGGAAAAGTCAGCAGGCCGCCGGGACTCTGGGTTTTCCTTTCTTGACAACATTTTCTTCCTCATATGGTCCTTGGAAGGACCAAATTAAATAGTGGATGTGAAAGTTACTTGAACATTCTAAACTGCTACTATCATTGTTATTTAGGAAAAATATGGCCTGAAAAGCAGGTCAGGCACAGATCAGGAAGGACATTAAAAGTTTGGCTAAGGAGCCGTGTTGGTTAAAATTGAACTTCATAATCAAGAAACGGCAACAAAAAACCCTGGGCAGGCCCTTGGGCTCCTCTCTCCCTGCAGCAGCCTCCTTCTGTCCCCTCACTGGGTACCACCCACTGCAGCACAAACCTCTGTCACAAACTTGGTGGGAAATGAAAGCTTATCTCTAAGAGTGTTGATGAAGTGTTAACTCACCCATTTCAGCTCTCCCCTCTCCCCTCCACAAAGCTAAAAATGAGCAAATCAATGAACGTGGTCTATTTTAGAATTTCGGCAAACTTCGAATGTTAGAGGCAGCGCTGCCTAGCAACACGAGAGGATGTAGGGATCACCTGAGCTCTGATGCTCTGATTCGGAGTGTCCCACAGGCTAGCTGCTTAACTTTCCTTGTCTGAACCTCATTTTCTTCCTCTGTGAAATGGGTGGTGTGTGTGTTGGGGGGGGGGTCTTCCACGTTCCCTAAGGACTTGTCAAATCCTCTTTGAGATGTTTCTGTACCTGAGGACAGGGGAGGGGAGAAGCTCCAGGGAGGGTGCTAGGGGCTCTAGGAAAAGCAGGCAAACCATGTGGAGGATACACTGTCAACCACATATCCTGTCTAGAGCCAGGCTGCATGGTCTATTCTTCCAACAGACACTGCGGGTGTGCCCGGTAGGTCTGTGGATGAGTGACACAGAGTTTCTGACATCACGAAGCTCACAATCTAGTGACAAAATCAGACAAATAAACACACCGTTACTCGGAAGCATGGTAAGTGTCAGGATGCAGCAGTGCTGGGAACTATGGGAGACAGAGGAGGGACCACTGCACCAGACTGATTTCCCAATATTCTTGTCCTGTGCTTCCTGCCATGCTTTCTCGGTCTGTTTCCTCAACAGCTTCACCAATCAAGAAGACTTGGATACATTTGATCTACTTTTTAAGAATTACAACGACATTAAGTATATCAACTATGCCCAACGATCAGGTTTGGATCCTCCCCCACCCTCCATGGTGAATCATAAATTACCCAAGGACCTTTTCCTGTGCCATCATCCCATGATTCCCTGTCTTGGTCTCTGCCGGCTGTTTCTGTATGGCATTGTTTGAACTCACTTCGAGAAGCATGCCCTTCCTTTTCCTTGCTCTGTACCTGCCACTTGGCGGTGTTACGCCTTTCACTGGGTGTCCGAATTTTGTTGGGCAAATTCCCTATATCCTAGGGCAGATACCAGGATACAGACTCAGCACTGACAGAGAAACAAATTATTAACCACCTGCTTGGATTTAATCAGGAGAGTTCATGCCCAAAGCCAATGAGAGTCAATGGGGTCATGATTAGTGGTGTTTAGCAAACATGTACAAGTTTCCACTAGAAAAATTCATGCTTTATTTCTTTTTTCCTAAAATGGGCTTTCTAAACCCTAGAGGGTTTGATATCCAAGAATCTTGTGACCACACACATAATCTCCATCCTTACCCTTCCCCCGTTTCAGAGATCCGTCTCCCGCCCCACCACCCGCTTTGCCTCTGCCCCTCTGGACTGAAGATCCCAGCATTTCCCTTCTGCCCAGTCCTCCAACCCCTTGATCACTTCACTGGCCCATCCCTGAGTCTTTTCCTCTTCCATTAGGGTTTTCTTGAAGTGCAGAGATGAGAATACGCATAGCATCCCTCAAGTAAAAGCAAGTGTTTGTTATTTGTTTCCAAAACTCTTCCTGGAGCCCCCAATCTCATGCTGGCCATTGTGGCCGCATCAACCCGTGTCAGCAGATAAGCCAAAGGATAACCTCTCGGCTTCCTTTCCTCCTCTATTCTCAGGGACAGACTCTCTCCAAGGCTCTCTGAAAATGAGCCCCCCCGCCAGACAATAGCAATTTCTCCTTGCTGTATGGCTGCTCTCTGACACAGGTAAGAATCGGTAAGAAGCAAAACCCATTTTGCAGCCAGGAGAATTCTAACCCTGGGCTAAGCGTGTTCGCATCCCGCACGCATGCAGGGCACGGATTCTGACAGATGACGCAGCCGCAGTTGTGGAAACAGAGCTGTTCAGAATCTGCCAGCTTCCTCCTGGAGCGGTGGGAGAAGCTCTCCATCAATGCCAGTCCCTCTGATTACACCCCTAAAGCACAGCCGCGGTGTGCACCCTTCTTCCAAACACTGTGAGCCTAAATCCATGTGAAATGAGCTGGACCATGTTCATCAAAATAGCTTCAGCAGCGATGTGAGCCATTCCGTTTCTTATGTTCGGATACAGGACTCTTCTCTGTTTTGACTAAAAATTCTAACCTAGGATTTACTTTTGTTCTCCTAGAGACACACACGTGTGTGTGTGTGTGTACCCGCCCCCTCTTCCCCTCTCTGGTACTGTTTCCATATTTCTGTTTTCTTCTCTTTTTATATATTTAAGTATCTCCTTTATTTCCTTCCTCCATCCCTTCTCCTCCTCGTCCTTCTCCTCCCCCTTCTTTCTTTCTTCTCTCCTCTCTCTCCCTTCCTTCCTCTCTCCCTCCTTCTCTCTTTATCTCCCCTCTCCTCATTCCCTTCCTCCCCCTCTTTCTCTTCTCCCATCTTCTCCCCCTGTGCTTCTCTCCCCACAATTCTCCTAATTCTCCTAATGCTTTAAACTGCACAAGCAAAAGAGTTCAGCCCGCTCTCCTGAAATTGCAAACTGTTGCGTGACTTTGTGACGGTAGTGTCATCTACTCAGTCCCTCTCACTATATCCTGGTGTCTAAAGATTTTCTTTAATACATACTCGATAAGCACCAACATAAAAAATAAAGTAGAAAAAAGCTGTAAAAATCAGACTGTACTGAGCTTAACTTTTCTGCATTCATTAAAACTTGTTGATACCATGGATTCTATTAGGCTAATCCCAGCTACAGCGTGACATGATCTTTATTATGCCAATGCAGAGCCCTGAAGTGCTTTCTAAAATATAAAAGATAAAATGAACAGGAATAGGGGGGTGGTGTTTGAAGGGGTATTATATTACACCTTGATTTTTAGAAAACTGGTAATTTGTCTATGGTATAATTTATATACCAGCTTATAACCAACCAGAACATGTGATGGACCTAAACTCTTTCTTCCCTAATGGTGTCACATGGCAGAGAAGCACCATGGAAATAGCTATACAAATTCTTTGTGTAACATATTGGAAGATAATACAGAAATGTGTGTAAATGTCTCAGAGTATACTGGAGTATGATCCAGAAGTGTGTATAAATGTCAACAGACCTCGAATATCATTCATTCCTATCCTTGGAGTTCCAATGGCAATAGCAGCTGCTTCTGACAAATCCTGATTGTGAATCTGTCCTTGCTGACCCACGCCTTTTGATGCCTTTGCTCTGGGAAGGTCACCCACTCCTGTTGGCTTTATCTCCCTGGCCTCTCAGCCTTAGTGCTGTCAGGTCTCAGCCTCTAAGCTGCATGTGTTTGTCATTTCAGCTTCCCTGAGAGTAGGTGATGCCTAAACAACTCTGTCCTGCACGCATTTGGAATGAAAACATATTTTGTACTTGTCCCAGCAGTCATGAATTATAGAATCATAACTCTGAAAGGAACCTCAGAGTTGTCTACTCCAATCTCTCATTTGACTAATGAGTAGGGTGACTGGTTTGTCTGGACAGTTTCAATTTATGCCTCTTGTCCTGACATAGTTATTAATAGCTCCCTCTTTTACTCTCAGATGTATCCTGATGTGGACGATAAACTGTATGGTATCCCTACTAATGAGAGAAGCAATGTAGCTGAGGCCAGAACCCACACCCAGGTATCCAGAGTTTTTTTTTTTTTTTAAATAATTATTACTGTGCTGTCTCTTTCACCTTAGAGATATTCCTTTAGAGCAATGCTTCTTAATCAAAATCACCTGGAGAGCTCTTCCAAAACACAAACGCTTTAGCTCTAATAAACTCTCAGGGTAGGGGTTGGACATACATCTTATGGCAGAATTCCCACGGCAATCCTGATGTACATCTCTGATTCAGAGCCACTGCTTAGAGAAAAGAGGTGGTTAAGAGAGATTGCTACACCCCCCAAACCATGTGGCAAGATGTACTATTTCAGCACTAACAAATCTGACAAACAATTCACCAGACTCTAAGGCTTCATCATTGATCACTCCATTTTGTTTTTGTATATGCCGTGTGACTTTGAAATTAGGCTAAACAAGAAGCTAAAAAGCCCGAAGGTGACTTCTCTCTTGGGTCCAACTCTAGGAGACGTACAGAAAGACTTCTTTGATCCATAGAGGTTTCCGTTAGTTTGACTTTCTGCTTCGTATTGACCACGCCATGAAATCAGAGGTCAAAGAGCTAGACAAGGATAGATTTTCTTCATGCCGTAACAGATGAAGTTTATAGCCTAAGGGTGGCTATAAGCTAAAAAGCAATGCCAACCACCAGCAATGTGGAGCTGATGACCAAAGAGATTTAGTAAAAGACAGGAGTACTTCTCACATTTGGCCAGGAAGAAAAGAAACCAGCAGAAATGACTCCATGCCAGCAAGGAGACGTGAATCACAGCTGGAAATCTAAGTGAAGGGAGAGCAGTGATTAATCAGTGTTTGAAAGCCATCTGCTTTCTTTGGCTCTGGAATTCGGGCCAGCAGCACTGGCTATACAGATGCTTGAAAGTGGGCTGGGTGCCAGAGAAGGGACAGTGTTCTCCTGTTCAGTGAAGGTGTAAAGGTTTATCTTCTGCAAGACTGGAGCTGTGAAAGGGCATGTTCATTTGGGGCAACACGGGTAGGTCCCACCCACCAGCCCATCTGGTTGACTTTCTTTTATTTCAAGTTTTTGTGTTATGATTTTACTGATGTAGTAGGGCTGTTTGAGAATGAAATGAGATAATGCATGGGGAGGGCTTTCCACAGTGACTGGAACATAGTAACCACTCAATAAATGAGAGCTCTTGCAATCAGCTTTTAAATTCCTCCCAATCCTGAAATTTCTTGATCTAGTCTATTTTAATCTGGAAGGTCTAGGTAGGAACACCTTACAAAGAGAAGAGACAATAGCACAGAGCCACCTGAGCTTTTGAGGAGGGTATATTTTGCACATGTGTCTGGTGTGGACTTGAAGATTATTATTGTTCACTCCATTCAAACCCTGTACAGGAACTATGAGATACATAAATGCTTAAAATTCACATTCCTACATGTTGGTAGCTTGTTTTCTCCTTAGTTGATTAGAGCAAGGGTATGAGTCAACAAGTAATGAGATTTCTTGTAATTGCTTTTATTCTATCCCTATCTGAGAAAATGTATACTTGGATCCCATTTCCTATTCTATGAACTCTAACAAGCCAACGTTTAATTGACTTATCCTTCAAAAAGAACAGTTTTCTTTTTTTTTTTCCAGTTTTCTTTTCTGACATAGTATTTTACTTGAAAAATAAATTTGGATGACTCACTGTAACTCATAACATATTTTGGCTGAAATAAGAACTTCCACAAATAACCTAGAAAACACATGGGCAAGATATATCAAAGAGAAACAGTTTTTGGTGTGACTTTACCTAAAACAATAAATCATAAACTGCTATTACAAATGTATACTATTTTCCTTTAAATTGTGAAATTTAAAAAAATTTTCCCATGTATTTACTCAAAAAGATTTTCTTAAGCATAATCTGCTCAGACTAAAGGGATTTGTTTTTAAAGATTAACTTTTAAGGCGCTCTTGAGATTTGCATAAATCTTCTTTAATCATAAATTCCTGTTCAGCTATTCTGCTTGCCTCTATAATATTTGGAGCCATTCCCCTCTTTAATACCTTTTGTCTTTTCAGTCATTTTTACAGAGGGTTAAGTAATAAAACCACAAAGAACTTATTCCATTGAAATTTCCCTGAAACATTTGCCATTCTCATAACAGATTGTTTTATGAGTATATTTTATCCACTTGCATGAAACAGCAAGACAGATTTTCCTTCAAAAAGAAAATAGGTTGCATGCATCTTTAACTTTTGCAATTCAATTAGAATAAGCAATAGCATGCTTTCAAAATACTAGATGGATAGCCCAGTGTGCTGCTTGTTTCATATTGATTATTTAATTGTGCCTAATATATGGACTTATATTGATGTGTCTATCCATTCAATATGCATTGATACCTACCTGTGCCAAGCTTGGTGCTCGTCCTAAAGAGCTCAGACAAGGTTAGGAGGACACTATCTCTGCCCCAAAGAGCTCACGGTTGGTCAAGGAGATAGAAGAGGCTTCAGCAGAGGGGACACCACTTGAGCTGAGCTTTAAAGGAAAAGTAGAAGGTTGCCAGGTAGAGGAGTGATGAAATGCTATTCCAAGCAGTGGAACAGTCTTTTCAAAGATTCTAAGGTGCAAAATTGCATGAGAGTTTCAGGAAATGAAGAAGTCAGTACATATAACAAGAGGGCAGTTGTCTGTCTTTGAACAAAGGTGTGATTTTACTTGCAAATTGGTAAAAGCATTGATTGCAGATGCACGTTTCCTAATCCTATATTGTGGGCCACTTGATCCCCGATCTCCTGGACCTTCAGCACCGGGAGGCTTGCTCCGATCACCATCCACTAGACTCCCTGGGGTCACCTTGTTCCCAAAGTTTCACATACACATAAATATTGTGCCCACTCTAGGCAGTGAGAGCAGGATAACTCAATGATGAACGGCATGTACTCTGAAGTCAGTTCTGCCACTTCCTGTGTGACCTCTAGCAATTGACAACCTCTTTTGCCTCAATTTCCTCACTTGTAAAACGAAGATGAAAAGGCACCAACCTCATAAAGTCACAGCAAGGATTAAATGTGATAAGGTATATCATGATTTACATAAGTTCTTGGCACATAGTAAATTTTAGCTCTTGTTTATTAATAATACTTCCCCCAAATTCCTCACTGTCTGTAAAAAATAAGATTCTATGAACAGTTCCCTTTTCGGCTTCATCTATGCTTAAGGAAGGTCAAAAGCTTGTGGTATCTGCTGCTTTCAGCCTAATGAAGAACCTCCACGTCCTGGGAGGTGAAGTTCCCCGTTCCTCTACCCACCCCCATTATTATCTGTATGATTATCTGACATTTGCTGAAATTGACACAATACCTTTTTTCATCTAATCATGCGACATAAAGAAAACTCAAATAACGATATCATCTTGAGTCTCTCTTCTTTGATCTCTTCCCACAGGTTCTGTGCAAGCTTCCCTGGGTTTGTGGCTCCCCCAGCAGGTAAACATGGCTCCACACATAGCGCCGCATCCCCTTCTCATATACTGGTTTCCATTGAAAAAGGCATATTTATCCCATCCCCATACTAAAATTCTGAGTTCCATCACGTAGGTCGAGGCCATCAGCTCCTGAGATTATATTTTTATGTTCTAGCCACTTAATTCCAAGGCTCTGCATGGTGGCACAAAGATGTCAAAAGCTCTGAGTACTGTTTCTGCCTCTCCCCAGCCCCCCACTTCAGTGTTTCTCCCTGTGAATTTCCTGACCAAGCCCCTTATTCCTCTGTAGCTGGGAACTTTATCTCCTCCTGCTGTATATTCAATTCCAACTCTTCTTTAACTGGCAATTCTCCAGGCAAATAGGCTCTCCCCGTTCTTCATGAGGTACAACGCATGCCTACCCAAAGGATCACTAACATAGATCGAACTATGCTTCATAAATCACATCTGGATTTTGCACAACCTTTGTAGAGCCGACCTTCTTCTCACCTCTAAAATCCCAATAGGAAAACATTACCTGTATTTCCAAGTCCTTTCCTGTTTTATCACTATAACAATAATGGTAACAGGTAACATATATTGGCCCCCGCTTTATGTCAACAACTAAAATAAGCATTTAATGAACATCAGTTCACATGATATTAATGAGTCCTGTGAGATAGGCAAAATTAGTGGTCTCATTTTACAAATATAGGAAACAATGCTTGCAGGTTAAGTAATTTACCTGAGATCACACATGTAGGAAGTGTTAGAACAAGGATTCAAGCCCCAAACTTTCTTAACACAAGACCTATGCTATTAACCATTAGATTCTACTGTCTTTCCTAAAGATACCTCAGAATATAAAGTTTTCTTATATATTCTGCATCTTATGTGTAGTAGATTAAATGATTATCCCCATTTCCACCTCTCCCAATATCTACACTCTTGCCATGGCCTCACAATGGTTCAGCATGTTCTTGCTGCCCCTTGATTTGGGGTTTAGCCCAGGAAATGTGGGCAGAAGTGAGAAGCTTGGGCCTTGTATTAGTTTCCTGGGGCTGCCGTAACAAATTACTACAAACGTGGTGGCTCAAAATTTAAAGAATAGAAATGTATTCCCTCACGGTCCTGGAGGCCTGAAGTCCAAAATCAAGGTGTGGACAGGGCTGGTTCCTTCTTGGCAGCTCAAAGAGAGAATGTGTTCCATGCTTCTGTCTGAGCTTCCGGAGGTTGCTGGCAATCCTTGGAGTTCCTTGGTTGTGTCAACATAACTCCAATCTCTGCCTCCATTGTCACATGACCTTCTCCTTGTGGGTCTGTGTTCGAATTTCTCTCATCTTATAAGGATGCCAGTCACTGGATTAGAGCCACCCTAACCCAGTTTGACCTCATCTTAACTTGATTACATCCGCAAAGACCTTACTTCCCAATAAGGGCATATTCACAGGTAGCAGGGGGTAGATTAGGACTTCAACATATCTTTTGGGGGCACAAATCAACACACAGTAGCCTTAAAAAGCACTTGGTTTTTCTGCTTGGTACCTAGTACTACTGCCATCACCCTGGGCCTAAATGAAGATCTACAGAGTAAGAGCTGCCCCAGCCAGACGGATCCACAGTTCAAAGCAGAGCTGCTGGGCTGAGTCCAGACTATGTGAGCCACCCCCGTCTGACCCCCAAACCATGAGAAAATATGATTGTCATTGTAATCCACGGTGTTTTCAGGTGGTTTGTTATACAGCATTTTTGTGGCAACATCTAATCAGTGCAATAGGTCTCCTACCCACTAAAAATAACTGATTAAAAGATACCATGTGAGGGAAAAACCCATTTGCAATAGCAACAAAAGCCATAAAACACCTCAGTACACCACTCTTCAGCAGATATTGGTCATGTGAACTTAACTTTTGTATTATTCATGGAAGACTATTTTCTAATTAAAAAATTATTGGGGACCCCACTGGAGATTCATTCAAGAAACAATGTGAACCTATCCGTGGATAGTAAGGAGGGATGAGGAGGAGAAAAAAAAGGAGCTAAAGACGTTAAAAGAAAATATCCCTGCCCTCAAGTTGCCCACAATTAGATGAGTGTACAAACTTCTGTAGGTGAATGGGGTAAACAATATGCCATTATTAACTATGTCTAGCTATTTATTTCTTGCCCCTCAAAGGCATTTCTGAAAAAGAACAGCAGCTGCAAAGGAGCCTAACCATTTCGCCAGGAAGAAAAGCAAGCATAGGTGCCCGTAATAGCCAGACATGTTTCTAGGCTTTTCTTTTCTATGGGCCACAGGAGTTCAAGCTGCCCATTATGCTTTCCAGCTAAAGTCACTCTCAGATTTTCTCATCTCATTCAGCCCTTTCCTCCTGTCACATGTTTCCCAGTCCTGACCATACCCAAGCATCTCCAAGGAAGATTTTTTTCATGCTGCTAATTAGAGTTGATGTATTCATGGGGCTCTATTTTCCCATCAGATCATCCCGTCTGAGGCCAACATTCCTTTTGAAGTCTGGAGACTCTGAAGCTTGGAGGAGCTGAAGAGCTCTCAGAGAACAGAGCCTCCGGGAATAAAACTTTAGAAAGATCTTAAGATCATTAGCACTCTTTTTCTTCCCTGCTCAAAGAGTATCTCTTTGGAAAATCTTCGGTGGTGAAAGTCATTAAGGATCACATATAAAACCCTAATTAATCAAAGTGTGAATCCAATTCTTGACGAGCTGTTTTCACCTCCATTAGATTTGGGGTTTGTAGAAATCTGGACTACTCTAGCCCATAACAAAAGGTGGTGGCCCTACAATGTTGAAGTCTAAGTCACTCGAGCTATCTTTTCATTTCGTCAAATTCCTGGTGACCTCGCATGAGTCATTGTTCAACACTGAGGATTTCTAATTCAGTCAACAAAGAGCAACAGAATGTTCATCTTTTGCTACCCATTCCTCAGTTTGAAAACATTTACCTGCAGTATTCAGTATTCAATTTGTTCTCTTGAATGAGCTAGAAAAGTTACCTTATACCAGGCACAATCTTCCTGTTTCTCTGGCAGACAGCTGTCTAGGAAATGCACTCTGTACTGTTGTTTATTACTTGAGAATCCGCTGCTGTAGAAGCACAGGCACATTTACAACACCATACAGGGATGGATGGAAATGAAGCAGGGTATAGAAATGAACTCTATGGTTTTAGGTTATTTATTAAGGCTCTCTAAGCATCAGTGTCTTCATCTGTAGAATGAAGATAATAATATTTCCTGCCCATCTTACAGGATGATTATGAAAATCAGTTCATCAATGTATAAGCAGTACCTACGATATCCAACACTGTGATAGCTGTTTCTGAAAACATAAAGGCATTACTTCTTGACTCCATGGTTTTTTAATGGAAAAATAAAATAATTTATGTAAATGGTTAACAGTCCTACAAATACAAGGTAGTAGCAGAGGTCATGGTAGTCAACTCAGAAAGTCAATATTGGAAGAGAAGTTAAAGATTCTGCAGTCTAGCCCTCTCATTTTAAACAAACTGAGTTCCACAGGGATAAAGGACTTATGCAAGGATGTACAACTAGTAGAATCAAATATTTGTTGTTAAAATATCCCAATTTTTAAGCAGATTCCTGGAAATTCAGTATGAGCTAGTCTAGTCTGCTAAAATTTAAACAGTTCTATGGGGGAGAGCTGAGGACATTTAGAGAAACCATTTAGCTTCGTTGGACACTGCAGCTAAAAGGACAGGCTCAGGAGTCAGACTGATGGGTTTTGGATTCTGGCTCTGCCACCTATTAACTAGTGACCTTGGGCCAGTTACTTAGCTTTTCTGTCTAATTTCTTCATCTGTAACATGAAGATAATAATAGTACCAAACTCCACAGGATCGTTGTGAAGAGTCAATGAATTAATATATAACGGGCTTAGAACAGAGTCTGGCAAATGACAAGCCTCAGTAACTGTTATCTATTAATATATTTAGGTCAAGTAGAGGCTCACATGGGTCATTCTGTTGGGAAGAGAGGTACCTATGGAAGGGATGACTGGGAAAGACAGTCACATTAGACCAAAGGGCAGCGCCCAAAGCAGTGAATGCCCTGAACGCCACTTTCCCCCGCAAACCAACCCAGAGCTGTTACCTTTAGGCTATTTCCTTCCTTTCATAAAAGTGTCAGTTAACATCCTGAGCATTTCAAATATTATGCACGAGGGCTGAGGCAGAGCATGAGCCCGTAATTCTAGAACTGTAGCACGGCTCTCTCATCAACTCGGCTCCCAGCAGCAGCTCACTCTGGGTTCAATTCGGGCAGCCAGTGGTTTGCAGAGAAGAGGCAGCCCGTGTTCTGCGATAAAGGCATTGATCACCCATCATTAACAATTCATTAGCCTCCTCTGCCCGGCTGGAACTGGCCTAGATGTTGACAGGCAAAGCCTGGAGGGGTTGTTTGGTCTACACACTGATCACACGTGATTATATAAGGCTTCCTAACCTCAGCAGAGCGCGACAGGCGCTGCAGACCCTTGGTTAGGGTCACTCTGGGACAACTGTCCATTTTCCAGCCTCACTAGTTGATGGGGCTGTAAGCTAGTCAGTGAAATTGGCGCAGCTGGAGAATGAACGTGTCAGCCCAGAGGTGTGGCCAGCTCGGGACAAAGCAGCGTCCAAGGGCTAGAGGGAGTTGGGAACGCCCAGGTCGGTGCTGGAGCAGTGACCTGCCACGAGAATTCAGTCGTCTGATCCCCTCTAGGTAAATCCCTTTGATAGACAGCGAAGCATCCGGCTTCCTTTAACATTCCAATCAGACAGCCACCTCCCTCTTCCCCCTCGGATTGCAGGCCGCCTGGCTGTCTGCTGATGATAATTTGACTTCCCACGTAGACTTCACGGCAGGGAGAGAAGGTGCTTGAAACAGAGTATGTGTCTGATCTCCTGGCTGATTCCACTTGTCGTTGTAAGTTAATACAATGGTGTTTTGATTTACACATCTGTCTCTTGTGAACTTGGTTAGTATGACTAAGGGCCCAGTAAACTGATCTTACCTCAGTGTGCTGACAAAACCAATTTGCTCAGTTTTTGCACCTGAAAAACAAAGGGCCAGACCCTGGGCTGTGTGGTTAAATCACCAAGGTAAATTCCTCTTTGAAGCATCTGGCAGCGGGACAGCCAGCCTTCCCTCTATTGCTTATTAAACACATTTATCTCCTGGACTTTAATCTTTCAAGGTGAACGCTCCATGCTCAAGGCCCACTAAATGATTGATTCCATGGTGATAAACACAGGAAATGGGAAGTTTGCCCCTACCCTGAGCTACCCAATCAACGTTTTGATAAATCTACAAAAGCACCTAATCACAACATAATTCTAACGAGCATGCGATTTTTAGTGTTTTACACATGTCCTCTATTCAAAACTATTAAGTTATTATTCATGTATAAGCCAAACTTTCCTAAGACTTCTCAGACAGTACAGATTAGGTTATGTTATCTTTAAACCCAGTGGTGCTGGCTGGGTGGCCCTTAGCCCCTTCCCGCAAGTCCCCAGTCTGCTCTGGGAGTTGTCTGAGGGCATCTCACCTGTGCTCACAGCCCTCTCCTCCAGCCTCTTTCTGAATGTTGGCTGCCCACAGGTCGCTTCCAGGAGAGCCTGACCTTTGCCACCATCCCTGCTTTTGGTGTTGCAGTCATTCAGAAGATTTCGTCTTCCAAGCATACTATTTCTGGCAGTCTGCAAAGATATTTTTGGAAGTCAAGCCCATCTTCAGAAAGTATGCATTTTCCATCTTCCTTTTCAAGTCAGACAAGGTAGTCTTGCATCCCATCATCAGCCTCTGGTCTTGACACATCTAAATGGCAGGAAAATTCATGTATCTGAAGTATTCAGATCGCTGTTAACAGATCAACAACAGCTATATCAAAATGTCTCATATTTCCAATGGCCAAAACTGTTGGTACTCATGACCCGTCAGATAGGAAGATACTGGAGGATACAAGCTCTCTCCTACAGGCAGCCCACCAGCTAATTGACAAGGAGCTGCAGAGTCTTTAGGAGTAGAATGACACCTCTCAAGCCCAGACCCTATACCTGTTCTATATCTTAGTCCATTAACAGCAGGGAAGGAACTTGAAAGCTTATTAGAAAAGAAGGCAATCATGCAATAACAGTGGCAGACTTTGTAGATCATCATCCAATTGCGTTTTGGAAACTGGTGTGGTATTTTAGGCATCTTGACTTGCCCAGTAATTACCTGGGTTGATTCTGTTTTCTGAGCATTGTAACAGATATTCAAAGATACTCCACCCCTGTAGTCTGAAGATGGTAAATATGTTTTAACACAAATGTTATGGGACATTATGAAAACATGCAAAGCCTCCTTTGTACATCCCCACACCCCAAAGTATCCAATGGTCTCATTTTTGCGAAAAAGTGATAACTCATTTAACCAGGAGCTATTGAAAAGTATGGTGAAAAACATTAAAATGAAGATCTATGGACCAATGAATCAGATTTTAGAGACACTAAGTGTCCACATTTTAAAAGACAGCAGCACTTACACTGAGAAATACTATTTCACTTGTCATATAAAGATGGCATATGATCGTCTCACACAAAACTGTGACAGATCACAAGTACAAGGGTGATGGATGGCATGTGGAATAACCTTTGGATGTGTGTGCATGTGTGTGTGTTCTTTTGATGTGTATTGTATAGTCAATGTGTAAAATAGCACTTCTATAAAAAACACAAGGAAAAACTAAAGCCATAATAATAACAAACTGTCATGTATCCAAGAAAACAGCAACAAAAGACCTGGAGCAAAACCCATTAGTATGAAAAGCCACGTCAGTCTATGACAGAGCAAAGAGATGCCCCCCAAATTTAATAATGTATTTGAGCAATGTAAACTTAAAAATGATATTTTATATATTTACATAAATGTATATGTATGTGTGTATATATGTACATATCTATGCATATGCATATATATATATATATATATATATATATATATATAAATGTAGATGTTTATAATCTTTCCAGGGATGGGATCCTGGGTGTAGTTTTGTACTAGCTGGTCCCTGTGTTTTCAGGAAAAAAGCAGTAAAGCATAAAGGGTAAGGTGCTCTGGGCACACACCTTACACGCTTCAGTTCTCAGTTCTTCGATTCACTTAAGAGGAATGCTTCCATATGAGATGTTCAGAAGAGGCAAATTCACTGAGACTGAAAGTATATTAGCGGTTGCCAGGGTGACAAGGGAATGGGGGTGACTGCTCATGGGTATGGGATTTCTTGAGGTGATGAAAATGTTCTAAAATTGCATAGTCATTATGGCTGCATATCCTTATGAATATCTACCCAAACCACTAAATTGTATACTATAAAAGGGTGCGTCTAGTATGTGGATTATATCTTAAGAAAGCTATTATTAAAGAAATAGGTTAGGAAAAAAAAAAAAGAGGAATGCTTCATCTTCCTGAGCCTCAGCTTCCCCAGCCGTGAAATGGGATGATGACGATAGCTGCCTATGACGATGCATGTAAAGTGCTGAGCACAGAGTCTGCTTCCAGTCACTTCAGCAATATCATCCTGTCCTTGCCTTCCTCTGCCAGTGGCTGGTACTCAGGCCTCTCCCCTGACAGAGGAGGGGAGTTGCCTCCCGTACAATTCATACCATTGTATCACTTCACTGGTGTCTGTAACTTACGTTTCTGCCCTGTTGTAGCACTGATCCACCCTAGAGGCGCCCTTTCTATGGAGGAGGGAGAGAGAAAAGAAAACAGCAACATTTCCTGGGCTCTGGTGACAATTTTCCCACTTCCTAGGCTATGGAGCTATAGAGGGAGCTCCCAGGAAGTTTATTTAAACCCCAGGGCACATCGGTGTTGCTAGGTGCCTGTACCTGGTAGCACAGCCTTGCTCCAAGATCAGTTCGCCCATCAGAGCGTATGATGAGAGTATGATGAGAGTCCAACCCACATGCCTGATGCTGTTCTCTCTTATGGTACCTTTATTTAACCGTCTAATTCCACCCAGCAACCTGAACGGACTCGCCAGCACCCCAATCCACTAAATGTGCATATATATGCCTAAATCCCAGTTTGGACAGATTTCAAGTTGTTGCCTATAGGGCTTCTTGCCACATATGGCATGTGGCTGGTATTGCCCAGCTTCGTGCTCTGCAATAATTGAACCTGAATTTTAAGCTAGCTGGGACCCCTGAGTCTGCTCTCTTCTGCAGAAAATAGACCTTCTCTTTTTGAGAGAGCCATAGAATGTTTACCAAATATTAATCATATGAAGATAATCTCAATAAATTCAAAGAATAGAAATTCAATAGGCCACATTCTCTAGCCATAATGCAATAAAACTAAAAGCAATTTATTTAAATTATAACCAAAAAAAACACAAAAAAACAAAACCCTAACCATTTGGAATTCTTTTAAGTCTTCTAATAACCATTAGGCCAAAGAGGAAATCAATAATACAAGGATATATCATTTAGAAAATAATGGAAATAATGAATACATATCAAATCATGAAATGAGGCCAAGCAGAATTGAGAAATAAATTTATACACTTCAATTGTTTAAATAAAAATGAAAAACACATGCTAAGCTGTAAAGTTAAGATTTTTGAGGAAAAAAAAAAAGGTCCCAAGGAAGGAAATAATCAAGTTAAGAGCAAAAAGAATACCATCTTCCTTATAATGAGTGCCTACGATGTGTCGGGTTCTCTTATATACATTTTCTAATCCTTCCAAAATTACAAATTGGGTACAGTCATCCCTTGGTATCCTCAGGGGATTGGTTCCAGGACATTGGTGCCAAAATTCTCCAGTGCTCAAGTCCCTTATATAAAATGGCTCAGTATCTGCATATAACCTATACACACTCTCCCATATAATTTAAACCATTTCTATTTTACTTATAATACATAACACAATATAAATGCTATGTAAATAGTTGCTGGCACACAGCAAATTCAAGTTTTGCTTTTTGGAATTTCTGGAATTCTTTTTAATATTTTTGATCTGAGGTTGGTTGAATCCACAGATGTGGAACCCACAGATACAGACGGCAGATTTTACTATTATTTCATTTTGCAAATGAGACTACTGAGTATCAGAGAAGATGAGGAACTTGTTCAAGGCTTCACAGCTCTTAAGTTATGAGAGGAATTTGAGCTCAAGTCTGTCTGACTCCAAACATTGCCCTATTTCTACTATATTCCATCCACTGATATGTGATCTTTCTAATATATCTCATTCATACAAACATACATTAAAAAATTGACCACATGCTGGGTCATTGAGAAGGATTATATTGGGTTGGCCAAAAAGTTCGTTTGGGTTTGTCCATAAGATGGTATGGAAAAACCTGAACGAACTTTTTAGCCAAATATAATGGATAAGCCTCAGAAAGACTTAATGAACAAAAAAGATAACAATAAATATTATATCAGATGCAGAGATTTAAAAATAAAAGTTATACTCTATACAAATACATAATACTAGGCTTTCTATCAGATAGGCAAAAATTCAAAGTTTAACACAATATACCCTTTTGGCGAAGACTGAGGAAGAAGGTGCTCACTCTCTCTCTCTGTCTCTCTCTCTCTCACTCCTACATTGCTGGAAAAAATGCAAAATGGTAAACCAATGGAGGGAAATTTAGCAATACATACCAAAACTCCCCATGCATTTACCTTTCAACCAGTCCAGCAATCTCACTTCTATAAACTTATCCTAAAGAGACACCACCAACAACACAAAAATAGCCAAGCATAATGTTATTCATTGTAATTTCAAATTATTGGCAATTACCTAAATGCCCAAGCATAGAAAGTTGGTTAAATACTATGGAACATGCACAAAGAGGAGTACTATGCAGCTGGAAAAAAGAATAGGGAAGATCTTTATAAACTTACATGGAGTGATTTCCAGGATATATTGTTAAATTAAAAAAACAAAATGCAAAAGATTTTGTATAATACAATACCTTTTGTGTAAGAAACAAGGGAAAATCAGAAAACATACATAAATCTGCTATTTTGGGGAAAAAAACGCAAAAAGGATGAATCATAAAACAGTGAAATTTGTTACCTACAAGGGATAATGGAATGGAGTAGGAAGGCTAAGGGAAGGACAAACATCATTGAGTATCAGTATAAACTTTAATTTCAAAAATAAAAATACATATATTTCCTAGTACTATCTGCTAAAAGGACCTAGTGGCCAGATACTGGTTTCTAAATACCAAGGCTGCTTTGAAGGGGTTCCCATTGGCTAAATCTGGGATAATTTGAGCATCAGAATAAATAAGAACTATACTGGATTACATTCTGCTATTTAATATAGGAATCATGAGTCCATACTGATGGTAGATAACTAGAGAGATAGTGGATATTAGGTAAGTAGGTAGATTGATAGATAAATAGATAGATACATACACATGTACATATGAAGGGAGAGTTCATCCATGTAGCCCATTTATTTTTAAAAAATAGTGATTTGCAACTGTATCACCCCTTGCCAACTGATAAATGTGTAGGGAGTGATGGAGTTGAAAACCACTGTTTTGCAATGATCACAGTGAAGATTATTTCAGGCAAGAATCATCAATAGATGCTAAATTTGAGGGGAGAAATGGGAGCAGGATATTTACTTGGTATAATGTGTCTCCCCACAGAATGTTTATTAGTTGCAAGGGGAAAATAGTAATTATACAGTGAAGAAACTGGGTAGCACCTTGATTGGGTGATCAAAATTAACATCAGTAATGAGGGGCAGATGGGCCTCCTGTGCCTCCAGATATGATACCCTGAGGACACAGTAACAGCTTTGTGGTATTCTGGCCTCCAGTGGATAACTGATGCATTTCATCATGAAGAAACACCAGACAAACCCATATTGAGGAACATTCTATAAAATAACTGGCATGTTTTCTTCAAAAATGCCAATGCTATGAAAGATAAAGAAAGGCTGAGAAACAATCCAGATTAAAGGAGAATAAAGACACATGACAATTTAACATGATACCTGATTCTGGATTGTATCCTAACTTGGAGGGAAAAAATATGGTCTAAAGTTCATTATTGGAACAATTGACAAAATTGGAATATGCATTTGATTAAGTATTAGTCAAAGTTAAATTTCCAAATTTTATAACTGCACTGTGGTTACATAAAAGAATAACTTTTTTCTCAGGAAACACACATTGAAGTTTTAAGCACAGTGATACAGTCAACCTGCTCTAAACAATGACATTTGTCTGGTGTATGTAGGTACTTGTGTGGAGAGAGAGAACAAATGAGGCAAAAAGTTTAAAAATTGGTGAATTTGGGTAAAGGGTATATGAGAATTCTCAGAATTATTCTTGAACTCTGGTCGATTGGAAATTATTTCAAAATAGTAAGTTAAATTATATATATATAATTTATTTAAATTATATTTAAATATATAAATTTTTATTTTTAACAAAATTATACATATATATTCCTGAATGGATTAAGGGCTTTCCTGTCTTTTTTCTCATTCTCATTCACTTTGGACAATTCTCTTAAATGAAAGACAACGTTTTATATTCTTATTCTCATCTTCATCTTTGACCAGATCAATCTCTTCCCCTGCTGATACCTTTATATGACGTTTCATTACACAGTTTTAGTTTGAGGTAGGTAAGAAATGAGAATTTTTCTTCCCAGTTGATAAGTGATAAAAAGAGAAAACCAGAAGTGCTAGGAAGAGAACATCCTTGCCAGGGATTAGGCAGGGGAGAGGGCAGCCCGATGTGGATTTTGCGCTAGGACACTCACTGGCTCCCTGGAGACCTCTGGACTTAAGTGGCGGCTTGTAGGCTTGTAGTAGGGAGTGAGCCCAAGGCTAGAGGAGGCCCCGGGTCCTTACGGGCAGTCCTGATGTAGTCAGCGTTTACCACTTCCTGGACTGTACCCAGGAGCACCAGGGGTCCCGTTAAAGAGGCAGAGCCCAGAGCTCAGTCTTTCAGCTCTTATTCTCACCCAGGGACCATCCTCTCTCTTCTCCCTAACAAGGCCATACAGTGATAATTATAATGATTTTTTCCCATTCTTCCTAGACTCATTTCCATTTAGTTAAAAATGCACTTCCCCAATGATTCATTTATCAGCCTGCTCCTGTATTTAATCATGCCTTCCCCAGCGCCCTTCCCAATGACGCAAAATTGTTATCCAACAAGACCCAAACCTCTCATACTCCCATATGATTTCATGGCACTCGCTCCATTTCCTTAAGTTATAGCAATAATTAAACTGTGCTTTAATTAAGTAAGCCCTACCCTCCTCTTATAACAGCCCCATTCGGGCAATTTCCTTCAGGTGATTTCCTTCATTTTGATGTTATTACTCACGCCTGCTGGGGTTAGAGGAATATATGTGCCGGCACAGGATGAGATTTTATGCTGTCTTCGAATGTTGATTAATTACCTTAGCAACATGTGTAATGTCTACAGCTCTATAAAATCTAGCTCCTTATTTTCTCTCTCCAAAACCTCTTCTGGGGAAGTAGAAAAGTAAGCCCTTCTGCCGTTTTCCACCTGAACTGTAATCTGCATACAAATCTCCAGACCCAGGAAAGAATTGATATTTATAGCTCTTGCTATTGTGCACATCAGAAAACATGACAGACTGGAGGGCACCAGTTCTGAGTGCATACATGAAGCACCATATTGTGGAATTCCTCAGATCCCTATTAAGTTACAGAAAATGTGAGGCAATCGGTATAATTCTGCTCTGTGTCAGCCTTGCAAACAGGAAGTGCTAATATATTTTTCAGACCTGAGTGTCCTAAACCAACACACTCAGGGGCTCTCTCAGTCTGAGCTTCCTACCTCAGAAGGTTAGTTAGTATGGCTGAGCCCAGGCCCCAGTTAAGCCCCTGTCTCACAACTGGGAGTCCAGCTGGGCGTTTCTGCCCAGTCTACCGGAGACCCAACCCAGTAACTATAGGGCACAAGAGGACCAACCTTCCTGGTTTACCGAGGACTGAGCGATTTCCTAGGACCTGGCACTGATGCAGGGAGCGGGAATACCTCTGGGATCTGGGGACATCTTCAACCCAACAGGAATGCAGGTGCCCATGGCTCACAGCAGAGATTCTGGGTTTACAGCAGCAGTTCTAATCTGGACCTCACAGCTGATCTGCCCACTCTGGCAATGGACCCTTTACCCCCTTCAAGCCTGACGTGTGCAGGGGGCAGGACTGAGAGTGAACGATCTCAGCTAGGGCCGGCAGAGGCAGGGCTAACCTCTTCACTCAGCAGGCCGGTGAATTCGCTTGGGGAGAAGAAATTGCAAGGCCAGTGCGCTAAGGTGCACAGTGGAGCGTGAGCTGCCCAACTGCCTGAAGTGACCCAGGACCATGACTTTCAACCCTTGGAGAGAACGTGGTTGTCTGAGTCAAAAAGCGGTGGCGGCACATGTGAACTGTCTGAAACCTGAGAAAGAAATGTTGGCACGCCTAGCATGGTTTTCAGTCAAACACAGAACCAGCCCCAAAGCTAGCCAGTTAGGCCAGATATGTGGTCTGAACAGTCCTACCTGGAAAAAACACAAAACTGTGAACCGTTCTTTCTGTCTTCCCGGGAAGATCTGAGGTTCTCAGGAAAATGGACGCTCTGCCTCTTGCTTTAAACAAAGAATTCTCATTCCCTGGCTCTTCCCTAACATTTGGCGTTTGCGTTGCATGAAGAGCAATCAGGACCACTGTGGTTTTAGCAATGAATCCTGCTCCTCTGGCCCTGTGTGTGTGTGTGTGTGTGTGTGTGTGTGTGTGTGTGTGTGAGAGAGAGAGAGAGAGAGAGAGAGACACACACACACACACACACACACACAGAGAAGTACCTTAGCTTGGGCAAAGGCCTCCTTTGCTATGGATATTAATGCAAGTACAGCTCGAAGCCTGTTTTCTTCCCAGAAGTCATCACAGTACACATTTCAGCTTCTTTTTAATGTGCCTGTGTTCTAGAAGCTGAATGTCTCCAGTTGAGGAGAGCAGAGCCTGTTATTTTGCCCCAACCTACTGTCGAGCTCTTGCCTTGGAGAATTGATGGAAATCATATTGGCTTTTGTTTCTTTTCTCCTACCCTCGCTGGTGGAGAGTTTTAGAGAATATGGCCACCCCGACAGACTGCTGTTCCTGATCAAAACTCCCCGGGTTCCCTGGGCAGAGGGCTCAGCCGCCAGCCAGCCGTTTGTAGAGGGTGAGGAAATGAAGCAAAATTAGCGCCATATCCACACTCTTTCTTCTCCTAACAGGCCAGCAGCTGGCTCTTCCCACTGGGCAATTTTTCCCTTTTTCTTTGTGATTTGCCAAAGAAAAAAAAAAGGAAAGGAAGAACAATTAGGAACATCATTTAAGGTGTGTGCACCTGGTGGAGCCCTTTCAAGTGACATTCAGAAGCACTGGATCCCTGCAATTCCTGTGCCCCAGGCCAGTCTGGCCCAGATTTCTTCTTTCAATGACATCCATTCTTCAGCTTCCTCATTGTGTTCTGGTCTCTTCTCAAATGACGGTACCCAGGGGATAAAACATTGCCCTTCCTTTTTCTTTTTGTCTTTATTTTAAGGGCAATTCCCCTAGTCCTTTTTTTTTCAACCACGGAAAGGAATTCCTGTTATCAATGGCTCTGCTGGGCTAAGGCTAACCACAGGTAGATATGTGGACAGATCTTAAAGCTGGTGGCCTGAAATCTTTTACCCATTATAGGTGAGCCCCCATCTAAAAATACTCATTCTGGGGAAACCTGAACTTTCAAACAGATTATGAAAGCACTTAAGAGATTCTTTACAAAAAGAATCCTCCCAAGATTGATTCCTGTAGGTAATTGCTTACAGATCATTCACTATAATTAAAGATTGGTAGAAGATTCACTGGAGAGGAAAAATTAATTTGGAGAGAAATTTAAAGTCAACCTGTCAGAACCATCAAAAATTAAAATCTCTCAGAAATGTAAATAAACCCTTGGGTTATAATAAAAACCTATGCTGAAACAGCATTTTGTATACAATAATTAAAGCCATATTTTTGTTTTCTAAAAGCTAGATTCTAATGGAATTTGATTAATCAAATGATTAAATCAAAGGCTCATCTGTAAGTACAAGGAACAAACTAGGGTGACCATCTTATTCCTTTCAAATGAAGACGTAAATGCAAATTAGCTCATTATCAGGCAGAAGGAGAAAAGAATGCTTCTTTCTGTTTGGAAAAAGGCAGCCACAAAAAGAACCATGCAAGAGTTCCACATTTTTTTTCTCTTAAACTCCTTGGTAATCTAATAAATGAAAAATCGTATCTTATTGTTCTAATGTGTATTTCTCCATCCATAATAGAAAAATGTATTTTCACATGTTTATAGTCCTTCAGATTTTCTCCTTTGTGAATGGTCTTATTATTATGGTTCTTTTTAAACTTGTTTATAGGAGTAATTTCTATATTGTAGGTCTATGCTATCCACTACTGTACCTACTAACCACATGTGACTGTTGAACACCTGTGGTTAGTCTGAATTGAGATATTCTATAAGTGTAAAACAGACACTGGGTTTCAAAAACCTAGTACAAAAAACCCGAGTCTGGATGAGTTAAAAAAACACCCAAACATAGAAAAAGATCCAATTATATACTGTCTATAAGAGATTCACTTTAGATTTAAGGACACACGTAGGTTGAAAGTGAAAGGATGGAAAAAGGTATTGCATACAAATGTTAACCAAAAGAGAGCAGGGGTAGTCATACTTAGACAAAATAGACTTTACATCAGAAACTGTCACAGGAGACAAAGAATGACATTATATAATGATAAAAGGGTCAATTCACCAGGAAGAGATAACAATTATAAATATATATTCACCCTATATCAGAACAATCAAATATAGGAAGCAAACATTGACGGAATTGAAGGGAGAAATAGAAAAAAACACAATAATAGTAGGGGATTTCAACACCCCACTTTCCATAATGTACAGAACATTCATACAGAAGATCAATAAGGAAACAGAGAACAACACTATATACCTGATGAACCTAACAGACATATAGAGAAAAAGCAATCTTAAAATTCATATGGAATCACAAAAGACCTCAAATAGCCAAAACAATCTTGAAAAAGAAGGACAAAGCTGGCGGCCTCATGCTTCCTGACTTCAAAATATATTACAAAGCTACAGTAATCAAAACAATATGGTATTAACATAAAATAGATGTATAGACCAATGCAACAGAATAGAGAGCCCAGAGATAAACACGTATATGATCAAATGATCTTCAACAAGGATACCGAGACTATATCATAGGGAAAGGATAGTGTCTTCAGCAAATGGTGTTCAGAAAATTGAATATACACATGCAGAAGAATGAAACTGGACCCTTATCTTATACTGTACACAAAAATCAACTCAAAATGGATTAAAGACAAACATAAGACCTGAAACTATAAAACTCCTAAAAGAAAACATAGGGGTAAATTTTCATAATATTGTTCTTGGGAATGATTTCTTTGCTATGACATCAAAAGCACAAGCAACAAAACCAGAGAGAGAGAGACTACATCAAACTGAAAACTTCTGCACAGCAAAGGAAAAAAATCGACAGAGTGAAAATGCAAGGCAACCCAGAGAATGGGAAAAAATACTTGCAAACCATATATCTGATAACAGGTTAACAGCCAAAATATAAAAGGAACTCCTTCAGCTCAATAGTAAAAAAATAAAAAAACAAAAAAACCCAAATAACCTGATTTTAAAATGGGCAAAAGACCTGATTAGACAGTTTTTCAAAGAAGATATACAAATGACCAACAGGTGTGTGAAAAGATGTTTAATATCACTTATCATCAGGGAAATGTAAATCAAAACCACAATGAGATATCGGTTAGGATGTCCATTATCCAAAACAAACAAACAAACAAAAAACCCAACCATAAAATAACAAGTGTTTGGAAATTGGAACTCTTGTGCACTGTTGCTGGGAATGTAAATTGCTACAGCCACCAGGAAAAACAATGTGGAGGTTCCTCAAAATATTAAGTATAGAACTTCCAGTCGATCCAGCAATCCCACCTCTGCGTATTTATCCAAAAGAATTGAAAACGAGATCTCAAAGAGATAGGTATTTCTACTCCAGTGCTCATTGCAGAGTTATTTACAATAATTGAGATGTGGGAACAACCTAAATGACCATTGATAGAAGCAAACTGTGGTGTATACATTCAATTAAATGTTATTCAGCCTTTTAAAAAAGGGAGGTCCTGCCATACTACAGCATGGATGAATCGTGAGGATATTATGCTAAGTGAAGTAAGCCAGTCACAGGAGGACGAATGCTGCATGATTCTATTTATATGAGGTATCTAAAGTAGACAAACTCACAGAAGCAGAAAGTGGAATGGAAGTTGCCGGGGGCTGGGAGAGAGGGAAATGGGGAGTTACTGCTCAATGAGCATAGAGTTTCCATCATGCAAGATAAAATTTTTGATTGATGTAGTCAAATTTTTAAAGTTCCCTTTAGGGCTTATGCTTTTAATATTATTCCTTGTATTAATCTTTATAACAATATTCTATATTTTATTCCAGTTGCCTTAAATTTATTTTTTTTCTTTTGTTTAAATTTTATTCCATCTGGAGTTGTGTGTGTGTGTGTGTGTGTGTGTGTGTGTGTGTGTTGTGAGGTTTGGATAAACTTTTTTTTTTTTTTTTGTAGTTTTGAAAACCAGTTGTCCTTATATCATTTATTAAACAATGTATCCGTTCCTCCACTAATTTGTTAAGCCACCTCTATCCTAAATCAGGTTTCCATGGTGTGCAGGGATGTGTTTCTGAGCTCTTTATTCTCTATCATTGATCTATTTGATCTATCTTTTACCCCCATGCCACATTGTTTCAATTGCTATGGCTTTATAACACATCTTATCCCTGGTCAGAAGCTCCTTGCCAACCCTCCTTGTTCTTTATTTTCACTTGCTGTTAGAACTTTTCAATTTCAGGATTGGCTCCCCTGCAGCCCTACAAAGAGTACGTGCTGAGCAGTCAGGCAGCTGACTCTCCTCCGGACCCTCCCCTGAGAGATGGTACATTGCCAAGCCCTAGACCTAAAGTCACATGATCTGGTTCCTACCTAGAGAGAGAATCTGTTTCCTCTCCTGGCCTCTGGCAACTGGTCCATTGCAAGCTGTAACTGGAGGCTATGTTACATCCTCCATCCTCTAGTATAAAGCATGACCTTCACACAGCATTCTAGGAGTGGCTTCCCTGGGTACCTGGTATATATTTGCACCTCCCACTGGACCACAAAGTGTTGGCCTCCCTTTACTGCAACTTACTCCCCCATTCATCTCTGAATGCTTGGGGCTCCCTTGGTTGCTGTTCACAATGATTCCCTTTCCTATTTTCAAAAACAGCTATACAGTTTTAATATCCTTTTGTTATTTTATCCATAATTTCTCTGTATATTAGTGCAGAAGGGAAAGTTTTCTGTGCACATTGGAGCCATCATTAAAAATTATAGAAGTATATTTATTAATATGGGAAGGTATTTTGATATATGTAAGGGGAAAAGAAATTAACAAACAGAACAAATGGATATGCTCATTTAAAATACTGACAAACATGGGACTTCCCTGGCGGTCCAGTGGTTAAGACTCCGTGCTTCCAATGCAGGGGGCACGGGTTCGATCCCTGGTCGGGGAACTAAGATCCCACATGCCACGGGAGGCGCAGCGCCCCCCAAAATAAAATAAAATAAAATACTGACAAACAAAATACACTCCCATGTACATATATAAGTAGAAACTATATTAAGGTTTTTGGGGCTGATTGGAAAAGACATAGGTTTAGGTTACATCTGATGACATACAAGAATAAATTCAAGAGGAAAAATGAAAGGGAAACTTTTCATGCTGCCCATTTAGTCCTTATGGAACTGCAGGGTCCTCATCACTGTTCGGAAGAGAGCAGTGACTCTATGCTCCAATCTGGCAGACCTGGAAGAGATGTGACAACTCATGTGACAATCATGTGGCAACTTGCCTTGTCATTCCCCTCAGAGAGCTCTGCTTTGTTTTTTCCGTTATTCACAGGACCCGGTTCCCTTCTGTCTTGTCTTTACTTCTGCCGCCGCCTACTGCTTCAACCACATCTCTCTTTGCTCCCTTCTCTCACTCATAGCTTCTGCTTACCCACTGCTCCTACGGCCTCCTGGCTTCTGGTCGCTACTTTCCCTCCTTGGTTTTCTTCACCACTGAGCTTCTCTACCATCCACATCCATCTCTGTTTTGTTTGGTTTTGTTTTGCTTTTTTTAGCTCCAAAAGAAGGATCTGATTCGTTTTGTTCTTCATGATCCAGTATAGGGCATCCTTTTGGCTCAAAGTTCTGACAAGAAGTCACCTTAGACTATCACAACATTGTAAATCAACTGTACTCCAATGAAAATTTTTTAGAAAAGAAATAAGTGCATTATAAATAAATAAAGGAATAAATGAATGAAAAGAGAAAAACAAAAAAGAAAAAGAAATCAACTTAGAAACCTCTGGCTTCCTGGTATCCGATCTGCATATTGCTGCCTTTAGGACAGTCACAGATGCCTGGTTTCATGAGCAATGGTCAGGGCTGCAGAACCAGATGACCCAAAGCATGAACACCCTTATGTAGAGGCTGCCTGTAACCACGTGACTTGAGAGGATCAGGTGAACCTGCCTGGCAGCCACCTGGACCTCCAGTACATCCATTAAACCTTTAGGAGCTGTTACTATGAATGGGTGGGATTTTAGCTTTCCTTTAATAAGAATAAAAATATTTTCTCGTGTAAAATTTTAACATTTGGCAGAGTTAAATATATGTTCTTGCTTATATTTCTTTAAACCTTGCCTTAACGTATACATTCTATTTAAATGGTGTCCTCTAGCATAATAACTTGACTAACAGAGTTGAAATGAGAATAGTAACGGATTGTTTTTGCTTAATATGATACAGTGCAGAAATATACCAATGTTTGTCTCCACTAGCCATGTGTATGGAAACCCAGGATATTTAAACCCCAAAGCATCAACATCCATCATGTGGTAGATTATCCACTCGGGAGAGGCTACCTAAGTGGAAATCAACCAAGGATTTGTCTTCAAGTCGAAATGATAAAATGACAATAATGATCATATCTGTTTTGTAAAACGTGGAATGATATGATTATGATGAAGTTGATGGCATCTCTCATTTGCATAGGAAATATAGTATAAAATGGAATTTTATACATTTCATCTTATTTGATTTCTATAGCAATTCTGTGTAGACAAGACATGAGTTATTATCCACATTTCATAGTTGAGAAAACGGAACTGGGAGAGACTGAATAAAATTGTGGAGTACAAATAGGATTCAGAAATGTTGACTAAGGTCCATTGCTTTTCCCACTATACTTTAAAATCCAGTAATAAAAATGTAAATTATTTCCATTGGGAAGCACCATTATAACCCTTTTCAGGCACTTGAATAATATGACATACATACACTTCAACTCACAACTATATTCCCGTATGTTCAATTCGATTCAATGAAGTCCAGCAAAGATCTGTTTTCTTCTCTTCTCCCAGGTACATCATTTTCTTATAGAAGTGATACCTTGGAGATGTCCAGTCCCGACATTTTTACGTTCTTATTATCTGACACTTTGTTTGGCTTCCTGAAGCACCTCTGGGGCAATGGCAGCACCTACTTTATCCAAATATGCTTGATGTACCTAAATCTCCACCAGCTGGGGAAGGAAGGAATGTTTCACATAAAATAGCCTTAAAGTATTAATGTTAAATTCACTACACTATACTGCTGCCCAAATTTCCAAGACCCCCAGAGTTATATGTTCAATTGAGCATAAAACATATGTCAGGTTTGTATTTGACTATAAATAACAGAAAATTTTACTACAATGACTTAGGCAAATAGAGGTTGATTCTTTTCTTTGCATTCCAAGACATCCTGAGTAGGGCAGGCAGGTCTAGACAGGCACTAAAAGATACCATCAAGGAACCAGGCTATTTACATCATTCTGCTCCGCCTACTGGTCACAAGATGGCTGCTGCATCTCCAGGCATCATGTCCACACTCAAGTGGAAATACAAAGCATCACCAACTGCCTCCTTTTGTTTGTTTTTGATTTGTTTTTTTTTCCCCCCAGATAAAAAGAATCTTTCCTAGAAATCCCTACAAAAGAGTTCCCCTTAGGTCTCAAGATTTCATAAGCCAGAGCTAGTTAAACATGGCAGCTCTTCTCTGCAAGAAAGGTAAAAATTGGGGAAATTGGGGCACAGGTTTGTCATGACTGATCATGATCAGGCACAATCCATCACCTGAGGCTGGACTCATGGCTTCTCCAAACAAAATCTAGGTTTGTTTATGGTAATAGTGTTGGCCCCTCATGAATCAAACATTATGTGGTGATCATAATGAATACCCAAATGCACAGAAAATGAGGAAATGAGGCCAGGTAGCCCTACTCCCAAATGTGGGATGAGAAGGTTGTTTTACCTATTCTTGAACCGAGTGGAAAGGGGAAAGATTTCAAAACTTTGATTTGGTCAATAAGAACATTTTTATGTATGCCCATATTTTTAAAATAGATTGTACTGTCTGCAAAAAAGTTTTGGAACCCTATAGTCTCACAAGGCACAGAAGGCTACAGTTGGGCCTGTCCCAGAGGGGATGCATTCTGAACAGCAATAGAACTGGTCTAGGATGGCAGCGCCAGGCAGCATCATGCTACCAAGAGGCTTATGATGATTCAAATTACCAAAATGTCTGGGAGCCACTTTCATTATCCTTATTGACAATTAACTTTAATGGCAAAATGAAATAATTAAGCAACAGTAATTCTGGAGCACATAGTACTCCCTTTACTGTTATGAAAGGAATTCAGTGGTGCAAAGGCAAGTTTACCAAGTCTAGGGCTCTTTAATATGAACCAAGGTGGTATGGAGCTAAGATTATGGTGAGAATTATGGTGAGTCACTGAATTCATTAGCAAAATTAACTTTCCATTTGGCATTCAAGCTATTGCTTTACAAGTTATTTAAGGTAATTAATAGAAAATGTGCTACAATAATGAATGGTATTTTAGTAACTTCTTTGCCAGTATGCATTGCAAAGAGCACTCGTATTTAATACTCCCATTTTTTTGTTTGTTTGTTTCTGCTCCTTGGAAGGCATTTTGCCAGGAGCTTGCCTACATTTAACATCCTCGCTTGTTGACTTTGTCAAAGTTAACAGAACTCTAATTTGCCTCTCAGTCACTGTCTTAGAGAACATTAAAACTGGGATTTAGGATTTAGGATTTCAGTGTTTTCCAATTGAGAAATGGTTACACTCTTGGTGAGAATATGCATTCTTGTGCTGGGGGACTGACACCCATATTGCAGGGAATTTATCATCCCTGGTCTCTGGGCACTAAATGCCAGTAGTATCCCTCAATAATTTGATGACCCCAAACACTCCCACCCATTCCCAAATATCCCTTAAGAACACAGTTAAGCCACAAACTGAGATCCAGAGAATGTCTTAAATTTACAGATGTCCAAAGTAAGATGCTCAGTAACCCAGATTATATATTGATTGGTGGCAGAGGCAGTACTGGAACCCAGGGCTAGAACTCTGAGTCGGGGGGAACTTCACACAACAACAGGCTTTTTCTGTCACCTAACAGAAAGTTAATAACGTCCTCTCTTGTGCATAATAGCTATTTAATCAATATTTGTTGAATAACTGAGAATCTAATTCCATCAACAAAGGCAATGTTATTCATTAGGAGGTGGCCATCTATGAAAAATGGCATCCTTAATAAATAAATAAGGAAAGGTATTTTGCATTTGGGCTCCAACCAAATATTAACTGAAGAGGCTTTGCGTTGCCTACAGGGTCAGACAAAGGGCTAGAATAAGGTTGTTGAATATAGGCGTTTGGGGCCAAGGCAAAGTCAGTAATTCCATAAATGAGGCATCTGGGTGTCCAGAGAAGCATTTTGTACAATGTCATGCTTTTGGACTCTGAGCAAAGGACTCAGAAGTATTTTCAGCAATACTTTCTCTACTTCCTTTTGCCAAATAAACTTTTATTTGGTAATATTTCACTCCCTTGGCCCGGCCTTCTACCTTTATCATTAAAATGAGCACTAAATACTTTCCTTCACTAAATACTTACAGTATTCTTTTGCCTCCTTGCTAGCCACTAAAGTACACATTCTATTTATCACTTAGTCATTCCACGCAAGTGGGCACAAGAGTACCCACAATGTGACAGGCCTGATGCTCAGTGTTGGAATACAGCTGAAATATATAGCTCACAGAAATGTTACAACAGATGTGTGGCTCTGGAAAACCAGGTTCAAAATCCAACTCAGCCTCTTGAAAGCTCTTTAACTTGGTCATATTCCAACTCTGAGTCTCGGTTTTCTCATTTGTAAAAGTGAGAGAAACACCTATGTTCTAGAGTTATTATAGAAATTAAATATAAATTATGTGAAAATTCCAAGCACAGTGCCGGGCACATAAATTTCCTTTTGCTTCCAAAAGTTTTGTGTTCTGTGATAACTTTGCCACTGCCCTCAGCTAAGACTTTGAGTGAGCTGCAAAACCACACGGTTTCCTCATCTGTCAAGTGAAGGTGCTACCTGCCATATCAACAGGAAACAAGGGGATTCATTCACAGGGGTATTATGAGATTTGAGTGATTTGACAGAAAAAAAGAGATTCACATGGATCTTAATCCAAATTTTTATACTTAATTGAAACTTTAAGTGCACCTACTAATATGTTTAACTTATTTCAGATTCATAGCACTGAGTATAGAATTGGAATAACACAAGCTCAATTCTGATAATGGTGTATGCTTTGCATTAATTTTTTTTAAACAAATTTATTTATTTATTTTATTTTTGGCTGCATTGGGTCTTCGTTGCTGTGCGTGGGCTTTCTCTAGTTGCGGCGAGTGGGAGCTACTCTTCCTTGGGGTGCGCAGGTTTCTCATTGCAGTAGCTTCTCGTTGCAGAGCATGGGCTCTAGGCGCGCGGGCTTCAGTAGTTATGGCACGTGGGCTCAGCAGTTGTGGCTCGAGGGCTCTAGAGCGCAGGCTCAGTAGTTGTGGCGCACGGGTTTAGTTGCCCGTGGCATGTGGGATCTTCCCGGACCAGGCCTCGAACCCATGTCCCCTGCATTGGCAGGCAGATTCTTAACCACTGTGCCACCAGGGAAGTCCCCTGCATTAATTTTAAAGAACTAATTCTTACATACTTTTGGCCAAAATAATCATATTCTCATTAATGCCACCTTTAATCACACATAGAAAGATTTCTCTCTTGTTCTTTTAAAATAAGCCCCCAAATATACATATATATATTATATCTCAATCCAGTTTTAAGACCCTATGATGTCACAGTGATCAATATAATTGTCCTGTGGTGAATGCAAATATTACTGGGAACTTTGTAAAATTAGATTGGCACAATAAAAATCCAAATATTTTAGAGGCTGACCTGGATGCAAATTCCAACCTCTCCACTGACTAGCAATGGAAACTTTAGAGAGGTTGTTCAAAATCTCTGTTTCCTCATGTCTAAAAGATTAGTGTGAAGATTAAATTAAATACTGTCTAGGAAACTCATAACAGGATTAAGTACTCACTAAAGATTTGATCCCACATCCAATAGCAGGTGTGACTCTTAGGCTAAGGAGGACCATTTCTTCCCTCTTAGTCTGGCTAACTCCTACTCATCTGCCAAGACTTTGACCCTGGCATATCTTCTCTGGGCAGCTCCTGGCCACTACCAGCCCACTCTGATTCCCAGCTGGGCCAGGCATCTCTTCTTGTGTTCCCCTGACACTTTGTGTGTATCTATCTCAAATCACCAAACACTCCAAATGAGCTGCCATATTTTACCTGTTTGCCTCTGCCGCTAGACCTAGAAGAGCTTAGAAAAGTCCAGGGACTGTTCTCACCCTTATACTCTAATTCCTCACATGCCATAGGTGTTATAAACATACACTTGATTTCAGAAAGTTGAATGAAATAAAGACACACACCAAGTTCTATAAAACCATGCCCCCAAAGTGTTAAAACACTTTTTCTTCCCCATCTTTTCACCAGCCATGAGAGCTGCAGTCTTATCACTGAAGCCCAGAACTTTGAAGTCATTTGATAACGGTTAGTGGTGCCAAAAAAGCAAATCAAAAGACTCTCTAAGGGGTTGTTCTTCTCCTGAATTTGAAAGCCAGTGTCCGAGCACTGAGATCCTGTGGCAAGAAATGACAGTCCCTTTAGGACAAGCGAGAGAAATTTCCAGTTACTTCCTTCTTTCTGTAGTACTCTATGAGGCCATTTCTTCCCCAAAATGAATATGGGAGATAAAAGCAGTGGTATGGCATATTTAAGATCATTATTCATTTGAGATCCTCATGGAAGTGACATGCGCTGTGGATAATTCTGTCTAAAACTGCCATCCTGTTGGTTACTTATCTCTCTAGCCCCTGCTTGGTTTCCTCTCTGGTCAAGGCAACAAGATAGGCATCCGAGGACAGACAGTGTGTTGTCTTCATGGAATAGGCAGTGAGGGAGCAGGGAAGAGAAAGTATCCGTTACTAACTTATTCTGCCAGCCTTTATGTATTTTGCATACATTATTTCATTTAATCCTCTCAAAAGCCCTGTGAGGTAGTTAAGCAGTTCATTATCTTGGTTTTACAGATGTAAGCCCACAGACTCAGAGACAGTCAGTAACTTGCCCAAGGTCACACAGACTGGAAGAAGCCCTCAGTGCCATATGGAGCTCCCACACAAGGAAATTTCTCAAGAAGTCACTAAGTTGCACACAGTTCTTTCATTCGTTCACGGGCTTTGAAGCCACATAGAGGGGTTGAGTCCCAGGCACAGAATACGCTGAGTGAATGTACAATCTGTGGGCACATTTGTTACTTAATCTTTTTCAGGCTCGATTTGCTTATCTGAAAATGAAGATTATAAAAATGCCTGCCCCGAGGATTGTTTGGCAGATGAAATGAAATAAAGCATGACGTGCTCAAGACAGTGCAACTGTGCTGGTAGAGGACATTTAAATGTGTTTCTACCGATGAAGCAGTCCCAGTCCAGCGGGAGAGCCAGTGTCATAATCAACCCGCTAAGAAACAGCGAGCACTCTTTTCGTAATGATATAAACTAAGTTCTACAGGAACACTAATGAGGAAGTGAAGGATTCTGCCTGAGGGACTAGAGGGGGCTCCCAGAGGGGATGTCATTTCAGCTGAGCCTTATGGGATCTGTTCTATTTCCCTGATTTCGCAGAGAGAAGTTGTACGGGGTTGTATCACAGGCGTGGGGAACGCTATAAACAAGGCTTGGGATGCTAGATAGGGGTCGATCATGGGGTGCATGGAGGGGGATGGCAGGAGATTCAGCTCAAGTCGTAGGTTAGAGTCAGTGGGAAGAATCTGACATGTTGGGCTCCAGGGTTTGGGTCCATGCTGTAGGCGGTGGAGAACCGTGAGAACTTCCCAAGCAGGGGAGCCGCGTGTTCTCATTTGCATACTGGAAAAAGAACCGGGGAGGCCATCTGGACCACAGATTAGAAGGGAGAGAGCCGGAGGCAAGAAGCCCATAGTGACTCTCCAGGACATACAGGTTGAGCAAGAGCATGGGAAGGGGACGGAGAGTAGGGCTCCCATCTGACGGGATGGATTACAAGTGTCAGTGATGCAAGCCTGTCCCTCACTGCTCTAGGGCAAAGCTGTTTAGTGTTCTATCTTCTTTTTCAGAATCAGAAAGTCTTATAGGTTTAAGGCAGTTCTTAAGAATTTGAGAAGTGAGGGGACGCTATAAGAAACAAACAAAAGTAAGGGTAGCTTTGTGGGGTGTGCAGCAATGTGACGTGCTTGATCTGGATGGCCTTCTGACCTACTCTACGGATACCCCCAATAAAACTTTAAAGTATAGAGAATTACTGGAGTTGCCATTCTGTAAACAGACTGTGAATATCATATTCCCATTTTCCCAGTCTCTGCATTCTAGCATTCTTCTGGAGAACGTATGTTGGTCAAAATCAGGTCATTAGGAAAAAGAATACCGACAGAGGGGTTTTCTTCAAGAGTCATTCTACCAACTTGGCCCCCAAAACACAAATGGTAAGATTAGCATGAAACTCTGCAAGATTAGCAACCAAACTCTGCAAGATGCTTCATGTTCAAGGATACGTCTGGATTTTAAAGGTAGAAAACATTTGTTTTCAGATTTGTATATAAACAGAGAGGTAGAATGCTAAGTGTACAAAATTTTTTTTAAAGGTTGTGAACTGAAAATTTTAGTCCAGGACTGGTTAAGAGTTGACAGGGAAAGATGTGAATACATAATAAATAAACATTCAAAGGGCAACTTCGGGTATTTCAAAACATAGAAAAAAAAAAACTATAATATTTGATGAATGGTGTCAGAACATTAAGCTGTAGAAAAAACAAAAATCCAGATTCCTACATACTCATTAATCCAAAATAGACTCCAGATGGGAAATAAAACTATTAAAACAAAACATTTAAAAATGCGTTACGATTTTGCAATAAGGAAGACATTCCTAAGTAGAAAATATACCTAAAAGCCATAAAGGAAAAAGATGGATAATTTTGACAATATAAAAAGTAAAAACCTCTGTAAACATATATTAATAAAGTCAATATTAATATAATATATTTATGTTAATATACATTAATGAAGTCAATATATTTATGTATTATTAACATTATAGATATTATTATGATAAAGTAAGAAACAAACAACAATCTGAGAAAAAAGGCATTTGCAACACATATGACCACCCCTCAGTTGGCCTCCATACCTCTATCTGCAAGTGTTAAAAACCTCCCTAAAACCTATATGCTCATGGCAAGGTTCCATCTTCTCCCACCTTCAGTTCCCCAGCCCCCTCACCTCTACCCTCACAGCCTCACCCCCATTTACCTCTTTGAGATCATCAGCACTAATCTCCATCGTGACCTTTATCCTGGTTCATATCAATCACCTCAAGAAGCCCAGATTTCCCTCATTATTTGGACCCTTATTCCCATTCGGCGTACATTCCTCTTCTGATCGCACACCTCTAATTCCTAAAACTGTTCCACTGTGCTGTCACTCAAAAGCAGGTCTCTTATATGCTGAACTTCTTCTCTAAACGTTCCCATCAGCTTCCTTTTTTGTTTTGGCCCAGTGGCATGTGGGGTCTTAGTTCCCCGACCAGGGATGGAACCTGCACCCCCTGTGTTGGAAGCGCGGAGTCTTAACTGCAGGACCACAGGGAAGGCCCTGCTGTCAACTTCTTACTCTACTGCCCGGCTGCCCCTAAGCTTAGAGCTTCCTCACAGCCCCAAAGCAGTCTGTAAAGTGTGTGTGTCCATTAAACATCTCTGGAAGGACATATAAGAAGCAGTTAACAGTTATTGTTTCTGGGGAGCAGTTCCAGGAGGTTGAAGAAAGGGAGATTTTGTTATTGTTATATTCTTTCCTATAGTGTTTACTTTTCATGACATGTATGACATTTTCTTTTTTTCAAAGGAGAGAGAAGCACCTTAAAAGACAATGGTCAAGTTCTTTTCTCTTTTATAATTTCAATATTGTGTGTTTGAATCTATTCACATGCGCACACGCACACCCACATCACCTTTCGTGCAGTGCATGGAGTTAAAGCAATTTCATATCAGTTAATGGATCCAGTTTTTTTGTTTAAAAACTGTTTTCAGAGGGTGAAAACAACCTGTCAGGATAGTTGATTAAGTGTTCCCTACCCCCCACATACATATACATAAATGCAATAATAGAAAAATATCATTCAGACCATTTGTTTGGCATTTTGAAGACAAAGCAACTAACTAATCAATAAACAGCTTCTCATTTGTGTGTGTGTGTGTGTGTGTGTGTGTCTATGTGTTATTCTTTAGATAAATACTATATTTCGAGATTTAGATAGGTAAGTCTATTTTATCTGCCTTGTACCTACAATTGTCCAACACTGGATTAGGTCCTACAAGTAAACAAACTAAGCCTCTGCCTCAAGATGCTCATACTCTGAAAAGGTGGAAAGAACAATATAAACACAAAGGAAACTGTCAGGCAAGATTTAATGGAAGAGTGAAGACTTGAGAGGCCACAGCAGAAATCAAACCACATAACCAACAATCAATGGCTTTCTTCTAACAGTTGGCCTTTGAAATCACAGTTTTAATAGTCCATGTACTCCAGTAAATTATGACAAATCAGAATGCTACATTAAAGTGGACCCCTGGGGCAAAACTCCTTACCAAACCAATTTGAATTCAAATGGGCAGCAGGATATACAAAGAGAAGAAAATAGCGGATACCATTTCCAACATTGCTTTATAAAGATAATCAACTTTTATTTATTCAGATATAAGAAGATATTGCATAGTGGAAAATGGTAACTATTTGGGGATGTTGCTAAGGATGTAAGACTTTCAGGAGATTCCCTCCCCTCCGTTCACCCTTCCTGAATTATTATGCCCATTACCAACTCCATGTCTAAATCAGAAAATTACTCAAAGGCAAATTGAACAGAGCAATTTACCTGTGACTGAAAATATCTCCGAGTTAACAGAGCTCCACTGATGAGATCTAAACAAGCCCAGGGAATCATGGTACCTAATTTACAACAGTATTGTTTAGCAACATAAATTTAACCACAAGCAATATATATCGTGAAAGTCATAATAAACACCAGAGAAGAATGGAGGAAAAATAAGAAGTTACACAAAATGTGTTCCATTAAAAGGGAGAGGGATCACAGGACTATCACATTAGTACTTGACACACAGTCAAATTTCAAACTGGTTAAAGTAATGAAACCAGCAAATTAAAAATTATGATTCCATTCCTTTCCCCACTGCAGATTTACAAATAAGTAAATCAACTTTTTTGTGCGATTTAAGGTCTCTTGAAAGATTTCCACAGAAAACTATTTCTCCATCAACCTGTCATGGTGGTGAAAGTATCATTGTTAAAAATATAAGGATTTAAAAGTCTTTTGGTTTCCAAGATTTCTCTATTAAATCTCAGAGAAAACTGACTCTTCATCAGCTAATGTATCATAAGAAATGATGTATCCTAAAACTCCTGAAATTTGTAGACAAAAGAGAGCTTAGTAATGCAATTATTCCTTTTCCTCCGAATTTAGAGATGAGTAAATTGAAACTCAAAGATATTATCCTAGGTCATGAAGCCAACTGTTGGCTGAAATGGAACTAAAATTTAATGTTTTAAATTTCCTATCTAGTACCTTTTCCTTACTCTATGCCTGTTTCTTTCCAAGGCTCTACAACAGTTAGACATGAGAGAGATACCCAGGGCAAGAAACAGGAATTGTAGGTTTGTCCCAGAAAGAAAAAGGGAAAGCACCATAAAGTAACATCACTAACTTCACAATTTTGCCTAGATAGGCTCTATTAAAAACAACTGAGGGCTGCCCTGGTGACGCAGTGGTTAAGAATCCCCCTGCCAATGCAGGGGACACGGGTTCGAGCTCTGGTCCGGGAAGATCCCACATGCCGTGGAGCAACTAAGCCCATGCGCCACAACTACTGAGCCTGCACTCTAGAGCCTATGAGCCACAACTACTGAGCCCGCGTGCCACAACTACTGGAGCCCACGTGCCTAGAGCCCACGCTCCGCAACAGGAGAAGACACCGCAAGGAGAAGTCCGCACACTGTGATGAAGAGTAGCCCCTGCTCGCCACAACTAGAGAAAGCCCTCACACAGCAACGAAGACCCAACGCAGCCAAAAATAAAAATAAATAAATTTTTTTTTTTAAAAAAGTATAAAAGTTGCCTGCTAAAAAAATAAATACATAAATTAAAAAAAATAAAAACAATTGAGTCTGGGAATTCCCTGGTGGTCCAGCTGTTGGGACTCTGCGCTTCCACTGCAGAGGGCATGGCTTCCTTCGGTCCCTGGTTGGGGAACTAAAATTCTGCAAGCCGTGTGGTATGGCCAATAAGTAAATTAATAAATAAAATAAAATGGACCATACTACCTTTAAAAAAAAGACAAAAACCTGACTTTGGGTTTTTTTTTTTCCCCATCAAATTCAAAGCTGACCAAAGTTGAAGCTTGGTGTTGGAAAAGTTGACACTGTGTACAATGTTTAATCATATTATTGGTTGTAGGTGATCTTAGTTGACAGTCCCTACAGGGTAAAATCCCTAAATTAACATTATTTATTGTTCTCCTGGCCAGAGTCGCTACTGCTCAACTTGATCACTCACCACTTGCAAAACTAGGTTATTATACAAGGTCTATATGTACTTACTCCCTTGTGGTAGTGACATTACCTAGTAGGTTACCTGGGTTACCTAGTAGGCACACTATATAAATGGTTGGGAAACTAGCAAAGCAGAGGCAGCAAGGAAAATGGAAAGAATTTGATAGTTGATATTTTAAAAAATCAAAGTAGACTTCATTTAAGAAAGTCAGAACATTGTTAGATGGCTTTATACCTCTTTTATAGCTTGGTGTTTCATTTTAAATTCATATGGCTGAAAGTTCCATAATCGTTTTTAGAGCTCAATGCCACTAAAGCATTTAAACTAGAACTTCTGGTCAGGATGACACAGTGTCTTCATGCTTTGCTGCATTCCCTATGCCTCACTCTCAACCCCTCATTAAAACCAACAATGATAGACGAATAAATGGGTATAGTCAGTGTAAGAAAACAAGATAAATATCTCTGCGAACCAGAAGCGGAACAGGACCTCAGAACGGTGAAAGAGACAGAAGCCGGAGCCCCACTGGGATCTGGGTCAGGAAGCCAGCAATGGCACCTGAGGAGTCACAACTTCAGAATGACGAGGATAAACAGTGCTTCTCCCGAGATGGACCTGGAGCCACATGGATGGAGAGCCCAGGGACTAGGATGGGGTCCTCTGTTCTTGAAAAGATGCTGAACACAAATGCTGCCACCATCTGCGTGGAGCCATGACTCTATGGAAACTCAGGGCTCTGGGAGAAGGGAGAACAAACCAGTCCTCAACTGGAGACTTAAGTTGTCCTCTTGGCTCAGTGGAAGGATCTTCAATATCCCCAAGGTCACCGTGTGCCACTCTTCCCCAAATTTCATTACGATTGATCTGGTTTGTTAGAGAATAGTGAACACTTTCTTAGTCCAATCAACAAAAGTCCACCAGGGACAAACCTATAGTCCAACAAAACCAGGTTTATTTACTCATTGCTACAAGCAAGACAGCACCCCCAGAGAAACTGTGAGTGTCTCACTAAAGGGGGAAAATAGGGTTAGCATAGGATTTGGAGAAGAATGGAGTTTAGGTGAAATTTAAATGAAGAGGGTGTTTATTTAAACCATCCTAACCATTTTGAAGTGTATAGTTCAGTGGCATTAAGTACACTCACATTGTTGTGCTACCATCACCACCCTCCATCTACAGGACACTTATCATTTTGCACAACTGAAACTCTGTAGCCATTAACCATTAATTCCTCATTCGTGTTCCCCCCCGCACCCCTGGCAGTTACTCCTACTTTCTGTCACTATGAATTTGCCTACTTAGGTACCTCAAGTAAGTGGAACCATACAATATCTCTCCTTTTTTAATATTTATTTATTTATTTATTTATTTATTTATTTATTTATTTATGGCTGTGTTGGGTCTTCGTTTCTGTGCGAGGGCTTTCTCTAGTTGTGGCAAGCGGGGGCCACTCTTCATCGCGGTGCGCGGGCCTCTCACTATCGTGGCCTCTCTTGTTGCGGAGCACAGGCTCCAGATGCGCAGGCTCAGTAATTGTGACTCACGGGCCTAGTTGCTCCGCGGCATGTGGGATCCTCCCAGACCAGGGCTCGAACCCGTGTCCCCTGCATTGGCAGGCAGATTCTCAACCACTGCGCCACCAGGGAAGCCCAATATCTCTCCTTTTGTGACTGCCTTGTTTCACTTAGCATAATGTCCTCAAGGCTTATCCACACTGTATCATGTTTCAGAATTTCCTTCCTTTTTGAGGCTGAATAATATTCCATTGTATGTATAGACCACATTTTGTTTTTCTATTCATCATCGACAGATATTGGGTTGTTTCCATATTTTTGCTATCAGGAATAATTCTGCAATGAACATTGACGTACAAGTATCTGTTTGAGTCCCTGTTTCCAAAGCTTTGGGGCATATACCCAGAAGTGGGAATTGCTGGGCCATCTGGTAATTCTGTGTTTAGGTTTTTGAAGAACCACCAAATTGTCTTCCACAGCAGCTGCCCCATTTTACATTCCCACCAGCAATGCATGAGGGTTACAATTTCTCCACATCCTCACCCACACTTGTTATTTCCATGGTTTTGATTATAGGCATCCTAGTAGGTATGAAGTGGCATCTCGTTATGGAATGAAGTGGTGTTTTGATAGACTCAACACTAAGCAGGCCTGTGAATAAAAGGGTCAACACCAGGCTAGGACTGTGAAGTGGACTCAGGGTCTCATTTCCTTGGAAACTGCAAAGTTAAGTTCAAGTGAAATGTGTTCAGAAACCCCTCATCTGAGCCTCGGTGCCTGGGCTGATCATTGAGGCTGCTTGTCTGTTGCAGAATGACTTAGATCTTCCAGGCAAAAGTGGAATGCTCATTCTTCCTGATATAATTTCAAACTGCAAAATCTCAGACAGTCTGTGATTTTAGAAAACAAGTTTTCACAGTGAATACGTAAAAGAAACACCCCTTAAAAAATGGGGGTGGTTGTGAATTTTTACAATGGCAGAGTGTCCTTGGGAGAAATATTGGTTACTCTTCACTTCGCAGCTGGCTTTATCTGTTGTTACCTGTTAGCCCAGAGTGAAGAATAGCAGGGCAGATATTTTATTTACTTTCTTAGTCTGAGCTTTTGCTTTCTCAACATCAAGGATACGATAGAGAGCAAGGAAACAATAAGTCATAAATCAAAAGCTTCCTACTCAAAATGAACCTACAAACCAAAATTCCAAATCACATAAATATGACGTGAAGAGAGACAGCCACTTAGCTATGGCCACATCGGCATGACACTGATGACAGATGTGATGTGAGGTCTGCCTACCTTACCATTAACTAGCAGCGTGGCTTAGTGCATTACCAGCTTTTCTCCGGTTTTTTATTTCATCGTGTACAAAATGGAATTAACAATATGACCCACTCAACAATCTTGTTATTAGATGATTCAAGGAGGTGATATGTGAGAAAGGCTTAACATTGCAACGTGACTTTCAAAGGCCCGGTATCACTATTAGTGCCATTTCTTCTTCTCTGAACAAAATGTTTGGTGGTGTTGCTCCTCCCGCAAACAAGAGCATCTATTCTTCTTTCCAGGTTAACTGAGATGCACGGAACATTTTCTTCATAACCCTAAGCTGTAACGTCAGGGCAGAGTCTGGGCGGGACCTACCTCTAGCATCCTCTTCCCTAAAGCCTCTTCTGTTCTTCCGAAGGGTTATTGCACCCATTTAGACTGTATTTTCATGGACTGAGATACGGTTGGTAATCTCTTACTATTTCAGCCATTGTCCTTTTAGTAGCAGAAACGGATAGTGAGCTTGTGAGCCTAAAGTGCCAACTGTGCAACTTACATCCATCACTACATAATTAGCAATTAGCTGAACACAATAAAGGGAGATCCTGCTAGGAATATCTCTCCACACAATCCAGACTGGGACATCATGCTTCCTTCTGCCTTGCAAAGTGCAAATTGGGAACCATCCAAGTATTTAGCAAGAATAAAATACAACATTTAAATGAACTGCTTAGAGATGATGATGGGACAGCTTTTATGCAATATTGTCAGGGCTTCTTTGGGGATCTCATTTTCATTGAAATCCAGCTTCCTGAGCCCGGGTTGACTCCCTAAGGAAGAATTTAAGATATTTTCTAAATGAAGATGGGGCATTATTTTGGGTAGTGACTTCAGACCCTAGGCTCTAGTTAGCGGCTGATGAGGAGACTTTCAAGCTGAAAGCTAATATCTAAGAGGGGAACTGAAGCGGCCCTTTTCACTTTGCTTCTTCAAGGCTGAAAGCCAAGTAGAGCAGTCCCTTGCTGGCAGGAAAGGTATAATAGACCAGTATGACCAAGGCATCCTTCAGCTTTGCGATTAGAGTAATAATCACTCTGCCCCCTAATTTTCCCGCCACTGCAGGAACTATAAATGGCATTCTGTGAGGCCACAAATTGCTATGGAGCACTTTGTATATGAGGGAAATTCTCCCATTGTGTAAATGGATCAGTTCCCACCTGAAAATTACTGGCCTCTCTCTGACAAAGTGATGTAGGGGGCCTTGTTATTGCTTGCTGGGTTGTGTAAAATCCAACTAATTTTACAGGAAAAAAAGCTTTCTCTATCTTATGATCCCTTACAATGGGGGTTGCCAATTTTTGGTCAAACTAGTGAGTGAAGCAGTGGTTCTTTTCTTCCTTTTTCTCTTAGGAACGGTCATCTCCTGAACTGTCATTGTCCAGGAAAAGAGAGTCGGTTCCCCTCCAAGGAATCAGCTGAGAGAACATTTTTGTACTCTTTTTCCACCATGGTTCTAGACCCAAACCCTCTAAAACGTACCCCCCACCCCCAAAGCATACCTACCTTCCCTGTCTCTACTTCATCCACACATCCACACCCACCCCACACAAAGATTCACTGTTAGGAAAATTCTCACACTCTCTCTAGGCAGGTTTTCTTGGGCTATCCACAAGAGGTAAACACGTCCTTCTTTGCTCCTACACTGCCTTGCTCATGCTTCTGAAGTAGCTCAGCTCACTTCGCCCTAACGATTTGTCTCCCCACTAAACTGTAACCTGCTAGACACCAGAAACCATGCTGATTACATCTAACTTTGCATTCCCAACACAGGCCACCATGCCTGGCACAGAGTTGGTTCTTAATGAATTTTTATTGTTGAATATACCTTCTAAGTCATAATTTACCTGTTCTTTTATAACAGGCAATTTAAACATACTTTTAAGATACTGATTTAAGAAAAGATGGATAGATTTGCTTCCTAGGTCTATGTTGTATGTCTCCTCTGGGCCGGGCAAAGAGGGTGCAAAGAGGACTGAGACAATGCCTTCATCCCTAGAGGCTCACAGCTCAATGGGAAACAGACCTGAAGACACATCATCACAATACTGAAATAGAGAAATAAAACAGTGCTAAAGAAGCACAGTGGGAGTGGCCAACTCCATCGGGGCCAACTCGAGAAGATTTCACAGTGAAGATGACTTTTAAAGGGGTCTTGAAATATGGGTAACATTTTCCATGTATAGGAGGATGGAAGGCATCCTAGGGCAAGAAACAACTTCTGAAAATAAAAATTTCAAGTCTAAAAGGGCTGTGGAGAATGCACTTTTAGGGCTGTGTTGCTGTCCTTCTTACTTGTGTGTACACCCACCCAATCCCCTCCCCTCCCCTCCCCATCCCCTATCTCCAAGCACACTCTGTGGGCTTTCAAAAAGAATCTCTTCCAGTGAGGGGCGGTTGAAATGGGTGAAGGGGGTCAAAAGGTACAAGGTTCCAGTTATAAAATAAACAAGTCCTGGGGAGATAATGTACAGCATGGTGACCGTTGTTAACAATAGGTGTATTGCATATTTGAAAGTTGCTAAGAGAACAGATCTTAAAGTTCTCGTCACAAGAAAAAAAAATTTAGTGTCTATGCATGGTAATGGATGTTCACTAGACTTATTGTGGTGATCATTTCTCAATGTATACAAATATCAATTCATTATGTTGTACTCCTGAAACTAATATGATATTATATGTCAATTACACCTCAAAAAAAAAAAAAGGAATGTCTTCACAAGTATTTCAGAGTCTTGTTTGTCTTTCCTGCCCTGTATTTGGGAACTTTGGGTCCCAATAGGCAGGGGTAGGAACTCTGTAGGGGGTCAGTTCACTTAAATCACAATTCTCAGAAGGAAAGGAAAAACCTCTCCCCTCAACTATGAGTGAGATCCCTGAGTGCCTTGTTCCTGGTTGCTTGTTTGTAGAATCAGAGATGCTTCTTACCAGAGAAGCCTTTAGAAGTCACCACCTCTGCCCCATAGGAACATCCTAACCCAGCCCCTCCACACTCCTCCCCTCCCTTGTGTGTATCTGACTTTCTGAGCTCCAAAGACCCTGGAAAAAATTCCAGAGTATCACTAGAGAACATGCTGGAGAAAATCTCACATGAATAAGCATGTAGCCTAAGTTCCTACCAGTGGAAACCAAGGTATTATCTTTTGTCCTATTTTTCTTCCTCGCTGCCATTTTATCATCTACTCCGATATGTGAAATGACCTCCCACAAGGCCCTGAGGACAGGACCAGGTACAGGACAGTGTGTGGTAGCACTGCATATTTTAAAATTCTGGTTAGATTATGCTTTTACATCCAGGCCAACTTTAAATATGTTCCTGAATTGCACCTTTTAACTGCAGCCATCCTGGTTTAAGTGGCCTGGAGGGAATATAATAAGCCAATTTGCATCGTAGACTAAGATACAACTGTTAGCTACACATCAACTTTAACAGACTTTGACCTATGAAAGTCCTGACTCAACTCCTATATTTTGTGTCTCTCTTACCCAGTTGGGTCTGCCTCTGACAGTTTTTCAGTGCTCTCATCCACCCGTTCACTGTCCAAGGCCTCTGCAGGGGCACCTCACCTGGAATTGACCTTGTTCCCTATACCAGTGATTTTCCAACCTGGATGTACAGTAGAATCACCTGGGAAGTTTGTTTTTATTTCAGTTCCAGAGCAGATTGCTGGTATTTGTTTTAAGGCCCCCAGACAATGCTATCATGCAGCCACGGTTGAGAATCATTGCTGTAGACAGCGTTTTGTTTTGTTTTTAAGCTTCTGAAAGCTGTAGAACTCTGTTCAAATGAATACTTATACCAAAACCCAAAGTGTAAAGGAAATTGGAGCAGAGTTTCTCTGGTTGATGAAGTGTAAGTGTGGAAAGGAACACACATCCACAGGGGACTCTGTAGGACTGTCTAAAAGCCTTCACGGATCTCTACCCACTCCATCAAAATGTATCTTCCCTGAAAGCCACTGCATTCAACCATGGGCCCGCAAACTTTTTCTGTAAAGGGCCGGTGAGTAAGTATTTTTAGGCTCTGCAAGTCATATGGTCTCTGTTGCAACTACTCCACACTGCTATTGGCCGTGAAAGAGCCACAGACAATAGGTAAAATAACGAGCATGGCTGAGTTCCAATAAAATTTTATTTACAAAGGCAGGCTGAGGACTGGATGTGACATGCCAGCCATAGTTTTCTGACTCATGTCTTAAAGCATTGCCCCCTTCTAAATGATTGATTGCTAATCTTACAGACTAAGCATACTAATGTTTTTCTTCCATCCAAGTTACGTCTATGCTTGTTAAGTTACGTGTGTGTTAATTGGAGACCTCTGATAACAGCCCCAAATACCAAGAATTGGACTTCCTAGATGGCTTTGGTAGAACCGAACCAAGCGAGGAATTATTTTGTGGAAGGTGGCAGGTCTATGCCATGGGCTAAAGTGGGATGATAGTAACTCAATCAATAGTCTCTTCTGAACTGGAGTTTAAAGAGTATGGGACAGAGGTCCCTCCAACCTCCTGGAAGTACCTGGCAGGAGGGCCCTGATCGGGGGCAGCGATCGCTGTAGCGATCTTGCTCCCTTTATCAGATAATCGTGATGGTGTGTTGGGGTAAAAAATGCCCTTCCAAGGTCTGCCATATTTGCTTGTAAGAGTCTGTGTTCGGGCTTCTCCTACCTGAAGGATCACATCCAGTTCAGCTCAGAAACAAAAGCTGAAATCAATGCTCCAGGGAGGCTGTAAGTGCTCCTACTGCAGAGGCCACATAAAATGACATGGGGCCATTCAGAGTGTGGGGATTTGATTCTGCCTGTCAACAGTTCTGCAGATGTATTTACCTTTGTGCTGCCCGGCCCTGGACTGTGTTTCCCTTGGGCCACATTCAGGATCAACTTGTCCTCCTCTGCTGACAGAACAGTATTCTTTTCCCTGGTCAAGCTGCTCCTGAGGTGCTGGAGCTCACTTATTTAAGAGCATTTTTAAAAACCACATTCTTTTTTATTGCTTTCTGTTTCAAATCTACTTGACACTCACTTTTCTTTCTCACTCAAAGTGCCTGATTTTTTTTTATCTATAGCCCCTTGTAAATGAGAAAAGAAAATAAATGTTGGAACTAGTTAAAGATATGAATGTTGAAGTATTTGTGGAGAAGTATGCTGATATTTGCAATTTACTTTGAAATGCAACAAAAAACTGAGATAGGTTGACAGATGGATAGAAGGGTAGATGGGTACCTGATAAAATAAGTAGAGTAAAATGTTAATGGTAGAATGTAAGTGGTAGGTATACGATGTTCATTGTAAAATTCTTGCAATGTTGGTTGATAGATGGATAGAAGGGTAGATGGGTACCTGATAAAATAAGTAGAGTAAAATGTTAATGGTAGAATGTAGGTGGTAGGTATACGATGTTCATTGTAAAATTCTTGCAATGTTGCTATAAATTTGAAATTTTCATAAAATGTTGAAAAAAATAAATGTTGGAATATTTAGAAAAAAATAATTTCTTCATATGAATTATGCCAATGCTTGAGTCAAGACTCAAAAACTTGGACCAACATATGAGAATCAGTCTGCTTGGAGTACTAATTATGAGTAACCCTATTACCAAGGAGCCTAATTAGATGCAAATATTTTATTCCATCATCATGGTTATGAAATTCCGTTAAACAGCAAGTACTAAATGAAGTGTTATAGGATCAGCATAATTTATTCTTATTTTTCTCTTTCATCCCTTTGGCTCTCAGGTGGCCAGAATTGGATTTTCCATAATCCTTGGTCACACTCTCATTATTGGCCCATGCTTGACCCATTTCTGTTTATTCATTATTTAGTCATTTGTATTAAACACCTGTAAACCCACCACCCAAAATAAAAGCCAGAGCCTTGAAAACCCATATCCGACTACATGGTCTCCCCAGCCCATTCCACACCACCCTGAATTCCATGGCCATCATTCCCTGCTTTCATATGTGTATGTGTTCTTTGTATATCCATATAGTCCTTTAAAAATATTTTTTAAATTGTTTTTAACTTTGTAAAAAGGGTATATTCATTTTGACCAGTCTTCATTTTTCCCACTTAATATTATTTGCAGAGATATATCCATACTGTTGCGAAATTGCTGTGGTTCATTTGTTTGATTACTATATAATATTCCATTATGTGAATCTACCATTTATTTGTTCCCTTCAGTTATAGACATTCGGTCCCAGGTTTTAATGTTACGAACATTCTTATATGTATCCCCTGCTATATATGTGCAGGAATGTATCTTGGCTATTTGTCTATGAGTAGAATTGTTAAGTATTAGGCCATAAAAAGGTTTGACTTTAGGAGATAATATCAAACTGTTTTCCAAAGTGATTGCACCAATTTGCACTCCTCTCGCCTACATTAATATGGTCTCTGTCCTTGGACAATATTCAATCCAGTGGAATATAGGAAAATATAATGAAATGATTTAATATTACACATACATAAATGGAGTGAACAATGGAATAAAAGCTTTAAGATATGCCTTTTAGTGATGAGGAAGAAGTGATAAATGGATTTGTCTCCCCCTCAATTGCTACTCATTGGAGTTACATCTAGATAGATGTTTGCATTTCTCTCCTTCCACTCCTGTTTTCTTAGTTTTGAAATTGTTTGTTCTATGTGAGTCTCTTGGGTTCCTCTTCATCTTAGAGGCTGTGGAAATGTTTTAACCTTTTATTCTTTGGCAAAACTGGAAGCCCCTTCCTACAATTTTTTTCTTCAGCATCAAAAAGCATTAGCCCCCCCACTCCCACCTCTTCCAATAGCTGTTGGTCCTTCTTTCTCTGTCAGTTTTCCTCTGTCCAATGAGTGGCTTTGTGCTTGGAGGTCAGAGGTGCCCAATTCATTTACTTTGTTATTCAGCGTCTGGAGAGCTTACTTGGGCCTCTGGGTTTGTTAAAAACACTCCCCACTGGTCACAAATTTGTGTGATTCATTTTATAGCTAATCCAAGTACAGTCAGGCTGTTAGTGTCCTACTGGTGTCCAATCTCTCTAATATCTGGACAGCCAACCCTGAAAATGGATGGTCTCAGGGGCAGCAGTTGCGATAGGCCCGTGACCACACCCCACCACCCCTACTAAGAGCTTTCAACATTTATTCTACATATCAATTCACCCGGACAGCAGAGAAATCCGCCACCTCTGCAGCAGGTGGGAGAGTCACCTCAGGTTCCTGGGAGCCGGTGTTCAGTATGCTGCTCTGCCTGCCCGTGGGTCTCCTACACCGAGGCGGCCTCATCAGATAGCAAGTTTCATTATGCCCTGTCCACTGGGGACTCTCCTAAAAGCAATAAATTCATTTCACTGTGCTAGTCTCTGGACTATTAAAGCATTTTAGTCCTGTTTCTCCTTTAAGCTCCCAGGAGCCAAATATTCACTCTGACAAATGCTATTCATTACAAAGTTAAGATGACTTTGACTCTGTTTCTCTCCCATATAATACAATGAAGACGCTTTGTCCTGGATTCATCTACAGCCTGACAGTATTAGGAATAAAAACATGCCAAGGCAGGCAGTCTGTTCTCCAAAATGGACTGTAATTACCTCTAGCTAGCTATGCCTTGCTTAGATAAAGAGTAGCTGAAAAAAAATGGTTTTCTGCTCATTTTTAATATCCTGACCAATATATTGCTTAAGGGTGGATGATCAGAAAAAAAATAATAAAGTAGAAAAATGAAACATCACTGGAATATAAAAAATATCAAATCCCTTTCACTCCTCTTTAATCCACAGATATTTTCTCCTGCCTTTTCTCCCCAGGCTGAGAGTTAGCAAATAAATGGGGGAATTTGGTGGAGTTATAGAATATCTCCAGACCTGGACACAAGGAAGATCTTAGAAAGATCTTGCTGATTGATTGATTTGAGCAGAAATTATAGCTACATTTGATTTATCATCAAAGTCCAGCTGTGGGTCCAAATCATGCTTCTAACACATACCAGCATCGGGTAAATTTTTTAACCTCTGGTATGGGGGCCTCTTTCCTCATCTATAAAATGCGAGAAATAGTACTTCCATTATAGATTTATTGTGAGGACTACATGAAATAACATATGCAAATCTCCTAATCCAGCACTTAACATATACAGTAAGAAAAATTGAATATTTATTTCCTTTTCTTTTTCCTCCCTCTTCTGTGGAGAGCTAAAGAGAGAGGCAGGAGAGAAGAAGAAGAACACAGAGGTAGATTGTTGTTGAGTCTCAGAGAGAAAGCTCTGTCCCACAAATCTGACTTGAGAGAATGTGATCTCTCTTCTGTCTACACCGACGGCATTAAACCAAATAACCACAGAAAATGTGATCACTGTGTTTGATACAGGAATGAGGTTGCAGATATTTCAGATAAAAGCTGCTAGAGGAATTTCTTTGTAGTCAGAAGTTGGAGGAGAGCTTTGCAGCCCAAGAGACCAAGCTTGCTCTGGTTTTACATGTAACCGATCATCCTTCCCTCTTTATGTGTCCTGGGCTTTATAGCTGTGTTTTGGGTACCAACTTCCGGTCTAGTTTCATCTTAATCCTCCCCTTCATTTCCTTTCTCTTTCACCCATGAATCTTCTTGATTTCCTTGCTTATTTTCTGCATTGTTGTATGCTAGGTACTGTTGCAAACCACCTTGTACCCTATCTGATGACTTTGTTGATTAATTAAAACTTGGCTCTCATGCTTTTCTCCCCACAGCTCTGCAACAGGCTTTTCCTTTGCACGCCTGATGGGAACAGTGGAGGCTTGTCTGCTCTAACAGCTAATGTCCGGCCTCAGGAACAAAGGGAGTCTCTGTTGCTTCCACAGCTGTGGCCAGCCCCATCCCAGAATAAGGAGAGATTTGGGCTGAACTTTCCAGAACACTGGAAAAAGCCCCCCATCCGCCAAGAAAATAACAGCCAAGTCATTCATCCTCTCACTTGTCTGTCCAATTAGAGACATTGCTTTATAAATAATTATTTTTCTAAAAATGTTTCCATCCACTCTCTTTTAGTAGAGTAACTTTAAAATACCTGATGTTGTCAACTCTGAGGAGTTCCTTGGAGAGTATGCAGGATCCATCAGGATAGGAAAAACTATTTTTTAATGCCTTCTTTAAAAAAAAAAAAAAAAAAGCCTTCTTAAACCCTGGAATTACTTTTGAAGGACACCATTAGAATACCATGATGGGGGGAGGGAAGGAGAATAAGGATAAATAAGAGTTTTTCCAATTAAAGTTGTATATTTGTGCCTCAATATGTTCAAATAGTTCATCAATTATTTTTTTATAGTTTATTTATTTATTTATTTATTTTTGGCTGTGTTGGGTCTTCGTTGCTGCGTGAGGGCTTTCTCTAGTTGTGGCGAGTGGGGGCTACTCTTTATTGCGGTGCGCGGGCTTCTCCTTGCAGTGGCTTCTCTTGTTGCGGAGCACAGGCTCTAGGCATGCACAGGCTTCATTAGTTGCAGCACATGAGCTCAGTAGCTGCGGCATGCAGGCCCTAGAGTACGCAGGCTTCAGTAGTTGTGGCTCTCAGGCTCAGTAGTTGTGGTTCGTGGGTTCTAGAGTGCAGGCTCAGTAGTTGCGGCGCACAGGCTTAGTTGATCCGTGGCACGTGGGATCTTCCCGGACCAGGGATTGAACCCATGTCCCCTGCATTGGCAGGCAGATTCTTAACCACTGCGCCACCAGGGAAGTCCCAGTCCATCAATTATTAACTGACTGGGAAAGTTTGCTACACCAAAACATACAACACCAGAAGGCATTCACCAAAACAGGTTCTATTTATTGAACGTTGTTTACTATCTCTTGGCAGCTCTGTCTTTTGGGATGTTGTTTGGAAGTCTCCCTAAGGTATACACTGTCTAGGGGAGAGATCTTTGTTTGGATTTTTCAAATAAAAGACTGGCAGACACCCAAAGGCAAGTATGCTAACTTCAGATCCTTAGAGAGATCAAAGCAAGGTATTCAGCAGCAAATCCACCTATGTTGAGTCCCTTCAATTTGTTGAATCAGTTCAAGCCTCTGATTTAGTGGTGAGGATTAGACCTGTAATGCCGTGGTGCGTTATGATGAAATTCAGAGCTTAACATACTGTGAGTGTGAATTGAAGAATAGATATGAGTAGAGAAGAAAATTCATGGTATTTAAGATGTGAGTTGGTGTTGTCCATTCTTGGCAGCATGTTGAACATTTCTTTTTATCCTAAAATCCTTTAGTTTGTTATTCTAAAAGGTAGAAGGAGTTGAGAAAGAATGAGAAATATAGGAGATTTTATTCTGTATGTCTGAGAGGTTTCTTTTAGCACATGCAAATACAAAGACCTGGCTTTCAAAAACATGCACAATTGTGTAGCCTTTTAGGTGTGAAATTATGAATTTATTAGGTCTTTTCATTGATTTCTTTTTGCGATGAGCATTTTGTTGAAGCCTCACTTTCAAAGGAATAAAGAATGAAACAATAGGATGAAGAAAAGAGGTTGGGAAAAACAGATCTGCTGAGATCTCAAGAGTGACTGGACATGGCCTTGACTTTGCAATGCAGTCTCAGAGATGACCACAAATCTTGGTGTGTTAAAGATCACAGGGCAAAGCAGCCATTCCAATTAATTACCTGGGCACGTGCCCAGGGCACAACAATCTAATGCATGACTGAGTCTAGAGGGGGGCTACTTTGGTGGCCATTTCCACCAAAGTAACCTAGAACCCCAGATGTTGACTCCTATCTCAGGCTAGAGGCATGTGGAGGAGTCTGGGGTACCCTATGTGCAGGTACAGAAGGCAAAGATGGGCAAATTCTTGGTGGTTATATCCACCAGCATCTTTTGCATTCCCTCACCACCAACTTCCCTCACAACTTGGGTGAAGGTCCATGTAGGACTCTTGGGGCACTGAAAGCCACATTGCACAGGGAACAGCGCTAGCCAAGCAATTGGATGACTTTTTCTATATTAACCCTCACTTCTTGGAGACACAAATAAAAGTCCAAGGAGGTGAAAGTACTCGTCTACGTCCACCTGAAGCAAGGCAGTGGCCAGGAATTTACTAAAACCTATGAACTACAGATTCCAGGCCCAGGGTTAAACATTCAAAAAGGTTGGTTTCTCTCAGTAGAGCAGTACCTTAGAGTGAACAATCCCATAATGTAGGATCATACAATTTTTATTCTAACATATAGAGGCATAAATGGAAAATATTTCTAAGTTTTTTTAAAAAAGAAAAAAAAAACACATGAAAGTATCTAAAGCTATTTTTTTTAATTTCACAAATCCAGAGTATAATGATTGTTTTATTACATTATTTCATCACTTGCTTTTCCAAAAAATATCATCCAACTTAACCTCAGGGTACTTGAAAGAGGCACAGAGTCCCGGCTCTGTCTAGAACAGTTGAGGAACTGGGGTTCTGTCCTCCTTTGGTGACAATTGCAGAGGATATATTCTTGCTATGTCATCTGAAGATTTATATCCCAAAAATAAGGGGGGAGGGATAGTTAGGGAGCTTGGGATGACAAGTACACCCTGCTATATTTAAAATGGATAACCAACAAGGACCTACTGTATAACACAGAGAACTCTGCTCAATATTATGTAACAACCTAAATGGGAAAAGAATAGATACATGTATATGTATAACTGAATCACTTTGCTGCACACCTGAAACTAACACAACATTGTTAATCGACTGAACTCTAATATAAAATAAAAAGTTATAAAATTTTTAAAAATTAAAAAAAAAACATTGCAATGTACTTGATTAATAGCAACCATGTTCTATAATAATGTTCAGATGCACTGGCTCTATGCCATCCCCAACACAGAATGACAAAATGGAGATAATGTGATATAGCCATCTCCCTCTCCTACCTTATTCCTCATTATACAAAAGCAGTGCCATTTTTCTCTCAACAACAGACCTAAGAAAGACATACTTTTCTTTTATACTTCCCTAAGGAGCAAATTTCACGAGAAAGAGTTACATCCACCAAGAGCAATTTGTGTACCAAAAGTATTCAGAAATGCTCAGCCTGCAGAACCATCATTAGCATTCGATCACACACTTTGTTCCTAACAAGCACTCCTTGGCCCTACAAAAGGTAATAATTGTAGTTTTTCTTTATCTACTTTAAATTAATTTATCCTTTGGGGTCATAGGAGTGCCAGGTTAGCAGTCCCAGAATCTAACATCATAATTGTACTAAACTATAGCCTTACAAGCCTTCCTTAACAATCACTTTAAAAAAAAGTGATTCTCTCCAAATCCTGGAGTTTAGAAAATAGGCAATGAGGGACACAGCCGACCTAGACCTAGAGGTTGATTCCTAAATTATACAAGACAGGACACAGATGGTTCAATTCTTTGTATCTATTGTATACTTGTTATACATATTTATCTGTAGAATAAACAGATATTTACAAAGTACGATTAGGGTACATTATTCTGAGTGATCTGAATTAAAGAAAATACCTAAAACCACACTCTTCCCTTGAATTTGCTAATCTTGGTTGATTTTTTTTTAATCTTTTTTTTAATCTTGGTTGATTTTAACCCATTGTGTCTTTTTTTCTGCATCTAGTTCAGAAATGTATTTAATGATGTTAATAACAGGGTGCAACCTGAAGTAAACAAAAATGAACCTTATGGAGATTTGAGAGATCCAGCTGATGCCATGACAGCTCCGAGCCTGGGCTTCCCACTACTTGAAGCAACTCTCAAGCAAGAAATCATTGCACTCTGCCCTCTCTGCTAAAACCACGTTCCAGTGGGAGTAGGAGAATGGGTCCAGCTGGTAGGGGTCCAGGCAGGAAGATCAGGACCCATGGGTGCTGGTATCCACATACTTGACTGAGCTCCTAAAACATTGGCCCAACAGGTCAAATCCAAGAAATCGCAGAGTAAAGCACTTCTCTTGGGGCTTTGGGAAAACCAAACACAGAAAAACGATTCATGGTTACAATCAAAGCCCATTATAGAGTCCAGGAACAATTACAGGAATTAGAGGATGTGTTGAGCAGAAAGAATGGCCATTTATTGGGTCAGACTGTACTCACAGGAGAAAGACGATTGCTGAGCAAAGTTGAGAGGACACTGAATAAGCCCAAAGTCAGAACAGAGAGATCCAAGATGGTCAGAGTCAGCGGCCTGCTGCTCTGGTGAGTACCCAGGGAGCAGTCACTTTCTAAAGTGACAGCTTCAAGCCCTGGCCTTAGTTGACCTTATTTTTAAATGCCTTCCACCCTAGTAGGCTGAGAAGCTGCAAGGGTCCTCCCAGTATTTGGTGACTCTAAAGAAAGCTGTGTGGCACCTCCCTGGTGGCGCAGTGGTTAAGAATCCGCCTGACAATGCAGGGGACACGGGTTCGAGCCCTGGTCCAGGAAGATCCCACATGCCGCGGAGCAACTAAGCCCGTGCGCCACAACTACTGAGCCTGTGCTCTACAGCCCGCGAGCCACAACTACTCTACTGAAGCCCGCGTGCCTAGAGCCCGTGCTCTGCAACGAGAAGCCTGCGCACTGCAACGAACAGTAGCCCCCTCTCGCCGCAACTAGAGAAAGCCTGCGCACAGCAACGAAGACCCAACGCAGCCAAAAAAAAAAAAAAAAAAAAAAAAATGCTGTGTAGGGAACTCTGAATGTTACTTTAAACATTTGTGTCCCCAGGGTTGAGCACTGTGTGGAGATCAGAGGAGGGACTCAATAAATATTTGTGGAAGGCGGGGAGGTAAGGAAGGGGTGAACAGGCCAGATTCAAGTACCATTAACAAACCATTCAAAACAAGTCCGGCTTCCAAGGCTGCGTCGGGAAAGGACAGAAAGAGCCATAGTCGAGCTGCTAGCTGTGGGATAGTAATCATCAGAAAAGGGGTTGTGACTGGGGAGGTGGGTGGTGGAACTCTCCAGTCACAAAGAAGGGCTGAGGTGCAAGATGGAAACCCCAGTGTAGAGAGAACGAGGGATACATCCTGCTTCCAAGGAACTGGAAAATTAATTACGACCTTAACCACCAAGACACAGGAAGGAGGAGAGATCAGGGTACCAGGGCAGGGAGGCATTGAGGATAGCAGTACTAATAACCCCAAGCCCTGACTAGGATATTCCCCTAACCAGGGTCATTGTTAGTCCCGGAATAAAGATGAACCTGCACGAGGGGCTCCGTACTCTTCACAGAAAACGTTCAAGGTCCAGCAGACATGGAAACCTAACAGATTATTGCACGTCTTTCTGGTGGTTGGTTATGAGTTATTCATTCTGCCCCCTGAGTAGCTGGGGAGATAGGGTAAGTCCTCTTTGGTTTGGTAAAAGATCTGCCTCTCGCATTCATTTTTTTAAAGAGAGGAAGGACAAAAGACATTGATGAATTGTTACCTGGAGCAATAAGGTGGTGGGAAAGTTCATCCATAAGTACATTTCTTTTAGGAAAGTGTGATGGAAGGAAACAGGATGACCTTTAAGGGTGAGGCATGATGTTCCAATTCAACAATATCCTATCAATCCAGTCCCTGGCTGTATATTTCAGCTCCCATGTGGGGTCATTTGCCCCCTCCTAGCATCCTCTGTTATTTCCATCTTAGTACACTCTGTACATTCTTTACAACTGCCAGGTTATTTTATTTCTGTCTCTAAAACTATAAACTCCAAGGGAATAGGTACCATGTGTATTTTTTTCATCTTTGTATCCCCAGAATCCAGTTCTGTGCCTGCAATGCTCAATAAATAACAGTTGGATGGATGAATGAATGAGTGAATGAATAAATATCAAGAATTTGTATACAATTTCAACAATAGGGAAGAGAAAATTTTAGAGACAAGAGATGCAGGGATAGTGTTGCTTCTAAGTTTCTGCTAAGAGGGTTCCTGAGGGCTGCAGTGTAGCAATATATAATCTCTCTCAACACAGAATTTGGGGCTGGAAGTCCAAAACTTAACAAGAAAAGAATGGATGACAAGAAGTATGTAATAACTTAACAGTAATTTCTAGGTCACTTGCAAATGATTAGCATTAATAATTACAAGCTTTTATTGGGCCCTTTCTATTTTCAGAGTGCTTTGCAATCGTTAATTTGTTATTTCTCACAACATCGCTATGAGGTAGATCATCGGTATTATCGCATTACAGAAGCACTAAGGAGGTTGAGTTGGATTTAACTGACCCAGGAATGTAGCTATTCTTAGTAGTTCATTTGCCCCTCTGCTTTCTGTTCTTAAAAATCTATTGAGGCTGCCTAGAGGGTGATACTGCTGAAGTGCAATTTAGAAAGAAACATTGCAGACAACCACAGAGAATCACAGGAGCAGAGTAGGTACTAAATTTCTGAAAGGTAAGAGGTGCCAGAGAGAAGCTTCAGTGTAGTCTGGAAGGGCAGGCACTAGCTTCCCATCCTTCCAATCATTCTCTAAAATCCTCCTTTTCGCCTAAGGTGACTGCCATCTTGAAAGTACAGATTTAATTTAGCATGCATAGGTTTGAAAGCAATTCATACGATTTGGCCTCACAATGTTAAGCCAGGTTTCCTATCAGTGATAGGGCTGAGTCCCGGGACCAAACTGTTTTGTTTCTATGGGAGCTACATGTGATTAGATGTTCACTCCAAGGACTAAAACAAATAGGGTCAAATGCTGGAAATAGTATTGCCCAAGAAGGCTGATGAATCTGTAAAGCAGCACTTCAATCATTGGAACGATATTCAAGGAGAGTGCTTTACCTGCCTGTCTATGGGATATTTTTCCTTTCCCTCTCCATTGCCTGGCTTTCCATTTGTCCACCTGTGGAGGCTTCTCAACCAGCACTGAAATTGTTCTTGTTGTGGGCTGAATTGTGTCACTTAAAAAAGCTACGTTGGAGTCCTAACCCCCAGTCCCTCAGATTATGACATTTGGAAACAGGGTCTTTGTAATGGTAATCAAGTTAAAATGAGGTGATTAGGGTGGACCCTAATCCAATATGACTGGTGTCCTTACAAAAAAAGGGGAAATTTGAATACAGAGACAGACATGCAAAGAGGGAAGAAGGCCATGTGAAGACAGAAGATTGGAGTGATGCATCTACAAGCCAAGAAACACCAAAGACTGCCAGCAAACCAAACCACCAGAGGCTAGGAAGAGACAGGGAGGGAACATATCCCTATAGGTTTCAGAGGGTGCACAGTCCTGCCAAGGTCTTGATTTCGGATGTCCAGCCTTCAGAACTGTGAGACAATAAATGTCTATTTTTGTAAGTCACCTAGTTTGTGGTACTTTGTCAAGGCAGGCCTAGGAAACTAATGCAGTTCTATTGATAGATTAATCTCGAAAGGAGATGAAAAATGACATACTGTCCAAGGCCACTGCCCAGTAGTCAATTCTTCTTTGTATAAGTCACTTCCTACTATAAAGTAAGTTGGGTGCATGAGAGATGAACTCTACCATCCAGACCATTGGGCAACATTTCGAGTTGTTCCATTAACAGTTATAATTATGGCCACAGCTCTACATCATAGAAGCTGCCCTCTAAAAAAATAAGGTTTTCATACTTAGTTTCTTCGGGGATCCTCATTTGAAAACTCATGCTTTTGGTTCCACAAAAGACAACGAGGAGAAAGGCAAATGGTATAACGCAACCTATCACCACTATAGAGAAAGTGTTTTAAATGCATATCTTCCTAGTATCCATCACAAGCAATTTCTTAAAACACAGTAAATCACATTCAAATAATGTAGAAGAAAAGAAATAACAGAAAGGGGAGATGAATGAAATAGAAAATATAAAACAAAGAAAATCAACAACATCAAAAGTTGGTTCTTTGAAAAGACATTTAAATGTGATAGATATTGAGCACAACTGATAAGAAAAAGAGAGATAAGACACAAATTGTGAATATTGGAAATAGAAAAGGGACATTACTATGGATTAAATAGATGCTAAAAACTGCTAAGACATTGTGAATAACATGTCAACAAATTGACAATTTAGACAAAATGTACAAAGAAAAACACAATTTAATAACAGAAAGATAAATTTAAAATTTTAAACGTATATCTATTAAATAAATTGAATACTCAGTTTAAAACTCTCTTACAAGGAAAACACCAGGCTAGGCTAGATGGCCTTGCTAGTTAAGTTCATCCAAACGTATTTAACGATGGAGTAACAACAGTCTTAACAAAATCTTTCATAGCACATAAGGGCAGAAGCCCTTTCCAACTCATTTTATGAGGCCAGCATAACTTAACAATGACATTACACAAAAGAAAAACTACAGGATGATATCTCTCATGAGCATCGATGCTAAAATCCTAAACAATATGCTAGCCAAGACCTCTTACAGAAAACTGTAAGGCACTTTTACAAAAATTAAAGTGGTCCCAAATAAATGAATAAACCATATGCACCAATTTAAAAATTTGATATCATAAAAACAGAAATTCTCACACAAATAGATATATAGATTCAATGAAATACCAATCAAATCCCAGAAGTTTTATTTCTGTGAAAATTGACAAATTGACTCTAAAATTTAGAGGAATAAAGGAATAGCCAAGACAACCTTGAAGAGCAAAGCTGGAGGACTTACACTACTAAATACCAAGACACTATAAAGCTGTAGTAATTAAGACAATGTGGTATTGGCCCAAGGAAAGATAAATAGACTGATGGAAGCGAATACAGAATCCAGAAATCGACAAACAGCAAATACAGCAACTTGATTTATGACAAAGGTGACACTGCAGTACAACAGAGGAAAAGATGGATTTTTCAATAAATGGGGTCAATTGGATTCCATACGGAAAACCATACTGTTATTCCTGCCTCACATCATATTAAAAAAATCAAGTCTAGATGATTTCAGATTTAAATATAAAAGGCAAAACAGTAATGCTTCTAGCTGGGAGAATATCTTCACAAATGGAGCAAGCAGATTTTTCAACAGGACACAAAAATCACTGACCATAAAGAAAAAAAAAAATGAACATACTGAACTTCAGTAAAATTAAGAACTTGTGCCCATCAAAAAATAACATTGAAAGTGAAAAGGCAAGACACAAAATGGGATAAATATACATGTGTGTGTGTATAAAATTTCCTGTATCTAGGATGTAAAACTCGGTATATATAAATAACTCCTAAAATCAATAGGAAAAAAGTGAGCATAGGAAAAACTGAGCAAAGGACTTGAATATACACTTCATAAAAAACAAAAATCAAAATGGCCAATAAACATACAAAAAGTTTCTCAACATCAACAGTCACCAGGGAACACAAATTAAAACCACAATGAGATAGCACTACCCATTCACCAAAATGGTTAACATGAAAAAGGACTGCATAACCAAGTATTGGTGAGGATGTGGACAAACACTCATTTATTGCTGCTGGGAATATAAATTAGCACAACAACCTCAGTAAACTGTTTGCAGTATCTACTGAAGCTAAGGATGCACATACCCCATGGCCAAGTAATCCTACTCCTAGGTTCACATCCAACTGTAATACACACAAGCAGCTACCAAAACACATATACAAGAATATCGAGATTAGTGCTATTCCTAATAGCCCCAAAATGAAAACAACCTCATGTCCATCAAAATAAAATGGATAAATCGGAACACAATACAACAATGAGAATAAACCAACTATTGTTACGTATGCTAACACAGATAAACCTCATAAATCTATGTTGAACAAAAGAAGCTAGATGCAAAAGAGAACATACATTTATGTAGAGTTGAAGTCTGGAAAAACTAATCACAAGTGATAGAAGGTAGTGGGCAGGGAGTGAGTGGGAGAGGGTCTGAAGAGACTAATAGGGGTGCTGGTGATGGTCTGTCTCTTCCTTTGAATGATGGTATGTTTCTTTAGAAAATTAATCAAGCTATACACTTAAGGTTTGTGCACTTATTTGTTTGCATATTTCAATACAAAGTTTCCTTGAAAAAAATGCATCTTACTGATAGCGGATCTTACAAAACCACAGAACTTTAAAATCTGATAAATTCTTAGATCTAAGGGTCAAAGGGGAATGACTGACTCACCCTTGATAGGGAGGTGGCTAGGAATGAGGCTGGGAGAATAAATTCAGGCCACACTGTGACGTTCTCTCAATGCAATGCCAAGGACTTGAGAGTTTATTCAGTGGAACGCAGAGAGTGAGTTGGGACTCAGTGACACAATATAACTAGATTCATGTTTATAGAAACAAATCTTTTACCAAGATATGAAATAAATTGAAAATGGGGAGGGGAGAGAACATCCAGGGAAACTAGGTAAGACACTGTCAAAATAATGAGGAAAAAAATGAAAGCCTGAGATGCAGAAGAAGTAAAACATATGTTTTCCCCCTGCCCATCCATGTCTGCCCTTTATCTGGACCTACCGAGTAAACAAGTACAGATTCTGAAAACACTGGTTATGCCTGGAAAGTTGCCGTCCCTCCATCCCAGGAGCATCTTCATGTTGATGGCTTGCAGGAGAGGGGCGATTCCCCGGAGTAGCTGCTGTCAGACCGTTTTCATTCTGATGAGTTCTTGGGTGCTAGTTCTTGTCATGCTTCACAGCTCAAGGCACTTTCAAGCATGGCATTTCCTGGGAAGTTAAAAGAGAAAGTTATGTTATCCAGTGAAAAATCACAGGACCGAAACTGCAAGCAGCACAGATCTGAGGACTACAAAAGTGGATCAGTGTTTTTTGACACTAACTTCTTTACTTGGGTAACGCATTAAGATAGATTGGAAAGGTTTTCTGGTCTCTTTGATGGATCTTTGTGCATGTATACCTTGTTCATAAACTGGGGGGAAAGGGTATTTCTGGGGTCCACAGGGCTGGAGGAACACTCTTGTTACATTTAAAACCATAAACAAGCTACGGCATTCCCTATGCTTTTTTCCCTGTTACTGTATAGATAGATACATAGATACATACATAGAGATAGAGATATATATAGAGAGAGATTTTAAGGAATTTGCTCACACGATCATGGAAAGGCTGGCAAGTCAAAAATCTGCAGGGTGGGCCAGTAGGCTAGACACCCAGGAAGATAACCATCACAATCTGAACACCTGCTTTCCTTCTGGGAGTCTGGACATATGGTACATGCCAGGCAGAGGTTGCGTTTGTGACCAGCTCCCAATAAAAACCTTGGGCATGGAGTCTCTAATGAGCTCCCCTGGTAGACAGCATTTTGCAAGTGTCTTTTTTGTTTGTTTGGTTTTTTATACTGCAGGTTCTTATTAGTCATCAATTTTATACACATCAATGTATACATGTCAATCCCAATCGCCCAATTCAGCACACCACCATCCCCACCCTGCCACGGTTTTCCCCCCTTGGTGTCCATACATTTGTTCTCTATATCTGTGTCTCAACTTCTGCCCTGCAAACCGGTTCATCTGTACCATTTTTCTAGGTTCCACATACATGTGTTAATATACGATATTTGTTTTTCTCTTTCTGACTTACTTCATTCTGTATGACAGTCTCTAGATCCATCCACGTCTCAACAAATGACTCAATTTCATTCCTTTTTATGGCTGAGTAATACTCCATTGTATATAGGTACCACAACTTCTTTATCCATTCGTCTGTCGATGGGCATTTAGGTTGCTTCCATGACCTGGCTATTGTAAATAGTGCTGCAATGAACATTGGGGTGCATGTGTCTTTTTGAATTATGGTTTTCTCTGGGTATATGCCCAGTAGTGGGATTGCTGGATCATATGGTAATTCTATTTTTAGTTTTTTAAGGAACCTCCATACTGTTCTCCATAGTGGCTGTATCAATTTACATTCCCACCAACAGTGCAAGAGGGTTCCCTTTTCTCCTCGCAAGTGTCTTCACAACTTGTTGTTGGGGGAATTAAGCACATCCTGTGCAACTCCAATGGGAGAGGACCCTTGGAAGATTGCTTTCCTGCAGACTTTATCCCATATTCCTTTTCCCTTTGCTGATTTGGCTTTGCATCCTTTTGCTGTAATAAGTCATAGTTGTGAGTATGACTAGATATTGAATTCTGTGAGTCTTCCTAGTGAATCATTAAACCTGGGGGTGGTCTTGGGGATCCCCCAACCCAGGGTATTACAAGAGCCCATCTTATTCCCTTTCTCCCTTGAACTACATCGAAAGGTGTAACACAAGTAAACCACATAGTGTATCAAAAGAACATTAAAATGTATAACATAAAAACAGCTCAAGAGGAACTAGTGATTATATAGTACTTGGGGAATAAGAAGTGCTACAAAAATGCTAAGTAACTATAGTAAGACAAATTATACTTTTCCACTAATTGCAAAGGACATTACCACAGATTTTCACAGAAAACAAACTTAATTATGTTTGTCCAGCAAGAACTATTATAAATCTTTTAAATAGATCTAGAATATTTTTAGTGAGAAGGATAAGTACAGAGATCCATTAACCAAAGGGAAAAATGTTTAGGGACAACTGAATGAAATTTCAAGCCTAATACGTTTTGAAATCAATTTATTAGAATTATAAGGAAATATTTCATGTATAATGATCTCTGGGTTTTGCTTAATAGTCATACTAATTAACTTCTCAAATTCAATAAAAGTGTAGGAAATTTACTTATGTTCAGTACTTGACAAAATAAATCATGGTAATTACATATTCACATGGCCAATGATAATTCCTCTAACTCAGTCTAATAAGCAAGAGTTCTTTAAGATAATTACTCTTTAAAATAAAAAAAGAGAAAAACACATGTATAAAATGACTCCTACTTATTAGAAGTTTTGAGCCTTCATGATGATGTATAAACAAGAGTTTCCTAAATCTTCAGGTCAGTAGTAACATTCTTTCAGGTCCAGCTTTAGTAAGCTGTGTATTCCCATGACATTATAACACACCCAGGTACGATCTCTAGGGGGTTGAAGGTGTTGGGTGACATAGTAATGGGATTTTTCAATTTCAGGGCTGCCCTGACGTCCACCGCGGCTACATGGGGGACAAGGTAATATATCAGAATCCCAGGAAAGCCATAGATGATGAATTATGAAAAGCCTGATACCTAAGAAGTGATTAAAACCATATACCAAGCAAATTTTATCTGTCTTTTGTATCACAAATAAGGCTGGCATTCCATCTCTTGACATATATAATCTAAAACAATTCTCAAAGTGTGGTTCTCAGATCATCATCACCTGGGAATTTGTTAAGAATGCAAATTATTCAACAACAACAAAAACAAACGACCCAATTCAAAAATAGGCAAAGGACTTGAATAGACATTTCTGATAGACAGATAGATAGGTAGATAGATACACAGTACATATATGCAAATGGTCAATAAGCACATGAAAAGATACTCAACATCACTAGCTGTAGTGTAAGTGCTTGACTTTCAATTCCTGAGGCATTCATTTCAAAAGACAACCATTCTGAATAAACATATTGCCAGGTGTATAACACAGCAACTAGCAAACCAACCAGATAAGGGACTAGGCTGTCTGCACCCATGAAGCCCAAGGTAATCAAGATAACTGATTGAGTTATCCCCTTGGGGGACCCCACTTCTCCCTTCTTGTGCTACGATTCCTGCTCTTATCCTTTCAATTAGCCAATAAAGAGTGAACCCAAGAAACTCGTAGACACCTCACTCTCAGACCTTAATAAAGAGCCCCAGGTCTGAGCTCTCTCTCTCTTTACCCATGACCTCACTGTGGCCCTTGGGTGTGCTGTATATCCTCCAGGACTTGTGAGTTAAAAGTATGTTCCTCAGCGTTCCCTGACGGTTTTTGCTGAAGTATGTCTGTAAGAGCTGGCGCAGTCGTAAGTAGGGGTCCCAGTGGGGAAATGTCTATGGTGGTCACTGGGAGTAATGTGTGCCCAGTGGGTGTCGCAGGCATTCCTAACCAAGGGCACTACCCTCAGTAGGCTTGGGACCCATGGAACGTTAGTCATTAGGGAAATGCAAATCAAAACCACAGTGAAATACCACTTCCCACCCATTAGAATGGAAATGGAAATTATTTTTTAAAAAACAAAATGGAAAACAGCAAGATTTGGTGAGGATGTGGATAAGCTGGAACTCTTGCGCGTTGCTGGTGGGAGTATAAAATGGGGCAGCCACTCTGGAAAGTGATATGGCAGTTCCTCAAAAAGTTAAACAGAATTACCAAATGATCCAGCAATTCCACTTCTAGTTATATATCCAAAGAAATTGAAAGCAGGAACTCAAACAGATACTTGTACCTCAATGTTCATAGCAGCATTATCCACAGTAGCCAAAAGGTGGGAATGACCCAAATGTCCATCAACAGATGAATGAATAAATAAAATGTGTTCTATACCTACAGTGGAATATTACTTAGCCTTAAAAAGGAATTAAATTCTGATACAAGCTACAACATGTATGAACCTTGAACATATTATGCTAAATGAAATAAGCCAGCCATGAAAGGACAAAGACTGTATAATTCCACTTATATAAGGTGCAAAGCCACAACTGGAGACATCCAAGACAAACAGACCAGGCCTTCTTAGCATCAAAGGACAGTAAAGTCTGATCTTAACAACATTCTGAGTTCTCACTCTCCCAGCAGGAAGCAGCAGGCAGGAAGAACTGACTCATTAACAGTCATAAGCACCCCTGGGAGTTCTAGAGAATATTTGGAGAGGCGACACCTAGGGAAAGTCTGGACTTATTAATCATCTGGGAAGTGAAAGGATATAAATATGGGTATAAATATGTGACCATATTTTATTGTTGCAGATGGGTAAGGCCAAGTCTCTGTGTTACAAAAGGGAAATAATAGTGAGATGTGGTTGTCTGAGAGGTATTTTTTTCAACTATCCTCTTACATACTTGTTTCCTGTGGTACTTGATTGTAATAAATCATAGTGGGAAAGAGTCTGTGTAGCTGATTCAGTAATATCCTAATATCCCTGGCAATGGAGAAGCCAGGCATTCAAGGAAAGTAAAATAGGAAGTAAAATAAGAAGAACACAGACTTTCAAGCCAGACAACTGAGGGTAGTGGATTCTAAGGGGGTTCCATGGGTGCTCCATGGGCTCCACTTCTCAGCAACACTTTGAGAAGCAATGTAGCATGTACTTGATAATGGATGCTATTGATATCATTCTTGTTATATGATGGCAGTAGACCTGTGAAAGAAGTTCATTTAGTAAACTCTTACCTTCTGATTACTTACATCTGCTTTGATTTCACATGACCAATAAGCACCCTGTGTATTCTCAACAGCAACCAAGGGCCACTGGGTTCCCTATCTTAATCCATGTCTCTGTCACTTTGGAGCACCTCCCCCGCCTCTAATGATGACCACCCTTGGTAGCTGACCTCTTTGGGTCTCCTCCACTTCTCCAAGTCTGAATAGTGATGATTATGAGTTTCCAATGTTAATCAAGGCTTAAGATACTGTCAGCCAAATCAATAAAAGCTTTGTATAATTAAAGTTGAGCACCTCTTATTTTGCTTGAGAAAAGCTGTAAGGATGCTCTCGCTCTTTAGAAAGGGTTGGCTGACATCTAAAGATTTTCAATAAGTTCAAATTGCCAGAGAGATTTGTTTCTCAGAGGGCCAAAAGAAAAATGATAAAAAGAACTTGAGAGTACTGTATTGGAGAGAATTGTAAAGATAATTACCCACATTAGTCACATTTTATCCATTTTCTTTCTCTGTTTTTTTTTCTAAAAAACTAGAAAGGGAATCCAATAAAAACTTTTGTGATAATAGAATAGATCCCTTTATGAAGTGTATGTGCACTTGAGATATAAATCCAAATGGCAGTGCTGTAACTGCCAGCCTATGTTCAAATATTCTGTCCAAGTTAGGTGCTGAGATGACACTTGATAAAGATACAGATCACTGGTGTTCGTAAGAACTTCTCCTCGGGTGCCCTTGGGTTGGCATGGAGCTCTCCCAAGGGAGATTGTGATATGATTCTGGGCACCCTGCTCACAGAGTGAAACCAACTATGCTGCATTCTATCTCCCTCTAGAAGCACAGGGACCCTGGAAGCCCGGGGGCAGCTCCTTCAATGATTTTAATGCCATTAATACCACTCACCATTTATAACAAGATCTTGGTAATCAATGATGGTACTTCATGAATACACAGTGCACCTAACTGGCTGATTGGTATTTGTTGGATATCTGTGAGATTTTCAGTGTTGTACCAAATAACAGAACTACTATTATTGAAGGTGTGATCCCATGAAGCTTTCAACATGGTAGAGTTGTACATATGTGCAAACCAATGCGTGTGAGGACCCATATGCAGGGGTGATATTCAAAATATTTAACAATCTATATGGCCCAGCCACCAACTTGTCAGATAGATGTCAGTCAACAACAATCATTGCAGCCCGACTACTGCTTTTTTTGAAAATTATTTTATATTGGAGTATAGTTGATTAACAATGTTGTGTTAGTTTCAGGTGTATAGGAAAGTGATTCAGTCAGCCCTTGGTTCCTGGATTCATGAATCCTGACCATCGGAGAAACAGCACCATATATTGGATGATGAATTAGAGCATATACAACCTCCCAGAGAACATTGCCCAACACTGCAAGTATTGCCACCTAACTTGCGCTTATATCTGACTCTCTTCAAAAGGCCATTCCACAGTTCTACCAAGCCACCTGTTTTAGGTCAATGGGAAACATGGTAAGACCAGTGAACTCCATGAGCATGGGCTTATTACCACACTTCATTTAGTGTGAAATGAGTTCCTTGATCAGAAGCAATGTTTATACTATGACAGTGGATAAGGCAGTCTGTAAGTCCACAGACAGTAGTTTTGGCAGAAGCATTGCATGCAGGAAAGGCAAATTCATATCTAGTGTATCTATTCCAGTAGGAACAAAACATTGCCCATTTCCTGATGGAAGTGATCCAGTGTAATCAACCTGCCACCAGGTAGCTGGCTGATCACGTCAGGTTGGTGCCACACTGGGGACGTGGTTTTGGTGTCCGCTGTTGACAGACTGGGCCCTCAGCAGTGACTATAGCCAGGTCAGCACTGGTGAGTGGAAGTCTATGCTGCTGAGCCCAGGCATGACCTCCATCCCTACCATCACGGCCACTTTGTTCATGGTCCATTGGATGATGACAAGAGAGGCTGGGGGAAAGGCTGACTGGTATCCACGGAACGTGTCATCCCATCCTCGTGATTATTAAAATCCCATCAGTTGGTGAGTATTGACATGGGACACAAATATCTTCATGTTTTTTACCCACTTAGAGAGGTCTGTCTATATCTACCTCTTCTCAAGACTTCTTTGTCACTAATTTTCCAATCATATTCCTTCCAAGTCCCTACCTATCCAGTCAAACCACTGGCCACAGTCCATGAATTGGTATGTAATTGCACATCTGGCCATTTCTTTTTCCAAGCAAAATGGCCAAGCAGGTGCACTCCTTAAAGTTTTGATTAGTAGAAGGATTTCCCTTTACCACTAAGAAAGGGGTTGCAGTGCTCTTGCATATTGTGGTGCTTGAATATTGTGCAGGACCATCTGTAAATCAGGCACACGTTTTCTCTTCATTAGGGAACTCCCCACAAGGCCATAAATGTGGGCTGGGAGAAAATAATGTAAGAGTGGCAGCCATGGACACTTGGGCCATTTCCTCGTGTAACTTACGTGTGCCTTCAGGGCCTGCTCAAGCCCGGTCTCCTGTATACTAGTTCCATTTGATTACGGAGTGTGCTGTGCAGGCCCAACTTTATGGCTCTGTGGGTCAGACAACATTCAGTTCACGATGGGCAGTTCAGGTCACACGGTAAATTGGTGAGCCGTGCATAAGCAGCCAGTCTCTCCAAGACCCAGTAGCAAACAAGTCTCTCAAAAGGAGAATAATTATCCACAAAGAATGGCAGGACTTTGCTCCAAAATCCTAAGGGTTTGTGCTGGGATTCACATATAGAGGCTGCCACAGGCTCCAAACAGTGTCCTTATCTGCCGCTGCCACTTCAAGCACCATTAGATCTGCTGGCTTGTGTGGCAGAGCAGTTTGCACATCATCGTGGACTTGTTGTAGAGCCTCCTCTTGTTTTGGACCCAATTCCAAACCAGCAGCTTTGGGGGTCACTCAGTAAATAGGCTGGAGTCATACGCTCTGAGGAATATGTCTCCTCCAAAATCCAAAGAGACCCACCAGGCATCGTGCCTCTTTTCTGATCGTAGGAGGGCCAGATGCAACAACTTATCCTTCACCTTAGGAGGGATATCTTGTCATGCCCCTTCAGAGGCAGAAGACCCCTGAATTTCGGATTTATTTCCTATCCTCTGACAGGCAAATGTCTTAATAATAAGCTCACAGTCGTTACAAACTCTTGCTCACTAGGTCCAATCAGAATACTATCCTCAATGTGATGGGCCAGTGTGATGTCTTATGGAAAAGAAAGGCAATCTAGATCTCTGCGGACTAAATTATCATAGGAAGCTAGGAAGTTGACATGCCCCTGAGGAAGGATAGTGTTAACCCCTCACAGTTCTCTGACTAAATATGATGCTTTGTCTTCTCCTGCTCCTTCCATGTGGTAAATTGACCCAAATCTGCCCCTTAGGGCAGCCTCTCTCTCCTCTTCAGATGAGGGACTCTTTGGCATTCTCATTGTAGTAGGCTGAATAATGGCTCCCCAGATATTCCCACATCCTAAATCCAGAGCCCATGAATGTGACCTTATATGGCAAAAGAGACTTTGTATATATGATTAAATTAGGGATTTTGTGATGGGGAGATTATCCTGGATTATCTGGGTGGGTCTGATGTAATCACAACGGTCCTTCTAAGAGTGAAGCAAGAGGAGTCATAGTGAGACTTACTTGTGACCCCCTCATCTCCAAAGCACATCACTCCAATTTCTGCTTCCATCATGACATCACCTTCTGTCTCTCAAAGAATATTGGCAGCTACTAGAAGCCAAAAAAGTCAAATAAACATTGTCCCCTCAGAGCCCCCAGAAGAAACCAGCACTGTTGACTCCTTGACTTTAGGCCAGTGCCACGGATTGCAAATGTCTCACCCCAGAACTGTAAGAGAATAAATTTGTGTTGTTTTAAGCCACTAAGTTTGTGGAAATTTATGACAGCAGCCGTAGGAAACTAGTACACTCTGCCTAGGGCTTTGAGGTCAGCCTGTGCTATGAATTGTGATTGTGAAATGTGAGGAGGACATTTTTGTGACTCCACAGTGTCCATTCCACCTTCTTCCATTCAACATGAGCCATGCCATTTGGCGAATTGATCCCCGGAGGGGGTCATGATTAGCTCAAGCCCAACTTCCTTAGAGTTGGTTGGTTCAGGAGCACAAGCCCAAGTCAATCAATGCACGGATTTCTCCTGGCAACAGGGATTAATTTAGAAATGGGCACGTGACCCAACTGGGGCCAGTGAGATGCAAGGAGAAACAAAGACAGTCTTTCATCTCTGCTTTCTATTTCACTAAGAAAGAAGAAGCAATCAAGAGTCTTTCTCAATCTCCCACCATGTATAGCCATGTATTGCTTCTGTGCCCATACACTCTGCCTTTTTGTGATACTAAGGATGAACGGTCAGTCACTGTCCTCTAGATTTGACCCCTTTTACCTACTTGAGGACATATTGCCCCAGAAATTCTCCCCTCTATCTACTGCATCATGAATTTCCCCCTCTCTACTAGATTCTTACCAGCATGAAAATATGCTTTTATTTTTCCCATCTTAAAAATTTCCCTTTTAAGTGACTGATAATGGGTATGAGGTTTCTTTTTGGGTTGCTGGAAATGTTCTAAAATGGATTGTGGCAATGGTTACACAACTCTGAATATACTAAAAACCATTGGTGTGTACACTTTATTTTTTTTTAAATTCCATCAGTATTTTAATTAATTAATTTAGTTAATTTATTTTTGGCTGCGCTGAGTCTTTGTTGCTGTGTGTGGGCTTTCTCTAGTTGCGGTGAGCGGGGGCTACCCTTCGTTGTGGTGCACGGGCTTCTCACTGCGGTGGCTTCTCTTGTGGAGCGTGGGTTCTAGGCATGCAGGCTTCAGTAGTTGTGGCATGTGGGCTCAGTAGTTGTGGCACACGGGCTTAGTTGCTCTGCGGCATGTGAGATCTTCCCGGACCAGGGCTTGAACCCATGTCCCCTGCATTGGCAGGCGGATTCTTAACCACTGCGCCACCAGGGAAGCCCGGGTTTTTTTTATATTGAGCTTTATAAGCTGTTCGTATATTTTGGAAATTAATCCCTTGTCAGTCGCATCCTCTGCAAATATTTTCTCCCATTCCTTAGATTGTCTTTTCAGAAAATCTCCCTATTTTAAGGTCAGCTGATTAGCAGCCTTAATTCTATCTGCAACCTTGAATCCACTTTGCCATGTAAGGTAACATATTCACAGATCCCAGGGATTAGGGCATGGCTATCTTTGGGGCACTATTATTTGGCGTACCACGAGCCCTAAATATAGATATAAAAATGAATGTTGGATTGTTCTATTATGTTTTCTCTGATACAGGGCCTTTCATTTGTTGGGTTTGCATTTTCTCTCTCATGCTGTAGGCCCCTCTCATGTATTTGGTGACTTATGGTGCAACTTCCGTGGGCGATTTCTGCAGACATCCATATGTCACTGACCTCAGGAACCATGGCTGCGTTGGTTTCCCTTGAGGGGGCTATGGTGGACTCCCACACAATAGCCACTGTGGTTTCTCAGTACTGTGGACAGAATGTTTTGAGGGAGAAATGTGCAAGCTTCCAGGCTGAGCATCCCTTCTTTGCAGAGTCTCCACCCCCCACCGCACCCAGCACACACATCATGACTACAGCCAGGAGGGAATAGCTGCCTTTCCCCTTCTGGTTCCCAAGCTTATTAGACCTTCCTTTAAGACACTGTGAAAAAAGAAGTATATACGAGAGGCTGCATATCAACATTATTGGGTGAAAAGGAACCTGCTTGTTATTAGGCAGGCAAAACCAGTGCTGTCTCCCAGGTAGCCTTTGATGTCCCATACCAGAGGCCTTCTCCAGTTTTTGATAATAACAGTTGACATTTACATAGCATTTAGCATGTGCCAGAAGCTGTTCTAAGCATGTGGCATATATTAACTCATTTATTTCTCACAACTCTTAATATCCCCACCTTGCAGATGGGTTTACAGAGGTTGAATAACTTCTTCAGGATTATTCAATGTTTTATTTTGAGCAACATCTTCAAAACAAAGACGATATGAAGGAATGTGCAACAAGAGAAACTGCACACACACACACACCCACCATTTAACTCAAACAGCTTTCACTCATTTATTTCCTTCAACAAGCCAAACAATGCCAGCAGGCAAGAGGAGTCAGTGGCTGGAGAAGCAGGGGGAATCCTGTTCTGGGATGGACTAGTGCCTCTCGCTCCCTCGGCTACCACTTATTCCCAGCCAGTAGGTCTGGTGATCTCTGCTCCGAGTTCTTTGCTCCAATCTCCACTGGAGGTAGGAGATGGCTCACCGTCACTATGTGGGAGCCTGCAACCCCTGACAGTCGCAGGAATCAACACTCAACAAGGCTTGGCTGGCTGGCCCTGTGTTCTGACTGGGGAGGCTGAGCCCTCCAGGTGTGCCTCACAATCTATTGGTTTGCAGCGGCATCAGCCCTATTCTGATTGGCTACATGCAAAGTTTCATAAGCCATCATTCCATATTACATCATTACATATGCATTATTGGCTAGTTATAGCATTCCTCATCAATATATTCCAGAACTTTTGGAAACTTTTCTAAACGTGTTTATGAACTTGGGAACTTTTCTAAACTCGTTTATGACCAGGTATTTATCTTTTTTGAGTGAGGAAGCCACATGCTAACCCTTAATGAGGTATATATGTACGATTTTAATTACTTTTGGAAAAAATGTTTACAAGAAATGCTTTGGGTGGGAAAGCTAGTTTACCATTTTTAAAGTACAGCAAGTAGGTTTTTATTTATCCCTCTTAAAACATAGGGTGGGCCATCCTTTAATCACACACAGCTAGCCAGTGACAAAGCTAGGATTCATATCTAAGCAGTCTAAATGCAGAATCCACATTCTTAACTACTGTCTTATATTTACATTGCCTCTCTGCCTGGAACTAACACTCTTGGCTCAACTCAATACTCCTCCCAAGTGTACAGACCATACTCGGAGAAAAGCCAAGTTATCGAAAGGGCAGACTACGGATGTCTTGTGAGCAACATCCAGAGGACCCTGCTGTGTAAAAGCTATAAAGCTACTGAAAATTTCCAAGGTGGGGGATGCTAATAAACTAATATATAGGGGATCTTTAAATTACTGTAATTTTCCTGCCTTGTAATAGTTGCTTTGCTTTTTTAATAAAATTTTCTCTGATACAATGTGGTTGGCATGATTGCAGCTGTTGGAATTATTGCCCACCTATAGCTTTACAAAAAAAGATTCTCCTGGGTTTCTGGATGAAACTTCAGCTAAAAATTCTCTTAGCTTAGTAGTAATATCTTCATAGAGAAATCTGGGCCTTTGGCACCATGGGCATTAAATGATATAAGGATAACATTATCTTTAAAAAAATTTTTTTTTATTAATAGCTACTTTTATTTATTTATTTATTTATTTATTTATTTTATTTGTTTATTTTTGGCCGTGTTGGGTCTTCGTTTCTGTGCGAGGGCTTTCTCTAGTTGTGGCAAGCGGGGGCCACTCTTCATCGCGGTGCGCGGGCCTCTCACTATCGCGGCCCCTCCCGTTGCGGCGCACAGGCTCCAGACGCGCAGGCTCAGTAGTTGTGGCTCACGGGCCCAGTTGCCCCGCGGCATGTGGGATCTTCCCAGACCAGGGCTCGAACCCGTGTCCCCTGCATTGGCAGGCAGATTCTCAACCACTGCGCCACCAGGGAAGCCCAGGATAACATTATCTTTTTCTAAGGCCCAGGTGAGGAAATGGCACTGCCTCAGCCAAACTATAGCTTTAGCTTGGGCTGTGGTTGCAGAAGAGGCATTGCACAGAGCATCGAACAGTAAGTGGACTTAGTAGATTGCAGCCACTACCAGTGAACGTGAATGTGTAGCAGATTACTGGGAAGCATATGAATGGAATAAACACATCAAGTCTAATTGAAATATGGAGACTGCACAAGTTCACGATTGTGTAATTTACAAAGTGTGTCCTTTGGGGGAAAAACAAACATCACAACACGGTCCAGAAGGTGAGTGACCTTTGAGTTGGTGGCTCTTTCCTTTGTAACAACAACATGGCTTAAGAGAGTGCTATGTGCTCACATTTTTATACCACTTGGACATGATTTTTCTGAAAACATTTTTGAAAATGGTAAGATGCTACACAAATTTGATCTGCAACAATTGTTGGAAACAGTCAGGGCCTGTATGAAATCTTGAATTTTCAGATGAAGAAACAATTCAACCTGATTTTTCTTTGCCTAAGATTCCTGTTACATGTAAAATAGTGGCTATTTATTTCTAGTCATTATCTTTGTCGTAAAGGAAGTTGTGAGGAGAGAGCTACCGATAGTGGCTATTAACACTTTATGTATGACACGTAAGAGCATGAAACTAACAATCAAGGTGTGCTTACAAAACACCCAGGACTTCTAATCCTCACGACAATGCTACAATAAAATCATAATTTTAGAATGACAGAGCTGAAGCATATCTACCAAGACTAGCCAACTAGTAATCATTAGAGATGTGATTCAATCCCAGGTTTGTTTTACTATAAGCTTTGCTCTTTTCACGAGGGTATAGTGCATCCCTCATGGAATTGTTTAGCTATAAAAGATCAGGTAATGATATCTGCTTTTTCATGTTTAGAGCTCAACATTAGTCCATATAAACCCAAACCTTATAAATACTTAATGTTAAGTACTTTTACTACTTTCCAGTGGAGGGGAAAAAAGCAATTTCCAATTGATTGAACGCATTTTCAGACACAGTTTACCAGTAGGATAGTTTCAGGCAATTCAGCCTTTTTATCTCAACCAGCAGAAACTTTAAAATTTATTTTGTACTGATAAACAGACATGCTAGATGCATTCTGAATTCGGGTGAACATTACTACTTCTTGTGATCTATGAGTAACTGGCCATCAGGGTACCAGGTGAGATAATTCCTATGCTTCCCATTCAGGGAGGTCATAGTCAAGGGGGCACAAGGTGAGTTATGGGCATCTAAGGCATCATGTTGATTCACCCCCACTCCTCAATGCCACCCTCTGTTGTGCATTATGATTCAAAACCAGGAGAATGTGTGTTGTGGACAGATTTTAGTTACACCGATGGAGTCTTCCTATCCAGCCACACATTTATCAATATGTGAACAATGGAACAAATTTATAAAACACATGGATAATGTTAGAGTTATAATCTGCAACCCCAGACTAGATGACAATAAATGTCACTCATAATAATATGTTCCTGACCTTGTTGTATTTAGATGGTGGTCCTAAAGAAACTTACCTATTTATGTGGATGGGAATATTAGCATCACACTAATTATATTTCATAATGAACATGTGAAAGGACAATTTATCACATAGTTTAGTATTCTGCAAAGCGACATTTCTACTTGACCCATCTAAATCTTGGGTTTTTCTTAAGACACAGAAGCTCCATTTGTGTCCACTCTTTTGGAATAATGCTGTTTGTCTAAATTTCCAAAATGCCTAATTTACTATTAAACAGGAGGCAGGAAATGGAGACCTTACTGAGATTATCCCATTCATTGGTACATTTCTTTCGATGATAGACAAAAAAAGTAGGTATAGGCAGAGGAAAAAGAGAAAAAGTAATTGCTGAAGAATGGCTTCTGAAGGTGAGGATGGATGGAGAGCAGTCAGGTTTTTATCTTAGTTTGGGAGGGGGAGGGAGGAGGGATGAGAGGAACAGACATGAGGTCAGCTAGAAAGAATTCAAAAGAAAGGAACATATTCGTAATTATTTGGGTCAAGCTTAAGGTGAGAAATAAAAGTACAGAGATAATAGAATAGAAAAAACCACAATTTTAATAGTTAACATTTATTGAACTATTAATTCCATTTTGCAGAGGGGAACCTGAGACACAGAGGGGTTAAATAGCTTGTCCAAATTTACACAGCTCTTTCACGACAGAGCTTGAATTTCAATCCTGGCAATCCGAACCACTATTTTAAAATGGGATATTAACGAAGTACAATACGTAAAGTGAGAACTCTCATAGAGAAGGGATAGAGAGACCAAGGGATTAACTGGGGGCGGGGGGGACGGGGAGGGGAAAAAGACTGCATTTCAAAAAAAATTTACCAATGGGCTAATTATAGTTGTGTTTTATTAACGTACGGAGCACTTTGTATATGTTAGCTCATTTAATCCCGCTAACAATTCTGTGAGGTAGATACTAGTCCATTTTTCAGACAAGGGCACTTGATATTTGATAAACGACACATACCTTGCACAGAGTTCCACCTCAATAGCAGGCTTTGGAGCAAGAAAAGGAAGACTGAAGAAGACCTGGCAACTGAATGGAACAGGGCAAGGTAAGCAGACTGAAAAGTGAGAAAGGCAGGAAAAGCTTCCCGTTTAAGCCTAGGCTGGCTCCAGCTTTTCAAATCTCCCCGGCCAGCCCGCCAAGGAGTCACAAAGCCCGCCCCTCAGCCACAGGGCCACGCCCCCTTCCGTGGTGGTTCTCGGGGCTCCCAATACTTCCCGCCCACTCTTTGACCCCACCCACCGCTCCAGCATCATTTCCTGTGCGCTGGGTGCTAATTGGTCCAGCAGTCGGAAGTGAGGGCGGGCGGTGGGGCCGTTGCCGCAGTGACAGTGCTGGGGGAGTCCGAAGATGGCGGCGTCGCGTCGCTCTCAGCATCATCACCACCATCATCAACAGCAGCTCCAGCCCGCCCCAGGGGCTTCGGCGCCGCCGCCGCCACCTCCCCCACCACTCAGCCCCGGCCTGGCCCCGGGGACCACCCCAGCCTCCCCTACGGTGGGTGGCCTGGCCCCCTTCGCCTCCCCGCGGCACGGCCTAGCGCTGCCGGAGGGGGATGGCAGTCGGGATCCGCCCGACAGGCCCCGATCCCCGGACCCGGTTGACAGTACCAGCTGTTGCAGTACCACGAGCACAATCTGTACCGTCGCCGCCGCTCCCGTGGTCCCGGCTGTTCCTGCCTCATCTGCCGTCGGGGTCGCTCCCAGCCCAGCCGGCGGTGGCAGTAACAATTCACCGTCGTCCTCTTCTTCCCCGACTTCTTCCTCATCTTCCTCTCCATCCTCCCCCGGATCGAGCTTGGCGGAGAGCCCCGAGGCGGCCGGAGTTAGCACCACAGCAACATTGGGACCTGGGGCAGCAGGACCTGGGCCAGGGGTCCCAGCAGTGAGCGGGGCCCTCCGGGAACTGTTGGAGGCCTGTCGCAATGGGGACGTGTCCCGGGTAAAGAGGCTGGTGGACGCGGCAAACGTGAATGCTAAGGACATGGCCGGCCGGAAGTCTTCTCCCCTGCACTTCGCTGCAGGTCAGAGACTTTGAATTGTTTTTTAAGGGTTTTGGTGTTGGGGACGTGGGTCCGGGTCGGGAAAGAAAACAAGTTATTATGATGAAACAATGGGGGCGTGGTTATGGTTCTTCAACACTTCTCGGGAAGACTTGAGGTTCCTTTCTTTAGGTGGTGCCTGGGTGACGGGGGGCGTGGTAGGGGAACGTATGAATCCCTTCTTTTTAGTGTTTGCACAGTGATCCTTGTACTCATCCCCAAACTCCTTTACTGGTAGTCTCAGGATATGGGTATACTTAAACTTTTTCAGTTACGAGTGTGCAGGAATAAAGTTAGATCTGAGAAGTCTTAGAGTAGTTTTGTCGTTTGTTTACTAGTTTATTTCGTTTTTGCAAGAGTAGGTCCCAGGAGGACAGTATAGACCAAAAGAAGTTTAATGTAACTCGACAAGTGTAGAAGTAGCTATCGTACGTAGTCTTAGTGAGCCCATGAGAGACATAAATGAAGTTAGTGAAACTTTCCCCCCTTTTTCAAGGAGTTTACAGTCCAGTTGGGTAGATCGAAAGGTGCCTGTATGAAACAACTGGAGAAGACTATTTGGATGCATTATGTGATGGCGGAAGAAATATAGGCTTTGAAGTTATGGACACTGCTGTTTGTTAGTTGTGTAACAGGCAATTTACCTTATCTCAATTGCCTCCATTTTCTCTTGGGCAAAAGTGATACTGAGGTTGTGTGAGGATTTAGTGAGAAGCATCTGGCGCGTAAGTTCTCCCCCCAAAATGCTAATTCCTAAACACTGGACCACTACACACTTTTGTCTTTTTTTTTTGAGCAAGTAGTTGACTATTTTCTTTTAAAAACACATAACATATTTTTTATAAAATGCAGAGAAATATAAAACAAAAAGGACCATAATCTCACTGCCTGGATACCTACTATTGATATTTTAAAAAATAAAGGTAGGACTTCCCTGGTGGCGCAGTGGTTAAGAATCCGCCTGCCAATGCAGGGGACACGGGTTCGAGCCCTGGTCTGGGAAGATTCCACATGCTGCGGAGCAACTAAGCCCATGCGACTGTGCTCTAGAGCCTGCAAGCCATAACTACTGAGCCCGCACGTCTAGAGCCCGTGCTCCTCAACAAGAGAATCCACCGCAATGAGAAGCCCGCGGACCGCAACAAAGAGTAGCGCCCGCTCTCTGCAACTAGGGAAAGCCCGCGCACAGCAACAAAGACCCACCTCAGCCAATAAATACATAAATAAATAAATTTATAAATTTATAAATTACAAAAAAAATAAAGTTAATGTTATATACATTAGAAACGCTACATTAAAATGTATATGTTGTATGTACATTGTAAAATTAATGTATAGAAATAAATACAATGAAAAAGCACCACACACGCACACACACAAACATCAAAGATAATACCCTGAAGATAACTTCTGCTAAGTTTCTTGCTGTGTTTCTAATATATCACTCCTTCAGTTTTTTCTGTTAATGGTAAAGCATATGTTAAGAACTTACTAAATACATTATTTATTTTTACCACAACTTGGAAAATATTTTTATCTTCATTTTATAGATGACACAAGTGTAGCACATACTGCTTAAATAAGCCCAAGTTCACTAGAAGTAGTGGAACTTGGATTTAAACTTTGTTTTTAGAGTTTGTGAAATCAAGTTTAAACAGTTATAACTTATACCAGGTTTAAGGTCACTTTTCTTTTTTGTGAGTAATTTTGATGGAGTTTCTACTTTGGCAGTGTTTGGGGGGAAGAAGTAATTGGGGGCATACACTCCAGGAATAGTGTTCACACATTTTTTTTTTTTTTGCAGCCCATACTTAGCAGTATATTGTCACCCACACACAAACTGAATCAAAATTTCAGGAAACAATTCTATCCCTTGCTACATGTGTTGCACTCTGATATTTTATATCCTATCCCATTTCCTTTCTTACAAATGCTGTTTGTGATCCCATTAATGAGTCATGATCAACAATATGAGAAACACTCACAGGAAATCATTAGATGGCTGGATCCATTCTTGAAATGTAGCCACTACTGTTAGGAATGTAGTGAATTGAATCATAAACAGGCTTCCATTTAAGTAGATGCATGCTCACGGTGTTGCTTATTTTAGATGAAAAATCATTTCTTTTTCTTTAGGCCAAATGATAGATCTGTAATGAATGAAACGAGACCTTTTGCTTTTGCAGACTTTATTCCATATTTGACTATTTTTAACACATTGTTTTACAGATCTTGTCATTTCTCACAATATTGCATTACAAGTAATCACTAACAGGTGATAGCTAGTTATATTAACTTGGGTAATAATATACTTATTTAGGGTTAGTCACACATAAAATAGTGCTTATCTCCCAAATCACATCTTCTGTTTGCCACAATAGTTACTTTATATTCTGTTTTAGTTTTATGTGTACCCAGATAAGCTAGAAGACAAACAGTAAAACAGTCCAGTAATTATGTTGTAGTTATGAGAACTGAATCTGGAACTGGCTTTTTTAGAGAAAAAAAATAATTTTTTTTAGTTCAGTGTGGAAAACAGAACAAAAACAGTAAAACTCTCCATGGTCTAAAAGCACAACACCCTGTAGTCAATTTACCATGCTTTCATTTTTGTGTTCCTAGCACTAAAGCATTAAAGCTTTGTTAAATCTAGTCTTCTCCATCATGTGTAGCCTGGATAATTAAAAGTAATTCTCAGTTGACTATTAGTTGGTTAGAACGCTAGTCACTGAATGTCATGGAAGAGCTGTTTTAAAGATAGGAAATTGGTACAATCCCTTGGATGGAAAGGTTTAAAAATTGTAGTTCTTTTGTTGCACAAATCTTTTATTACTTATCATAGGTTGGTGTTAAATAGTGACACAATTTTCAAGTGGCAGGTAGTCCTTACCCTTATGGAGCTTCAGTCTAGGGGGGAAAATTAAATAACAACAACAACAAAACCCCACAAATTGTATAACCTAGAGTGACAGGAAAAGTACACTATACTGTCTTTTGGAGCAGGCAGTAGGGACTCTTGTCCTGATTTTAGATCATTTAAAGAAGAGGTCTTTCTTTTTTTTTTTTTTTAAATTTTATAGCTACTTTATTTATTTATTTATTTATTTTTGGCTGTGTTGGGTCTTCGGTTCGTGCGAGGGCTTTCTCTAGTTACGGCAAGTGGGGGCCACTCTTCATCGCGGTGCAGGGACCGCTCTTCATCGCGGTGCGCGGGCCTTTCACTATCGCAGCCCCTCCCGTTGCGGGGCATAGGCTCCAGACGCGCAGGCTCAGTAGTTGTGGCTCACGGGCCCAGCTGCTCCGTGGCATGTGGGATCTTCCCAGACCAGGGCTCGAACCTGTGTCCCCTGCATTAGCAGGCAGATTCTCAACCACTGCGCCACCAGGGAAGCCCAAGAAGAGGTCTTTCTAAAGAGGTTGTTTAAAACAGGGATTTAAAGGATGAGCAAAGCAAAGATGGGAAGGAAGAATGTTAATTAATGCCTTTATTTCCATTTAAATATAAGTATAGTTCTATAGAATGAAATGAAACCATTTTTAAGGCTCTCTGAAGTGGTATGAGCTCATACTCATATTTAAATCCTTATGCTTTTTTTTTTTTAACCATAATTCTTTCCAGCAGCAGAATTAAGAATCCTTTCTATCCCACTGTGGATTGTGATAATTATTAGTTTAAAATGTGGCTTAGAGACAGTATTAATAATGGAATCACCCTATCCACAACTAGAAACATAATCTTCAGTTTCCACTGTTGATACAGGTTCTTAAAGTACTATTTCTAATACCTTCTTAAGATAGCCATATCAAAATGATCCAGTCTTTTATTGTTGACTAGAGTTTATATAAGACTTTTTCTTCTAGAAGTAAGATCCTTGACCCTGGTTTTCTACTGTTCAAAGGATAGTAGTCAAAGCTTTAGAAATAGCATCAATTTAGAATGATATATCTCCTGAGTTCAGTTCCTAGTAGTGACATATTTTTGTTAAAGGACCAGTGTATTCCGATGACGTCTCTTTTTAAAGAAAAGTTCAGATGAGGTCTTTATTTAAAAAAAAAAAAAAAAAAAAAGGTTTAACGAAGCATTGAATCCTGAAATTTCACAGTATTTACTTTAAATTGAAGAAATTTTGAAATAGGCTTCCTGGTTAACTTTAATGGTTAACATTAATTAACATATGACTTGAATTAGGACGTGTAATATGAGGTACTTCAGTATAAAAACCAGCAAATAAAAACCAGCAAAATATGTCGGGCAGTTTTATGCTTTCTTTTGATTTGAGTGGTTTCTACATCAACACACGTTTAACTATGTATAGGTTGCCTCACTCATTTCTTTTTCTCCTGATTTTTTTCAGCATATCCATGCTTGTTCTTCCCCCCACTTCACTGTACAAATGTAGTTTCTAGTAAAAAACAAAACAAAACACTATGTCCTCTAAACTGTTGCCCATCAGTGGGTAAAAAAATGAGTCAGAATGCTTCAATCCTGAAATGGGAATCTTTCTATACTTTCCATTGTCTGTCAAGGTCCTTGATTATACTATTTTATTTTATTTTATTTTTAATATCTTTATTGGAGTATAATTGCTTTACAATGGTGTATTAGTTTCTGCTTTATAACAGAGTGAATCAGCTGTACGTATGCATATATCCCCATATCCCCTCCCTCTTGTGTTCTCCCTCCCACCCTCCCGATCCCACCCCTCTAGGTGGTCACAAAGCACCGAGCTCATCTCCCTGTGCTATGCAGCTGCTTCCCTCTAGCTATCTGTTTTACATTTGGTAGTGTATATATGTCCATGCTACTCTCTCACTTCATCCCAGCTTACCCATCCCCCTCCCCGTGTCCTCAAGCCCATTCTCTACGTCTGCGTCTTTATTCCTGTCCTGGCCCTAGGTTCATCAGAACCTTTTTTTCTTTTTTTTTTAGATTCCATAATATGTGTTAGCATACGGTATTTGTTTTTCTCTTTCTGACTTACTTCACTCTGTATGACAGACTCTAGGTCCATCCACCTCACTACAAATAACTCAATTTCGTTTCTTTTTTATTTTTTAAATTTTATTCATTTATGGCTGTGTTGGGTCTTCGTTTTTGTGGGAGGGCTTTCTCTAGTTGTGGCAAGCGGGGGCCACTCTTCATCGCGGTGCGCGGGCCTCTCACTATCGCGGCCTCTCTTGTTGCGGAGCACAGGCTCCAGACGCACAGGCTCAGTAATTGTGGCTCACGGGCCCAGTTGCTCCGTGGCATGTGGGATCTTCCCAGACCAGGGCTCGAACCCGTGTCCCCTGCATTGGCAGGCAGATTCTCAACCACTGCGCCACTAGGGAAGCCCCGTTTCTTTTTATGGCTGAGTAATATTCCATTGTATATATGTGCCACATCTTCTTTATCCATTCATCTGTCGATGGACACTTAGTTTACTTCCATGTCCTGCCTATTGTAAATAGAGCTGCAATGAACATTGTGGTACATGACTCTTTTTGAATTATGGTTTTCTCAGGGTATATGCCCAGTAGTGGGATTGCTGGGTCATATAGTAGTTCTATTTTTAGTTTTTTAAAGAACCTCCATACTGTTCTCCATAGTGGCTGTATCAATTTACATTCCACCAACTTGTAAGAGGGTTCCCTTTTCTCCACACCCTCTCCAGCATTTATTGTTTGTAGATTTTTTGATGGTGCCCATTCTGACCGGTGTGAGGTGATACCTCATTGTAGTTTTGATTTGCATTTCTCTAATGATTAGTGACGCTGAGCATCCTTTCATGTGTTTGTTGGCAATCTGTATATCTTCTTTGGAGAAATGTCTATTTAGGTCTTCCCCTTTTACCTTTCATTTCTCATAAGGCAGGAGTTAGGAAAGTTTTTCTATATATGGCCAGACAGTAAATATTTTAGGCTTCGTGCCCTCTGTGGTCTCTCTTTAAACTGTGTCAACTGGTCAGCTCTGCTTTTGTGCCATGAAAGTATCCATAGACAATACATAAACGAATGGATATTGTTATATTCCAATAAAACTTTATTTATAAAAATAGATGATGGCCATATTTGGCACACAAGTGTTGTAGTTCGCTGATCCCTGTCGTAAGACATTGTCTGTGGTATTTTTTTTTTCATTTTTGTTTTCCTTCTTGTTTAGTCTTTACTTCTGGAATAACCTTTTCTTTTATTTTGAATTATTTTCTGAGTTCTGTCATCTTATTTCTAATTCACATATGCTAGTTTTTCATATCTTACATCATTTTCACATTGTCTTTTAGCTAATATTGAAATAGTAGAGCATAATTGTGTCTTTTTGGGCATTTTCTTCTAGTATATTGTCTATAGGAATGCTATTCTGCTCAAATTCTTCTTATAAGAACTTTGCATGGGATTTGACCTCATTTTTTTTCTACCGCTCATTTTTACAGAAATTAATTGCTAAGTAATTTCAAGGATAAAAATAGAGGTCTGAGATGTTGAGGGTAACTCCCCTTGTCCTTCCTCCTCATGTTGGATATGCAGGTCTGACCTAGAATAGATGAAGTCTCACAGGAAAGTTTGCAGGATCATCTCTTACAGTAGTAGCATTTAAATTATGAAACATCATTTTATATATTAGTTTATATAGCCTACATGCCACTTTCTAGAGAGCCTTTACCAGAGACATTATGCTAAGGGCGTTTTATAGATAAGATGTCTTCCTCATAGTCTATTTACATAGAAGTTTTAATTACAAGAAGTTTAGTCACCTGCCTTATTTTTCCTCCCCTGGGGCATCCCTTTTGTTCCCAAGGAACTGAATAGGTCACAGGCTAGGTGTGCCTTCCTTCCAAACCAGATGTGATTCTTTGGCAGTTGAAAGGCCAGAGAAATATATCTGGAGAATAGAAGACATACCTTTAAGGACCAAGTTGTGAGCGTAAATATGTTTTTAAAAAATGGTATCTTAAGCTTAGAGCCCAGGAGAAGAAAAGTGGTCAAGGAATGTAAATCATGCTAAGAAAATGTATTTTATTTTAGTATTAGGTTTTAGGAAGGAATCAACATCATCATGAGTCTTGTGATGAAATGCAGTTGAAAACACTAGAGTAGCTTATTCTTAAATGTGTTTAATAGCCTGCTTTTGCTTCATGGACAAAGAAATGTTTCTGGTAGTTGATTGTAAAATATGTGTGAGATACGATTGAAGACACAAGAGCCTCTTAAATTCTTATTTTTCCTGTATGTCAGGGTACTTGAAGTTACTTTGGTCTATGTTTATTCTTCTGACAGGAACACTAAGAAACGTGGGATGTAGCTCTGATCTTGGGGGGCCTAATACCTGTATCGTCAATGTGGATTCATAGTAAGAACTGAGTAGTGTGGGTGTTTTGGGGATTTATACTAAAGCCTAGGTGCTCAAGATAACTTTGAGGTTCATTTTCTAAAAATCATTTGATTTTGAGTGATTGAGGAAAGTTATGAGTGTTTTGTTTTTGTGTGCCTACTGGGTTTTCCTTTTAAGGCTTCATCAGATATTCAGGATTGCTTTTCCCTGCAGTGAATTGCTGGGTTCTTTGTCAAGTGGAAACTTGTTTTGCCTGTTGGTTCAGGAATCTGTGTATAAAATTAAAATTAAAGTAGTGTGAGCGTAAACCTTTTTTTTTTTTTTTTTTGAGCTTTTTTTGGAATATATCAGCTCCCTATTCAGTTAAGATTTGTCATTTTTGTTTTAATTGTAGAAAAAGGGGAAATAAAGTGATGTAAATTTTCCTCTCCCTTTTGCCTTTTCAGTAGAACACTAAACTAATGGTTGGTGGCAGATGTTTGTTGGTTTGTTTGTGTGGACTTGCAACTTTTTTCATTGCGGTAGATTTAAAAAAAAAAATGAAACAGATGATCTTTATTAACTACAAACTGAAAAAAAAATTATTTTAAATTTACTGATTGACCAGATCTTTGAAGCCAAGGTCCCTGTATCATCAGGTATGGTTTAAAAATAACCTAAACCTCCTGATGTCCAGCTGTAATGCTTTGGAAAAACTAGGATATATGTATGTATATTATGAGCCATAAAGATCAGATGCCTTCATTCTGGTATATCCACCAACCATAGAAACCATTTTGACGTTCTCATCCATCTTGTTAATAAATAAGATATGCAGTTCTCCATTTCCAAAACTCAGGTTGTTCTCATGTTGACAACGGAAAATGGGTTTTTTAGAAAGAAATGACATGGGATTACAGTTGATAGCTACATTTTAGCTATTTTTTTCTAATATCTTGAGAAGAGATGCCAAGCTATGCTTTTGTCTTTGCAGGAAAATGTTCTCTTTTGGAAAAAAAGAAACAAAAAAACCTTTTGGACTAATTAAAAAACTTTTAGCAAGCTATCAAAAACTTGGTTGCCCTTCCCCCCCCAAAAAAATCCACAGAATTTAACATTAGGAAAGTGTAGCTGTTACCTTGTTGGAATTTTATGAAAGCAGATAAATTTGAGGTAAATAATAGGAGAAGTTCAGTGTTTAATTTAGTGAAATGTTCATGGTATGTGCTCTATAAATATTTGAGCAGATGAACTTTGTAAGTTAACACTTCTGATTTCTTATATTCTGTCTTTCTTAAATGTGTAAATGGTAATTCTTATATATTAGTCTAGTTCTTTGTCATCAAAGTGCTTTCACTGCTCTGTTGGCATATAAATGAATAAATTTAGTATTGATATTGTTGCTAGATAATAGTAAAAACTAATAAAAATAACAACAGAAAAGCTTTCAAGTGAATTTTGCACTTTCCCTGTGTTATTTAATCCTTACAGCAATCACACGAGATAGGTTTTAACTCTGTTTTACAGATGAAAAAACCGAGACTCAGGGTGTCTTGTCTAAGGTCACATAGCTGTTAAGTGATGGAGCCAGATTTAAACCCCTATCTGACTGTCCTAAAATTGTTTGGGTAATCCTACTCAAATAGAAAGTTGGTAGCAGTAAGAAATCAACTCTTTTGAGTCATTTTATAATTTGACAGTTTGTTATTGCCTTCTCAAATTTGTTTTCTGAAAATAAAAGTAATTGTACATATTTTGGAAAGTTCAGTAGAAAGTAGTTCATCATCTCAGTACCCCAGTGCAGCTAATAATATTCATTTTGGCATCTTTTCCCCTAGCTTTTTTCCTAGGCATTTAAAATAAAGCAAAACTGCGTATAGATGCTCTCTTAAAACATGACTAGGATTTTTTTTTTTTTTTTTTTTTAAGTATTTGTTTATTTATTTATTCATGGCTGTGCTGGGTCTTCGTTTCTGTGCGAGGGCCCCCCGTAGTTGTGGCAAGTGGGGGCCACTCCTCATCGCGGTGCGCAGGCCTCTCACTATCGCGGCCTCTCGCTGTGGAGCACAGGCTCCAGACGCGCAGGCTCAGCAACCGTGGCTCACGGGCCCAGCCGCTCCGCGGCACGCGGGATCCTCCCAGACCAGGGCTCGAACCCGTGTCCTCCGCATTGGCAGGCAGACTCTCAACCACTGCGCCACCAGGGAAGCCCACATGACTAGGATTTGATTGAGACCGTGCTTTTAGTAAGTAGGCTGTTGGAACATTTGTGATTAATAGAATATTGGACTCTGATCTTTTGATCAGTTGCTAATTAAACATAAAAAGTGTGATTGGAAGTAATCTTTGAAGAACCTCATAGTTTAATGGAAGAAGGATATCTTAGTAATTCCTTTCTTTAAAAAACTACTTAAATCTGTTAAAAAATCTCAAAGATAAGCTGCTGTATGCTTTGATTCATGGAAGCAGTCAAGAAAAAAGCCATTTTGAACAGTAAATAAAGCATATGGGAGTCACAACAATTTGAAAGTTTAATGCCCCTGAACTGATAGTTTAAAATGGCTAAGATGGTAAATTTTATGTTAAAGGTATTTTACCACAATTAAAATTTTTAAAATGGGGATGGATGTCTATCATAGTGTGCATTATGGTCTCTCTATTATCCTTAGAGAGAACTCATTTCTTAATATTACCAACATGAAATATGGAAAGTAGCATATTTAGCAGCGCTACGTTGAGGATACCCTTTCATCTCTTTTGTTAATTCACATTTTTGAGAGTCATTGTGGTCCTTTGGCAGTATGAAACTAAGTATTCATGAGGTGTTTATGGAAATTCAAAAGAACTTCATGCAGCTTGTTTAATTAACAGTCATTGAGACAATTTCATAGTGTGTTTTCCCCCTTTGGTCTGTTTTTTCAGGAATCTGGCATGAATCCTAAGGTTTTATAGTAGTTCAATGACAACTCAATAAATATAAGTGCTATAAGGAGCAAAATGATGGAATGGCATCAGTTCCTGCCCTTGCAAAAATTTATAGTCAAAATGCAGTAGTTCTCAAACTTTTGATCTCAGGACTCTTTTACACTCATAAAAATAATTAGAAGAGTTTTTGTTTATATATATTATATCGATGGAGATTTATCATATTAAGAATTAAAACTGAGAAAATAAAAAAATAATAAATTCTATTCTATGTTAGAGTAAATCACACTTTCAATGAAAAGTAATTATTTCCTAAAACAAAGATTAATGAGAAGAGAGGCATTATTTTACACTTTGCTAGTCACGTTAATGTCTGACTTAATAGAAAACAGGCAAATTCTCATCTGCTTCTGCATGCCATTTGTTGTGCTTTATTATGTAGATTGAAGTATATTTAGAAAATCCTGCTTTAAACAGATATGTAGTTGGAAAGGAAGGATTATTTTAATAGCATTTTCAGATAATCTTAGAATTTTTTGTTTGATACTACACCGAGACTTGACAAGTAGTAGTTTCTTAAAGGTTAGTTGCAACGTGGACTCTGAAGCCATATCAATAAATTTTTCATACTCTGTTATGTATGAAATGAAATCCATTGGTCTATCTTATATAAATGGATTTTATAACTATACACATTTAAGTATCGAGAAACTGTTAAGCTCATGGTGGCAGATGCAAGTTTTACAAAATTCTCATTTTTTTTTTTCATTTTTTTTTTTTTTTTAAACTTTGGGTTTATTTATTTATTTATTTATGGCTGTGTTGGCTCTTCATTTCTGTGCGAGGGCTCTCTCTAGTTGTGGCAAGTGGGGGCCACCCTTCATCGCGGTGCGCGGGCCTCTCATTATCGCGGCCTCTCTTGTTGCAGAGCACAGGCTCCAGACGCGCAGGCTAAGTAGCTGTGGCTCACGGGCCTAGTTGCTCCGCGGCATGTGGGATCCTCCCGGACCAGGGCTCGAACCCGTGTGCCCTGCATTGGCAGGCAGATTCTCAACCACTGCGCCACCAGGGAAGCCCCCAAAATTCTCATTTTTTGCTTGAAAGCTCAAATTTTATCATTGGGAGCAAATACTGTTTGTTGTTTTCCTTGAGGTGACAGGCTCACTTTGTTCATTCTTGAGAAAATGTTTACCTAATACACAGGTCAGACTGAGCGCAAACAGTCTCATAAGTGTTGTTCCTCAAGACAACCATACTTTGGTGTGTAGCAGAAGTGCTTAATGTGTATTTCTTATTTTGCCACAAGAATATTAAAAAAGATATATACTAAAGGGTTGGAATTTAATAAAATTAATAATATTTACATTTTCATGAAGGACATTTTTAAGTGAAACTGGTGGCTTTTTTTTTTTTTTAAACTGTGAGGGCCTGGCGGTGAAAAATTGAATGACTAATATATGTCCATATATGTCAACTCTACAGAATACAGTGACTGTATAGTTTGGTGTCACTGTTTTGGTTCATGCCAAGATACCAGCAGTTTCACCTACCATTGCTTTTGCACTATCATGAGCACCATGAGTACATTTTCCAAATGTCCAACACGTGATGTTATAAGATCTTGCACTATAACTGTCTTGACAGTAAGAAAGCTAAAATCATCTTAATATTATTTTGTAAATGGTTTTGACTTCTCAGACCCCCAGAAAGTGTCTCAGGGACCACCAGGAGTCCATGGACCACACTTTGAAAACTGCGGAGCTAATACAAATAGATATTAATTTTGTTAACATTCTTTTGAGAATCTGATAATAGGTATGGACGTTTTCCCCAGAAAGATATACTTAAATAGCAAATTTTACATGTAATTTTCAGAGGATTATAAACTTCCAGAAGCACTAGAGCTATGGTTCTCAAACTTTGCATCAGAGTCACCAGGAGAGCTTTGTTAAAACAGGTGCTAGGCCACACTCCCAAGTTTCTCATTCAGTTGGTCTGGAGTAGTCTAGGAATTTGCATTTTTGTGTCCATTCTCTTTGGTACTTCATGAACTCTTATTAATCTGAAGTTTTACATTTTCCTTTAATTATGAGACATCCTGTCATTATTTCTACGTATATCTTTCCTCTCTTCCAATCCTCTGTCTTACCTGTTTCTTCTCATTCTCTGCTTCTGTTTATCCCTTTCAGATATTTTTTGGGAAAGTTCTTCTACCAGTTTTTCCTTAGGAATTTCTCCTTTGTTTCTATTATTATTCAGTCAATTTATTGTTTTCTTTATTTCTCCTGTTATATTTTTCATGATAATATTTCCAGTTGGTTTTACTTGGTAGATTTTTGTTCTTGTGTTTTCAGTATTCTCCAGTTTTTCTCTAGCAACATTTAATTTGCCAATTTTAAATGTCTTTTTTTGGTCTGTTAATTCTGCTTTCATTTGCTCTTTCATGGAACTTGCACTCCTCAGACATCTTATTATTTTCTGCTGTGAGTGTATATTCCCTTGGAACTAACAGCCATTTGGGCCAATATTGCATTTGTTTGGGAGGATGAGTTTTGATGGGGGGCCGGTTTAGGACCGGTGAGAAACCTGTGTTCTAGGTTTTGGTTCTCCACGTGGTCTGAGGCAAATAGGGACATGCCTCAGGGTAGAGAGGCTCTGGATGGTGGTTACATCCTAGTTGTTCAGGATTTCACTGAGCAATTACACGAGGTGAGTGCTATCACCGTCGTGTAATTGCCTAATTGGGAGTCCACCTGTACTTTGCTTACCACCTTAGCCAAGTTCCAGTATTTTACCTTGAGGTTACCCCTTCTCTTTTGGCTAGAGGTGTGCTGTAGATACTGCTTTCATATTCCACAGCACAGGGGACAATGTGATAATGTTGAGGAGTGAAAAGGACACAGATCACTTTCCTCTGGCCTATCTTCTGTCCCGGATAACTGATCTTCTGCAATTAAGCTGATGTTTCTTCCCACAATGGCACCCAACCATTTTTTTTTTTTTTTCTTCCCAAGGAGGAATGATTTCTTACAGTGTTTTTTTGTTTGTTTTGTTTTTTTTAGCTGGAATCTGGGATTTGTCTCTTACCCTTTTGCTACTGGTGATTTCCCAATGTTTTTGGAAAAACCACACATTTTTAACTGTGCTTGCTAATGAAATACTTCTTTTATCTGAGTATAAATGTTTTCCTTTCTAAATCAGGTTCTAGAAAATGGAAAAATTAATTGGTCAGAGTCCACCTTTGACAAATGAAAAATATATGCAACTTCATTGCTTTATAGAAGTCATTTTGTAGTTTGTTTTCTAAACTGTTATTTTAGAAATAACAGGGAATATACTCTCTTATAAGTCTTAACCATGACTTCTGATCTAATGAAGTGTAAAATAGTTCTTTATTTAAAGGCTAATAGAGTTAGAAGAGGAAGCAATGATGACTAATGTTAAGTAGAAATGCATGTTTTTTTGTCACAGAACATTTCTTATAAAGTAAGCAGAAATCTATTATTAGGTACCTACAGTTCTGTATATATTGGACTGCATAAATTTAACCCAGTGTATAGAAAACCTTTGACATTTTAAAGAATATATCACAAGACTTTCAAGACTTTCCCCAACTCCCAGCTTAGAGCATAATACTGTGGCATATAATTTCCTTCATAAAAAGTAGTAAAACTGAAAACTTTAAAAGACTAGAAGATAGGCCTGTACAAAAAAGTTAGTAGAATTACCCGTCATGTTAAGATGGGTCTGCTCTGCTAGGTACTCCTAATTTTGAGGCTGCCTCCTGCACATCAGCCAAGATACAGGTGTGATTCAGATTTTTTTTCTTCCAGTTTTATTGAGATATAATTGACATATAGCACTGTATAGTTTCAGATGTACAGAATAATGATTGATTTACGCACATCATGAAATGAGTACCACAATAAGTTTAGTGGATATCTGTCATCTCATATAGATAAAAAATAAAAGAAAAAGAAACAAATATTTTTTCCTTGGATGAGAATGCTTAGGATTTACTCTCTTAACAACTTTCATATATAACACAGAGCAGTGTTAATTCTATTTGTCCTGTTGTACATTACATCCCTAGTACTTATTTATCTTATAACTAGAACTTGTACCTTTTGACGATTTTCATCCAGCTCCCCCTCCTGCCACCCCCCCCCACCATCTCTGATAACCACAAATCTGATCTCTTTTACTATGAGTTTGTTTACTTTTAAAAATATTTATTTATTTAAATTTATTTATTTATGTATTTATTTTTGGCTGTGTTGGATCTTCGTGCTGCGCGTGGGCTTTGTCTAGTTGTGGCGAGCGGGGGCTGCTCTTCATTGCGGTGCGCGGGCTTCTCATTGCGGTGGCTTCTCTTGTTGCGGAGCACAGGCTCTAGGTGCACGGGCTTCAGTAGTTGTGGCTCGCGGGCTTCAGTAGTTGTGGAGCATGGGCTTATTAGTTGCTCAGCGGCATGTGGGATCTTCCTGGACCAGGGCTCAAACCCGCGTCCCCTGCATTGGCAGGTGGATTCTTAACCACTGTGCCACCAGGGAAGTCCTTGTTTACTTTTTAAATACAATTGACCCATGACATTATATTAGTTCCTGGTACACAACATAGTGATTCAATATTTCTATACATTACAAAATAATCAGTTATCATTTGTCACTATACAAAGATATTACATTGTTATTGACTGTATTCCCTATGCTGTACGTTTCATCCCTATGATTCATTTATTTTGTACCTGCAAATTTGTATCTCTTAATTTCCCTCATCCCCCAACTCCCTTCTCCTCTGGCAACCACCTGTTTTTTCTCTGTATCTGCGACTCTGTTCCTGTTTTGTTATATTTGTTCATTTGTTTTGTTTTTTACATTACATGTAAGTGAAATCATAACGATATTTGTCTTTCTCTGTCTGACTTTATTTCACTTAGCATAATACTTTCTACATCCATCCATGTCACAAATGGCAAGATTTTCTTCTTTTCTTATGGCACAGTAATATTCCTCTGTGTGTGTGTGTGTGTGTGTGTGTGTGTGTGTGTGTGTATAATACCTTCTTTATCCATTCATCTGTTGATGGACACTGAGGTTGCGTCCATGTCTTGGCTATTGTGAATAATGCTGCAGTGAACATAGTGGTGCATATATCTTTTTGATTTAGTGTTTTTTTTTCTTCAGAAAAATACCCAGAAGTGGAATTGCTGGATCATATGGTAGTATTTTTGAGGAACCTCCATACTGTTTTCCATATTGGCTACACCAGTTTACATTCCTACCAGCACTACAGAACAGTTCCCTTTTCTCCACATCCTCACTAACACTTGTTATTTGTTGTCTTTTTGATAATAGCCATTCCAACAGGTGTGAGGTAATAGCTCATAGTGGTTTTGATTTGCATTTTCCTGATGAATAGGGATGTTGAACAACTTTTAATGTGTTTCTTGGCCATCTGTATGTCTTCTTTGGAAAAATGTCCGTTCAGGTCCTCTGCCCATTTTAAAAATTGGGTTGTTTGTTTTTTTAATGTTGAGTTCTATGAGTTTTTTGTATATTTTAGATATTAACCCCTTATCAGATACATCATTTGCAAATATCTTCTCCCATTCAGTAGATGGCCTTTTCATTTTGTTGATAGTTCCCTTCATTGTGCAAAAATTTGTAGTCTGATGTAGTCTCATTTGTTTACTTTTGCTTCTGTTTCTCTTCCCTGAGGAGACATATCCCTATTGCTAAGACTGATGTCAGAGAGTGTACTGCCTGTGTTTTCTTCTAGAAGCTTTATGGTTTCAGGTCTTACATTTAAGTGTTTAACCATTTTGAATTTATTTTTGTATATAGTGTGAGAAAGTAGTTCAGTTTGATTCTTTTGCATGTAGCTGTCCAGTTTTCCCAACATCATTTATTAATTTTTAATTCAGTACAATTATAAGTTACTGTGTTTAATGAACCTTTAGAGATGCTCACGGATATCTGGAACTACTGGTATTAAATTGGTGAATGATGACTTTGTTAGCTGGGAAAGAAAAGTTTCTTTAGGAACCTTACAGCTATTGCATAAATGTGTCATGGCTGAATTTTGTTTCATTGAAAGTAATTTTATTGTCATTGTTAAGGTTTTTTTTTAAAAAAATGTTTTTATGGGGGTGGAGGTGGATTGGTATGCTTAAGAAAGTAACCAGGTTATTCTGATATTTTAGGTTCAGGTTTTTCCTAATGTTTTTGAGAGAACAGTGAACACATCTCATCTGTCACCAAGTACCTTTTTATCTTTCCCAACTTACTTTCCGTTATTTCTTCTGTGTCATGAAAATAAGTATTATTTATATATATATATATAAAGTTCATGAGTTATTTTTCTAGACAGTCCCAAACTTATTTTATTGTTACTTCAGTCTTTTGAGTATAATTTTTTTGCACTTAAGGAAAAAAATTATAAATAAGTAAATGTAAGAGCTGCAGTATAAATTTTCTCTTTTATAAGTGTAAGTCGATGAATTTAGCAGTTCAAATGATATATAGTGCTTGTGGCTTTGCTGACAGTCCAATTAGGTCGAAAGAGTCTTTAAGCTCTAACTTTGCTACTGTAAATAAAAACATCACTTTTTAATACTCCAAACACTTCAGGTTTTTCTCCTTTTATTAAATTTTAGAATGCATTGTTGTTATTTACAAGATTTAATATTGCCCAAGATTGTTCCTTTGAAGTTTTAAGTTTAAGCAGTTTAAAATGCTGAACACAACTGAAACAAATTACTGTCTCTGTAAACTCAGACCTAGTGAATAGATACCAGTGACCTTACATTTGATATTGAAACGTTTTTGAGTGGTTTTAATTGAAACTCTAACATTAGAATAAGAAAATTGTTATGTATATTGGGTTTAGGTAATGTGTTATGAATTTAGGTTTTCCTCCAGTGCCAGCACAATGCTTTCCACATAGTATATTTTAAAATTTCTTTGAGTATGTGAAATAATGTAATTGTTTCTCCTACTGCTTAGGGGAAAGAATGTGCTGAAATTTACAAAAGAGGTTCCTATTACTTAGTTTGGTTGGGGAAGAACAGTTCATCAGTGTGAACTTTTTATTGCTACTTGCTTGCCCTGCTGAAATTCAGACTCTGTTACTTATGACTCAGAGGTTCTGTGTGATCTGGTTTTACTGACCTTTCCTAATGCACCACTGCCCCTTCCATTCCCAAAGCAATGAAAACCTTAAAATACCCAATAATCCTTGACAGATATGCATAGGGTATTAATGGAGAAAAACACAAAATAGAAGAACATAAGAGACCTCAATTGAAGGAGAGGTATATCATACACATGGATTAGAAGACTCAGTATTTAAAATTTTCAACTTTCCAGAATTAATTCTAATCAGTAAGCTTTAAAAAAAACCAATTTCCAACAGGCTTCTCACGGAACTTGAAGATATTTATATTGAACATCAAAAAACAGTAATAGCCAAGATAATTTTTTAAGAGGAGCAGAGTGGATTGACATTGCCCTACTCAATATCTAGGCTTATTTTGAAGTTAAACTATTGAACAAACAAACTGATAGAAGAGAAAAGATATGGAAAAAAATAAAATTATATCTTTAACTCACACCATACTTACAAGATCTAAATGTGAGAAGCAACATTATAAAAGTAATCTAAAAGAAAATGTAGGAAAGTATGTGACTAGGAAAGATACTTTAAAGATCACATAGGAAGCACAGACCATGCTTCCTATGTATGTAGGGAAAGATTGTTTAAGTTTAAAACTTGTATGAAATCAAACACAATGTAAACAACGTTTAAAGATAAGCCATAAACACAGAGAATATATTTATAATGCATATAACCAACACAAGATTGGTGTTCAGGATATATGAAGAACTCCTACAAAACAATAAAAAAAAGACAAATGAAAAATTGGGCCAAGATATCTGTCTGATAGCTGACAGATGAAACTTGAATTGTCAGTAAATATATGAACAGATGTTTGTATCAATTTGCATGGATTCAGCTATAGATATTCCAGAACTCAACTAACAGAAACTTAAAGCCTAAGGACATTTATTTCCTGCTTGACAAGTCTAGAGGTAGGAAGTTCAAGAGTTGGTCCAGTACCTTATGAGCATAGGAAGGATCTATGCCATTATTTTCATAATTCTCTTGACCTCATCATGGTTTCAGTGGCTCCAGATGTCACCACCTTTTATGAGAAATTTTCTAAAAATAGAGAGGAAAGGAGAAAAGAGAAAGGGACCCTCTTCCTTCATACACCTTCTCTTAATGGGGAGAAAAATCTTTTCAGAAGTTTCTAGATTTTCCCTTCTGTCTCATTGCCAGTCACTGACAGAGAGGAATAAAATCACCTTTCTGGCTTAGAGGAATCAGGAGTCACTCCCTGGACTGGGGAAAGGATTGCCTTCTCTTAGCATATATTGTCTGTCCAATTCCTGAGCAAAATTGAGTTTCTGTTTACCAGCAAGAAAAGGGGATAATTAGAAAAAGCATTTGACAAAATTCAAATCCATTTATGATAAACAGTCAACAAAGTGGGTATAGAGGGAACATAACTCAACATAATAGAGGCCATATATGACAAGCCCACAGCTAACGTCATACTCAGTGGTGAAAAGATGAAAGCTTTTCCTTTAAGATCAGGAACAATACAAGGATGTCTGCTCTTGCCACTTTTATTCAACATAACATTAGGAGTCCTAGCCAGAGCAGTTAGACAAGAAAAAGAACTAGAAGTCATCCAAATTAAAAAGGAAGAAGTAAAATTGTCACAATTCGCAGATGGCATATTATATATAGAAAATCCTAAAGGCTCCATCAAAAAGCTTTAGAATAAGAAAATTCAATAAAGTTGCAGGATATAAAATCAATACATAAAAATCTGTAGCCTTTCTTTGCACTAATAATGAACTATCAGAAAGAGAAATTAGGAAAACAATCTGATTTACAATTGTATCAAAAAGAATAAAATACTTAGGAATAAATTTAACCAAGGAGGTGAAAGACCTGTATACTGAAAACTGTAAGACATTAATGAAAGAAACTGAAGAAGACAAATAAATGGAAAGGTATTCTGTGCTCATGGATTGAAAGAATTAAAGTTGTTAGAATGTCTATACTGTTCAAAGCAATATATAGATTACATGCAACCCCTATAAAAATTCCAATGGTATTTTTCACAGAAATAGAACAAACAATTCTCAAATTTGTATGGAATCACACAAAAGACTCCAAATAGCCAAAGCAGTCTTGAGAAAGAACAAAGCTGAAGGCATCACACGCCCTGATTTCAAACTACATTACAAAGGTAAAGTAATTAAAACAGTATGGTATTGGCATAAAAACAGACACATAGATCAATGGACAGAATAGAGAGCCCAGAAATAAACCCATGCATATATGGTCAATTAATTTATGACAGGAGCCAATAAAATATAATGAGGAAAGGATAGTCTCTTCAATAAATGGCATTGGGAAAATTGGACAGCTACATGGAAAAGAATGAAACTGGACCACTGTCTTACACCATACACAAAAATTAACTCAAAATGGATTAAAGACCTGAATGTAAGACCTGAAACCATAAAGCTCCTAGAAGAAAACATAGGTGGTAATCTCCTTGACATAAGTCTTAGTGATGATTTTTGACTCTGACAAAAAGCAAAAGCAAAAGCAACAAAAGCAAAAGCAACAAAAGCAAAAATAAACAAGTGGGACTACATCAAACTAAAAAGCCTCTTCATGGCAAAGGAAACCATCAACAAAATGAAAAGGCAAACTACTGAGTGAAAGAAAATATTTGCAAATGATATTTCTGGTAAGAGGTTAATATCCAAAATATGTAAAGAACTCATGTTGAAAACAATGATGGAAGAATGTGTGTGCGTACGTGGGTGAATTGAAATTGAGTAGTCAGTCAAAGTCTCTCCTAGTTGTTATCTTTTGGCTGAGAATTGGATGACAGAAGGAGCTAAGCATGTGAAGATCTGGGTCCAAGGTCTTCAGGCAGAGCACACAGCAAGTGCAAAGTCCTCTAGACTGAAATGAGTTTGTCATATACAGGGAACAAAAAGTGGAAGACAGGGTTAGTAAAGCTCAGTGAGATGGGAGAGGTGAGAGTGGCCAGCTTACATAGAGCCTTGTTAGGTCATAAGGAGATTTTAGTAATATTTTATGTGTGTTATTGGAATCCATTGCAGGATTTTAAGTAGGGAAGTGACCTAATCTGATATGTGCCTTGAAAAGATCACTCTGTCTACTCTGTTAAGGATGAATTGTCGGGCAGCAGCTGTGACAGTAGAGAGACAAACAGAAGGTTATGTGCTGAAGTCTAGACAAGAGATTGTGGAACTTGAAACCAAGCTGGTGGCACTGGGGAGTAGGCAGATTTGAGATGTGTGTTTGGAAGTACAGTTCATGCATATCAGGACTGAGGGAAAGAATTCTTCAGCAGTAAAATGAGGGTAATGGTATCTCTCACAGGGTGTTATCACAGGAGTTAATGCTTGTCAAGCATTTGGCATACTTCTTGACACACATAAGAGCTTACTAAATGCTAGCTACTTAGCATTATTATTGTTATTTTTATCGTTTTCAAGAATAGGGCATGTACTTTAAGCAAAAAGAATTTTTCTGTAAAAGCTAAATTATACCTGTTGTACAACTCTCAGATTGGAAGTGTTATAGCACATACTGTTTTGTTGGTAAAAATCAGAGTATTACTCTGTCTTAATTTTTAACAACCTTTGGATCAGAGGGAGATGGTTCATTGGTTTTCCTTTTGTACTTCATAATACTGAACCATAAATATATATATATATATATATATATATATATATGTATATGTAGCAACATTCCTTTTAAAAACTGTGACTTAACTTTTTTAAACGTGTGCTAGCTTGATGAACTGGGACGCTGAAAATCTTGTCTGCAGTATTTCTATAATGCTTTCACTTAGGGACTGTTTCTTTGAGTTAGTTACTGATACATTACTTCAAATTCTATGTAGTTCTTTGAACTGACCCTAATTATTATTTTTACTTTGGTTCTTTAGACCCAAATAAACAAATCAATTATAGAGATAATTATGACTACAAACCTTGGTTATGAAACAAAGGCCTTATATAACCATCAGAGATAATGAATTCTCTTTATGTGTGAAAAATAATGCATATGCATTCAACATGGATAGAATGGTGAATGACCAATTATGACTTGTACTTAACAGTACAGGTAGAGTATATGTTTTGATAAACTTTTTATGTATGGTTTTCTAAATTACAGTACTTTAAATAGGAGACTTATTTGTTTCATAGATAACAAAACCTCTGATTTAATAATGTATTTTAATACAAAATCAAATTAGAAGAGTTGACTTCATAATTGCCACATAAAATGTATCTTTACTGATTTTGACTGTTCACCTCTACCTTCTTTTATAAACTTCTATGTGTACACCCACATATATTTTATACAAAATTATGTTTTTATATAATAATTAAGAAAGATAATCAAAAAGAAAAAAATTCCATACTTCTACTACTTAGTGATTTAGTCTCTTTTTCTACCCATCTATGTATCAAATACATATATATATTTTTTCTCCTATATTTTGTTTTATATATTTCTAATCTAAAAGACTGATTGATCTAAAAAAAAAAATCTATGTTGTTGAATTTTGTATAATATCCTGTTGTGTGTGTGTGTCTGTGTGTGTGTGTATGGTCTATACCTTTTTTGGTGATTTTTTTCATTGTGGTAAAATATATGAATTTTAAAATGTTAAAATTTTGTTTATTTTAAGCAATTTAAAAATAAAATACCATTTTAGCCATTTTAAGGTGTATGACTCAGTGACATTAAGTACCTTCACAGTGTTCTAGCATCCTTTTAATACAGGATGGTATTATATCAAAAACCATCATTTCATCATTCACTTAACAGAGTATTGTTGGGCATCTAATATCCGTGATTTTCTATAAATAATGTTATGATAAATATTTTTTTTTAGTAAGCATTCAATTTATACTGTTTTAATACAATAATTTTAGACCCTGTATTACACATACAAGTAAATCTAAAAGGAGGGGAAAATACATGTTACATTTGTACACCAACATTAATGTGCCTGCAAGTTCCTATCATAACACAAAATTCTAGTGAAACTGTTAAAAGTGGCATATCCAGGTGTATGACTTCTATCTACAATTATCTCTGGGACCAAATGCATTCACATTCCTCCACATGACTCCACAAGACCACTTCATAAGGATTCACGGGCCCCAACATAGCACCAAATGAAGAATTTCCTTGCCACCAAAGATTCAGGGAATGAGCATAGAACTCCAAAAACTACCCTGAAGATGACTCTCTTTATGTTTATTCTCACCATTTTCCAATTTGTTTAGATGTAGCAAAATATGGTCTACAAGTACCTGCAAAAGAAGTTGGCCATAAAATTACTTAAAATAACACAGCAAAATTTAGTTCTCTGCAAAATAAGTTAATATAATACTGTTTGTTCCCTCCCATAGATAACGTTGGATTTGTAATATTTAATTTCCTTCACTTCTATTTTAAAAGAAAGAAAAAACATACAATAGGGGTAGCCAAACTATTGCATGGAAATATTTATCCCTTACTTTCCCTCCACTTTGCAAAGCAAATTGTATGATTCTAACACTTTTAAAACAAAACAGACTTTAGGAATAATTTGTTCTAAACTACCTGTATAAGTTTCCTGTGGCTGCTGTATCAAATTACCACAAACTCTATGGCTTTAAAAGAAATTCTTTTCTCTCACAGTTCTGGAGGCTGTCAATCCAAAATCAGTATCACTGGGCCAAAATCTAGGTGTTGGCAGGTCTGTGCTCCCTCCCAGGCTCTAGGAGAATCTGTTCCTTGACTATTCCTGGTGGATGCCGGCATTCCTTAGCTTGTGGCCACGTCACTCTAATATATTATGATAAATATTCGTGATGCAAAATATTTGTTCATATATGAATCTTTTTTTAAATGATAAAGTTTGAAAAGAGGTATTGTTGAGTCCGAGAGTATATTTGTTTAAGGCTATTCATAATAGTGCTACATTTTTTTCTAAAATGTCATACCAGTTTTTATTCACATTATCAGTATGTGAGCACAGTTCCATTTCACCACTTCCTTGCTGATACCAAGCATTTTTGTTCTGTTTTGTTTTATTTTATATTTTAGATCTAAAAGTTTTAGTAAAAAGTAAACACACTCTTTGCTATTTTGCTTCAAAGTCATAACGTATATCTTTTAAAGTGCCAATTGATACGTTAAGAAGTATCTTATTTTATCTCTATTTATTAGTGAAGAAAAGAAATTAGTTCTCAAACATTGTTAATGCACTGATTAGGGTGAGTTTGCGCTCAGGCTTTACTCAGATCTGTAAAGCAGGAAAATCACTAAATTTTCATGGGTAAAGAAAGCACGTATGGCCCAGTGGGAGAGTAGGGCTGTGATAGTAGAGGCAGGAAGCACATTGAAGTCAGAGAATTAAACAGAATGTAATATCTGTAAAGTTTGGCAGATATTAAAGAAACAGCAAGATGGTGATAGTTACATTAGCATGTACCCTATACTTTTGGTGTTCCAATTACTAATATGAAATTGACTTCTTTTCACCCAAAATTTTCAACTTAATTTGAAGGATATTTTCTATGGAAACCTAATTCCGATAAATATCTGTGGAAACATATCTTTTACTTTGAAGACTTTTTCTTAGAGCCTGCTTTCCTGGAATGAGTGGATTTCTAAAGATAGTGTGGAGGACATAAAGTTGAAATAAACCTTTTTTTTTTTCCTTCTATTTTCCACATAGTTCTCATTTATTTAGTTTATATATGCATAAAATAAAGGAAGATATGACCCTTATTGCTTTTCAGTTTTATTTAAGATGTCATTTTCTAACAACATTGCATGGTAAGTAATAGCATGGAGGTAGTGATACCTAGCCAGTTAAGTTCTAGTTAAATTTAAAGTAGGAAAGAAAGGATCATAAATGAAAGTATTAAGCTGGTAAAGATAAAAATGCTAATATTTGCAGTTTCCTTTTTTTTTTCAACCCATTGCAATGTAGCTTGTAATTTCATCACAGTACTATAATGACTTTCAAATTGTCAAAATGACTGTTTTTTTCCATTCGCCATTGATCTCACTAAATGCTCATCACGCTGGACTTTGCATAGTGTTGTTGCCCTTTGACTTCCATAATGGTGTGTTTTCTTGCTTTTCCTTACCTTTCCCAGTGCTTGCCTAGTCCTTACAGTGCTTTAGATTTTTTTCTAGCTCTTCCGACAACCCCCCACCATTTTTCTGTCTGAAAATTGTGATACTTTTCACCAGTGTTCTGGCTCTGTATTTCCAAATGCCTGCACTCTCACTTGTTTGTCATAAAATTTCCTCCAACTCAGTAAATCCAAGCTTGAATTGTTTCACCTAACTACCCATTCACTTAGTTTGGCTACCAGTCCCAAGGATAGATACTATGGCATTATCTTTATTTTTTCCTTTTCAAATATCTTGTAACCAAACTATCACCGCACATTTCTGGTTTCCATGTGTTCTTCTCCAGTTGCCCTAGTGTAATGTTGAGTGTTGTGATTTGTCTTAGATTTGGTTGTCATTGGTATTTAAATAACCTTTATTAAAACATAGAGATGGATTTTATACATATGATTTTGTCTTGTGAAGCATGAGGGGAAAGTGAATGCCTTGGACAGGAATCTTGCCTCATTCATTTTACATTTCTAGCACAGTTGCCCAGCACATAATAGATGTTGAAGAAATGTTTTTTTGAAGGAACCGTGCAAATTAAGGGAAGAGCTTTCTTAGTTCTAAGTTCTGTGAGATGAGAGAATCCATTTGAATGGCAACTTTTTTTTTTTTTTTACCTTTTGCTATAGAACACAGTACTTCAGTTGTTCATATTTTTTGATATTGTTAAAGGAATTCTAATGGTTCTTTTTACAAAATTGACTTACTGTATAAAATATTTTCCCTCTTCCGTTTTAGGTTTTGGAAGGAAGGATGTGGTAGAACACTTACTGCAGATGGGTGCTAATGTCCATGCTCGTGATGATGGCGGTCTCATCCCGCTTCATAATGCCTGTTCTTTTGGCCATGCTGAGGTTGTGAGTCTGTTACTGTGCCAAGGAGCTGATCCAAATGCCAGGGATAACTGGAACTATACCCCTCTGCATGAAGCTGCTATTAAAGGAAAGATCGATGTATGTATTGGTAAGTATTATTTGTTGATATCTAAATTGTATGATCAACCTGACAGGTGTAACATTTTAAATGAAGATTTACCCTTCTTCCTTGTTTTTTATTGCAGTGGAAATAGTGTTCCCAGAGAATAAATAAAGAAGGCTTTATTACTTCTTATTCTCAGAAGCAATTCTTTTCCACCAAGGGAAAGTAGAGAGATGGAAATCTAAAGTTGGTTAAGAACAAGTTTCACAACATTAACTCTCCAAATGTGAGACAAATGTCCACTGGTGTGGAACTAAATTTTGATGGATTACTGCTATCAAATTTAGTTAATTTACAGTCTCTTTAAAAGACTGCAAGTTTTCCATCCTAGCATCAATGAGAACCATTATAAAGTACAAGTTCTTACTGAACTGGATGACATATTTGGATGTTTTAGGTTGATTCAAGGAAAGTCATCTAGTACTAAGGCAAAACCTTTTTCTTTATGTTACTAAAATTGAACACCAGCTATTTTATTAGCACTGGAAAAGATTTGAGTGGTTTGAATACAGTAGTTCAAGGCCTCATATTTTCAACATGTGCCATAGTCTAGAGAAAAAGCAATTTCAAACAAAATTGAAATTTTCAATGATTTTAAGTATTATGATTATATGAAATTGTATTCAATCAGCATGTCTTTCTCTTTTATATGTATCTAAGTATATTTTTTTTAGATTTTGCTATATTGTATAAACTCTTTCATTTTGAATCTAAAACAAGCTTCTAGAGAACAAGCATAATTTCTCCTGAGTGTATCATCTCTTTCTTGAAACTTAAGGTGGTGGATGTTCGTTTAGCCTGTGGCAGGTTGATTTACATAATTGTTGTCTTCCTGAATGGCATCCATTTGTTTAGTCAGATATTTTTATGATAAAACTCAAATAGATATGTCATTTTTAAAGATACAGAGGCAGTGCCATTATTAAGATTTTCTCCCTCTTCATAGCCATCTCTTCCAGCCTCAAATATATTTTTTAGTTTTCCTGAAATTATTGCATTGCCTGACAAAACTTCTTTATCCCATTCTCTGTCATTGTCCTTTGTCACTTCACCATCCATTGATGTGACCCTTTGGACACCCTATCCTTTTTGATCTTTGACATCTTCCATTTTCACTTGATTTACCCATTTCCTCCTATGTCTCTCACTAAAACAGCCATGTCCTAGACTAAGTCATTTCATAAAACTAACCCAAAAAGCTTGAACTTACCACATATTCTCTGACCATTAAACATCTTAAGTTACTTGTGATAAGTTACTAAGTGATAACAATTATTGAACTTGACGTGTATTCTTACCTCATCTTCTAGACCTTCAACTTCCCTACTTTCATCCTTTCTTGCTTCACTTTGTCATATCCATTGGATTTTTCTGTCATTAGTTATAGAATTTTATACAGTTTTCACCTTCTTGGAATATTATCCCTTTTAGGCTTCAGTGTTCTATTTTCCTACCTGTACCTCTCTGAATTTTTCATTCTATCAGTGCTTTTAATACCTTATTGAAATTAATATTCCTCTCCTCCTCCTAAATCCACCTCCCAAAAGTATATAATGAAAATGCTCCTTTTATCTACGTTCATTTATTGGTTTTTGAGTGTCAGTTATAAATTGAGGTTTAGTTTCAGACACCCCATTTCCTACCATAAAAATACTAAAATTCATTCCATAACTAAAAGTATAAATATATACCTCTATAAACATTAGAATATAAAACCAAACTCTTAATATAAAGCTATATTATAAATATTCCTTTTGGGTCATTTTCCTGCATGGGCAGAATTGAATGAGGCCTTTCTAATTCTGAGTGCAGTGATATTTGTATCTAAACTATATACTTTGTTTTCCTAAATCTCCCACAGGCAAGCATAGGCATTCTTTATTGCCCAAAGAACTTTTAAGTACAAAATTAATTTTTCTGAATATTTTTATTGATGATTGTGATTCTGATAATTATAGATTCTCCTCTTGAAGTGATTAAACCATTTTTTTTCCCACTGAAAACTACTGATGTCTTACTTTATCCATTAAAAATTTCAAAGGAGCATGTCTTTGCTGATGTTGTGTGCTTTGGAGATGTAGATTTGTTTCATCCAGTTGTGGATTCAAAAGGCTTTACATGTCATAAATCAGCACATCACACTTTATCTTCAGTTCCATTGATCATAGTAGAATTGGTCACCATTTTGTTGATGATGATCAATAAGATTGTGTGGGACTCATTATAAGGACATAAATGTGTTTGATATTTGGGTGGGAGTTGAAGTTAAGCTTTTAGCTCTTAACCTCTTATGAGTTGACATTGGCTAGGATGGTCTAGGAAACCAGGCTAGGATGGTCTAGGAAACCATCAATTGTATACTATAGAGTCTAAGGTCTAAATAATACAGAATATTCACAGAATTATAAAATATTTATTAAATTAAATAGAAAATACATTTCTCATCTATTTCTCATACAACTGAATCTATAAATCTTTGCATAATGGGTCGATAAAACTAAGAAAGCCTCCTGTATGTTATCTTGGCTAGATTGTTGTGTTGCCCTTGCTAGATTGCTGTGTATCCCAGTAAACCACAGATCTTAAAAAATCATATTGCTTTATTATATTTGACTCTTTAGAACTCTTTACATAATAAGAGGCATTTATTATGTATTTTTAACTTTTATTTTGAAGTATAGATTCACAGGAAGTTGCAAAAATAGTACAAGAAGATCCATGTATCCTTCACCCAGTTTTCCCCAGTGGTTACATCTTATGGAATCATAATACAGTATCAGAAATAGGAAACTAGTGTTGGTACAATGTGTATAGTTCTATGCCATTAATCACACATTGAGATTCATGTAGCTACTACTGCAGTCAAGATACAGAACATGTTATCAGACTCCCCCAAAGATCCCCCTCATTCTACTTATTTATAGCCTACTTTTATAATGACCTACTCCCCATCCCACATCCTTAACCCCTGGCAACCACTAATATGTTCTCATGTGTATAATTTTGCCATTTTGAGAATTTTATATAAATGGAATCATACAGTATATAATTTTTTGAGATTGGCTTTTTTTTTTTTTCACTTGACCTTCCAGATTTTTTTTTAAATTGCTGATTATTATGCCATGGTGTTGATGTACCATAGTTTAGCCTTTCACCAATTGAAGAACATTTTTGTTGTTTCTACTTTTTGGCTATTACAAATAAAGCTCCTGTGAACATTTGTGTACAGGTTTTTATGTGGAGATGAGTTTTCTTTTCTCTAGATAAATGCTCTGGAGTGTGATTGCTGGGTAATACGGTAAGTATATGTTTAGATTTTTAAAGAAACTGTCATAGTATTTTCCAGTGTGTTACATGATTTTTCATTCCTAACGGCAATGTATGAGAGATCTAGTTTCTCTGCATCCTTGCCTGGATTTGGTATTGTCACTATCTTTTATTTTAGCTGTCCTAATAGCTCAACAACGTTTTAATTTACACTTCTCTAATGGCTAGTGATGCTTCACATGCTTATTGCCATCTGTATCTCCTCTTTGGTAAAATGCCTCTTCATGTCTTTAGCCCTTTTTCTTGAAATGGAGTAGGATGTGTATTATCTGGGATGCTTTAGTTGCAAACAACAGAATACCTCATCAATAAACGCTTAAACAATAAAATCTTATTGACTCACGTGATAGAAAGTCTGCCCGAGGTTACAGGATTGACTCAGGAGTTTCAACAATCTCTAAAGAATAGGCAAACGTGTTAGCTTTTCCCTCTTGGTTTCAAGGTGATAGCAGTAGCTCCAAGTGTCATATTCTCACATCAACATCCAAAGCAGGAAAGGAGGAGGTAAAAAAAGGGCTTTTTCTACTTAAGATTTTTTTTTAAGAAGAAAAATCTTTCCCAGAAAACTTCCTCTTAAGAGCCCATTTTTCAGAAGTAGGTTACATGTTCATCCCCCTGCAGTAACCACTGGCAAACAGGAATGAGATTATCAGAATTAGGACCAATCATGATTTATCCCCTACATCTGGGCACCTTGCTTCCCAAATAAAATTGGATTTTTTTAAGTAGTAAGAAGAGGAAATAAGTTTGAGTGGATGATTAATGATGTTTCCACAGAAGGATAAAACAAGTAAGATATAAGACTTATTAGTAACATGCCTAGGAGTGGGATTGCTGGGTGGAATGGTAAGTGTATGTTGAATTTTACAAGAAGCTGCATTTCCCTGATGGCTGAATGTGTTGAGCATATTTTTATGTACATATTGATCATTTATGTATATTCTTTTGTGAGGTCTCTGTTCAGATCTTTTGACTTTTTTTCCTTATTATTCCCGAGTTTTGAGAATTCTTTTTTGTGTTATGGATATAGACCTGTGTTGGATTTATATATTGTGAATCCTTTCTTCCAATCTGTGCTTTGCCTTTCATTTTCTTAATGGTGTCTTTAGGCAAGCAAAAGTTTTCAATTTTGGTTGAAGTCCAACTTGTCAATTAAAATAGAAAAAGTATTTGGTGTCTGCCCAGCACTGGAATAATAAGGTGAGGTATCTAATAGACAATTATTCTTAGGTTAAACACAGTTTATAGTGAAATAAGATTATAGTTTTAATTATCAATACACTGCAGAAATTCAGGAAAGCAGGTTTTGGTTTAAGGGTCTCTGCTTGAAGTGCTTTATGATAACTTAGGATACACTTTTAAAAATTAAAATGAAAGAATTAGCTACCCCATAATGAAAAATTGAATGTATTATGTGGCTCCTTTTTAAGATTTAAAAGTCAGGTGGACCTTGTTTAATTAGAAAATAATTATCCAAAATATGCATGGTTATCTCTGTGATAACATTGTTTGCCCCTACTATTTGGAAGTATATTTCTAGAATCTAGGGAAATAGGTTATTTTTAATAACTTGTTGCCTGAAATCTTTCTGTGAAGGAAGACATTAATTTGTAATACTTAAACTTTTTTTTTTTTTTTTTTTTTGGTTTGTGCTATCCCTTGGTTCTTCTGAGATCAAAAGACACACACAGATGTTCTTTGAGCTGTTTCTTCATGTCACTGGCTTTGGTCATAGTTTCTCATATTCCCGCAGTATTGAGACAGGAATTATAAGCAGTTTAAGTAGTTCAAAGACAGTCTTTATAGTTCTGGTGTAGTCTTAACCTCTAGTTCTCATTGGCATCTCGGAGTAGAGTAGCCGTCTGTCCACTCAATAGTATATTTCCTTTCCTTTTTTTTTTCCCAACAAAATGTGAGTTGGGAGCCAAATATAAACTTTGGAGCACAAGTGTTAAGGACCAGAGTACCGTTTACCATATTTTAGTTTTTCCTACCTTTGTTATTTAGGGATCACATTTTCACATAGAGTCCTCTTCAGCCTGGGTCTATGAGTGAGGGAACTCCCCTGCTGTCACTTTCCAACTTGTAGCAGAAGCAAGGAATGAACTTATTTTACTAATAAGCCTTTGAGATTATGGAGAACATTGTTACTGGCCATAACCTAGACTACCCTGGCTGACTACACTCTATTTATGAAATTGAATTCCTAAGTAAACAATAAAGAAATGGTTAAGAAGAATGACTTGTTTGGTTGCCATCACAGAGAAAAATATCTTGGAGCTGATCCCCAAGTGAATCAGGGTCATAAACACAGTTCAAAATGCTTTCCTACTTAATAATTAGCATATACAAGTGGTATGTGCATAGTGATGAATTACACTAAAATTGTTGTAATCAAAATATATTTGCTTTCTAATGCAGCTGTAGGGTCAAGTGACAGTCTCTTAAACTGAATCAGGTAAGGTGTCAATTTGAGCATGCTTCAAATCAGTTAGTGCCTTGTTATATGCTCCTTTGGTATTCTGCTTAGATTGTACTTGGTTCTTCTTGGCTGATCCTATTGTTAGTTTTCTGTGGTAAGGAACTAACAATAATTGTCTCATTTATTCTTGTATTCTTGTTGCCTATAGCTGGTATCTAATTGTATACTCAAGAAATGTGTGTGGAATGGCAGAGCAATTCACAGGAAGATGGCTAGGTTCTCTCTGGCTTTTTTGCATTACTTTGTGTTAATGTGGGTAAGGAAGTTGAGTAATTTTCTACTTCTTCTTGATTAGGTGGTATTTTGAGATTCTTTTATTTTAAAGTAATGTGAATTTGCAGCATGTCAGATAATCCTATATTTATATACAAATATAAAACGTATAGTCAGATATAAATTATGTTTAGATAATCTACCATTTGTCAAATCGTCATTCTTCATTAATGGTGGGTTGTTGAATATTGGTTCTGAGCATGCATTGACTTCTGGTTATGGATTTTCTATAAGGAATGGGCAGTCATACACTTTTTGTTGTTACTTGTAGATTAAACCCATGAGTTCTCCTGTCATGAACTGAAGAGTTGAGACAGGGAGGGAGAAGAAAGAAAAAGGTGATGTTGGTACATTTACCAAAAATTGCTTTGGTTACATGATACATAATACAGTGTTTTCCCTTGAGGCAGCCCAAAGTACCTAACCAAACAATTTCACTAATATTTATATCCTATGCATGAAGCAGATGATTCAAATTACCTACCATTTTACTAGTGAAGAAAGGAGAAAGCTGTTACTTTGCCACAGTCTGTAGAGCTGATATAAAGTTGTTATAATAAGAAATGTTTTCTTGACTAAGAACAGAAAGTTCTCTCTGCTTAGTGAGATTTATTTGAGTGTATTTTAAGCATAAAAAACTAATTTCATTCTTTAAATGTGCCAAACAAATCCTTCTTTATTCTTAGTTCAGCTTTTTAGACCATCTAATATTTAACAAATTTAAAGTGGTAATTTTACCTTGCTTTAAAAACAAAAACAAAAACAAAATCTTAAGATAATCTATTTACTAAAGCTTAAACTGTTTTTATTATTATAACTCACTCCTAAAGTAGTATCTCTTTCATAATTTCCAGGTAACTCTATTTTATGTATCTTTTATCTAGAAAGATATATTTACTTTCCTTGTTCAAACTCTATTTTAAATTACCTTATCTACACACTAGTGTTTCTCTTTGGATCATATAAATCTTTCGCCTTTACTAAATTACCTGATCACTTCCATGGTCCTTTGATGAAAAGTCCTGGAGCTTGGGAGTGGCATGGGATTGAGGGTGGGGGGAGGGAAGGGTGGGATTGCTTCTGGTACATTCTTGTCTTATGTTATTTCAAATATAATATATTGAAGATTAACAGCTTTCTGGGTTTTGTCTTAACAGTAATATTAAAAGTAATAGATGTTCATTTAAAAAAAATTAGCAAATACACTGATAATAATTGTCACACCTTATTTTCTGGCCATTTAGATTTATGGTAGCCAATAAATGAAAATCGGTTAAAATGTAAAAAATTTAAAATTTAATTCCTCAGTTGTACTAGCCACATTTCAAGTGCTTAATAACCATATCTGGCTATTGGTTACCTTATCAGAGTGTGTAGATATTGAAATTGCCATCATTGTAGAAAGTTCTATTGGATAGTGCTGTTACAGTCAGTGTACCTGTGTCCATAGTCCTTTCTACATAAAAATGAGATCATTCCACGCATCCTGTTTTCTTATTTTTTCACTTTGTGTTATGACCATATTTCATTATCTGTGAATATTTTTGTCTAATCTCATTTTTAAAGGCAGTCAAGAATTATATAGAAATAACCACTTTTTAAATCATTCACCTATATTAAGCCATTTAGAATATTTCTGATTTTTCACTATTTTATAAACAGTACTATAGAGACTATCATTTTCATTAATTACATATGTAAACCCTGATTACTTTAGGATAAACTACTGGAAAGCTAGAGCTTCTTAATAAGAATCAAAGAAATGTAGCTGCTGGAGTACTTGATTAGGGCTCTTGATTTAGTCTGTCACATTATCTATCCATATGCCATCCATAAATGAGCTAGGTTAAGAAAAGTCATTTCCTATACTTTCCTTACTCTTTGCAAAAATTCATTGAAAATTCAGTGAAGTCTTGAGAATTTGCTTCATTTGCTTTTGTTTCATTATTCTCTCCCCTTTTCCTGCCAGAATACTTCCCTTTGGCATTTTTAACATTACTTTTCCATATAAAAACTGAATTGGGATCTTTTTTAAACAAGTCTCAATGTAGCATTTTCGTAAAAAGTAAAAAAATGGCAAAATTCCGTACTTTTATCCTTTAAAAGGAGAAGAGCCAAAAATGATAGCAATTTTTCCCATCTGAAATAATCCCTGCTGACACTGAGCACCATTATCTTGATGACTTGCCCACTTATGTTCAACTTCATTCAAGAAGGTTAGAGTGTTTATGCATTTACCTGATATATTTGGGATTACTTTAGTAGGCATTCTGGTTAATGGTGTTAAATATATATTGATATATTTATATAGAGAGTTTGATATTTGTTCATTGTATTTTATTAAAACTCCCAGAATGAATGCCTTTATTCTCCTAAGCACTTAAGAAATATATCAAAGATGCTTAAATTAGGGGGAAAAAGGTCAAGTAACAATAACAAAAGAACAACCAAAAACCTCATACATTTTAAAAAGTGATGTAATGCGTTGCTTACTGCTCAAGACTGTCTGTTAAATTAATTAATTATATGTTTGCATTTACTTTTAAATTAAACATGATTGTCCAAAACAGTCTATGGATTTCAGTGAGATGTATGGCTTAAGTTTGGTGTTGTATGAAAGTGGTATTTGAGGCAAATGGCTCATGTAACCAGTGGGTTCTCTTTACATGGTTATCGTGTTATCTGAAACGCGTGTATATTAAAACTGTGTCCTTGCTTTGTACAGTTCCCTGGTAACTGAGATTTCAGAGGCAGGCCCAGATTGGAGATAAAGACTTATGGAGTCCTTCTCACTCCCCATTTTCAGCTGACCAAACTAGAAAGTTGTTAAGTATAATAATTGCAGTTTCAGGCTTTAAAAAAAATGTTATGTATTTTTGTTGTTTTAGTTCTTCAATTATTTAAATCTGCTAATTCTCTTTTTTTAAGTGGGAGTGGGTGTTAGACTTTTCATCTGCAAACAGAATCCAGGATTAAGAATGTAACCTTAGGGCTTCCCTGGTGGCGCAGTGGTTGAGAGTCTGCCTGCCAATGCAGGGGACACGGGTTCGAGCCCTGGTCTGGGAGGATCCCACATGCCGCGGAGCGACTGGGCCCGTGAGCCACAACTACTGAGCCTGCGCGTCTGGAGCCTGTGCTCCGCAACAGGAGAGGCCGCGATAGTGAGAGGCCCGCGCACCGCGATGAAGAGTGGCCCCCGCTTGCCACAACTAGAGAAAGCCCTCGCACGAAACGAAGACCCAACACGGCCATAAATTAATTAATTAATTAATTAAATAAACCCAAAAAGTTAAAAAAAAAAAAAAAGAGTAGTTAAAAAAAAAAAAAAAAAGAATGTAACCTTATTGTGAGTTGTTTCATGTTCTGCCCTCAGGTGTGACAGTACAGATAAGACATTAAGAAAGCCCACAGTGTGTCCAAATAGATGTTTATTTTGTGTCAAGCCTGAAAATTCCTATATTTGTTGTGGTACAAATAATCATGGTTACAGATAGAGGGCATATATTTCATTTTGCCTTTGGGGGGCACAATTTTGAGTGTTGATCTTTTGAAAGAATCTATTGTACTTGAGTATGAGGATGGAGGGAACAAGAGCAGGTATTCTAGTGGGTCTCCTAAAATGGAACCCTGGCTGTCTTGGTGTTATTGCAGAGTCTGGTTGCTTGCTTTCCCCCAGGGGGTTGTTGGATGGTATTAGGAAGAGGACGTTGGCCGTTGGAGGAAGGTATTTAGGACAAACGCGTAGATGTGCCCTTTGGAACTCACATGAAGGAAAGAAAGCTGGAGTTACAGTTCTGGCGTGATCTTGGCTTCTACTTGTGTAGAATGATAAGGTAGAAGTTAAATGCTTGGCTTGAGAATTAAGTATGAATTCCCCTTTACCGCAAATAATTTAGTTGCTTTGAGCCTCAATTTCTCATTTATAAGGTGGGCATCAGACCTACTGCATCAGGTTGTTATGGAAAGTTAAATGAAATAATAAAGCAGGTAGAGCCTCAGCAAGTGCTTGTTTCCTTCCACTCTCTTTTCCCTTGGGTGGCAGCATAAGGTGTTCTCAGAGATCATTTCTGTGTTCTGACACTCAGTAAAAACTTAATGATAGATATGTGGCTCTTTGTTGCCTTCAGTGTGAATTAGTTTATGTCCTTTGTTTCATAGTCATTGTTACTTTGTAAACTTGAATTATGATTTGGTAAGACATGAAACTTTTTTAAAAATTGCAATTTAGGGGCTTCCCTGGTGGCGCAGTGGTTGAGAATCCGCCTGCCAATGCAGGGGACACGGGTTCGAGCCCTGGTCTGGGAAGATCCCACGTGCTGCGGAGCAACTAGGCCCGTGAGCCACAGCTATTGAGCCTGCGCGTCTGGAGCCTGTGCTCCGCAACGGGAGAGGCCGGGACAGTGAGAGGCCCGCGCACCGCGATGAAGAGTGGCCCCCGCTTGCCGCAACTAGAGAAAGCCCTCGCACAGAAACGAAGACCCAACACAGCCAAAAATAAATAGATAAATAAATAAATTTTAAAAAAATTGCAATTTATGCCTTTTAACTTAGTAGAGACATTGCAGATAGGATAATGGAAAATTATCATAACGTAAACATTTTCCCCACAAATATTTCAATAACAGGAGTATGAAGTTCTGGTGATTTGCTGTGACTAAGTAAAAAGCGTATGAAAGCTTGACAAATGCAAAGAGATGTGAACAATGATAATTTTTTAAAGGCAAATTAATTATGAGTAAATAGTTCTTCAAGCTGCTAGAGGGCATCATAATTGCTGTTTCTGAAAATTGCAGCCCTCTAGGAATGAGAGAAGGGAAAGAGCAAAGGAGGAACTCTGTTAAAAGAAAAAGGCATTCTTTTCCTCCTCACTGTGCAGGAAAGGAGCTCAGGTGGGATGTGAGAAACGTGATTGAATACTGTCATTAAGAATATCGCTCATAGGATAATTTATCGAAAACAAGCTACATTAAAAAAATTATTTGATATATTTCCCAAAGAATGATAACTTAACAGTTATGTTCTTTGCCTCCTCAGGTTGAAAGTACAACAGTGTATTGAGGTTCCAATCATTTGAATTCTTAGAGACATAGGAAAATAATAATTGTGATATTATTTCTTTTTTTTTTTTTTAAAGTTTTACTTGATTTTATTTATTTATTTATTTATTTTTGGCTGTGTTGGGTCTTCGGTTCGTGCGAGGGCTTTCTCCAGTTGCGGCAAGCGGGGGCCACTCTTCATCGCGGTGCGGGGACCGCTCTTCATCGCGGTGCGCGGGCCTTTCTCTATCGCGGCCCCTCCCGTCGCGGGGCACAGGCTCCAGACGCGCAGGCTCAGCAATTGTGGCTCACGGGCCCAGCTGCTCCGTGGCATGTGGGATCTTCCCAGACCAGGGCTCGAACCCGTGTCCCCTGCATTAGCAGGCAGATTCTCAACCACTGCGCCACCAGGGAAGCCCGTGATATTATTTCTTAAGAAACTAAAATTCAAAGCAGAATCAGAATATTATGGTACTGGCTCAACCCTGTGTTCCTTGTGAAAAATGTTTTCAAACATGTGACTTTAAACCTTGTATCCAGTAGCACTAAAACTGAATTAATTGGTCTTAATATTTTATAATGGGGAATTTGCCTGGAAATGCTAGTAAGTCCTTGAGGCCTTACTCAGCTCGTAACAATTTAGGGATGGACTCAGAAAGCGGGTGAAACTTCTCTCAGAGAGATTGGGAGGCACCTTTTGCATGTGGTTGCTGTCCCTAGAACTGTAAAAGTTCTGTCATCCTGTAGTCAATTTACGTGGTCAGACTGTAATATCTACTTTGTTACTTATTACTGTTTTATTTACATGACTCTAGTCAAGTATTAGAAAAAGTGATCTTCCCCTAAGTACAAGGAAGTATAAAACAATAATTGGGCACAAACGAATTCATTGTTCCTAGGGCTGTTACCAGTTTGCGTTTATTTTAATCCAACTGGTATTTTTTTAGCACTCTCTGTGCACGGGATTCTATTTTTGAAAGGCAGATGAAAAGGTCCTGATTGAAGGGATAGGGTGTTTATTGAGTCCCTATTGTGTGCTAAGAACCAAGGTAGGTTTATATATATTGTCTGAATTATGACAGCAGTCCTTGGAGGAAGGTAGTGAAAGAGGAAATTGAAATTGACAGAGGTGAAGTCACTTGCCTCAGGCCAGACAATTGCTAAGTAGAGAGCAGTATTCTCAAACCCAGGTTTGTCTGACTCCTAGACAGGACTTTCTTTTAGACTTGATTCTCTAGGGTTTCCAGGTAGAAAGGAGATATGCTTTGTTATAATCATTCTTATATTTGTTCTACTGCCTGCTTTATCTTATAATAAACTGTGGTTTGTGTAAGCAGATAATGCTGATTTCCCAGATGTATTGGGGCCTGCCTTAACTCCTTATTGCAAAAAGGATATAATTGAATTGGATATAAAAATCTGCTATATACACATACAGAATAATCTATACCTAAGTTACTCCATATGTAATGGGCGTTTTCAAAAATTCTTGGTCTTCTCTATTTATAGGAAATCTTGATAATGGGAGCAAAATTTAATTGGAGGATTCTTTTATTATTATAACATTTCATGCCAAAGTTTGATCATAAAGAACTAGTCTCATGTAAATTCAGTAAAATTTTATTTACTTGGATTAGCTTTTTTGAGTAAGTAATTAAATATTTTCTAATGTCTTAAAAAAAATTCTTACATGCACATGTGTACTATATGTTAGCCACTGTTCTAAGAGCTCCTCAAATATTTATTTGTTTTGTCCTCCTGATAACCCCATGAGTAGGTACTGTTATTATCTCCTGATTTACCGGTGAGGAAATGGAAATACAGAGAGGTGATGTTGCTTCCTGGGGTCCCAGAACTAGGAGGTGGCCGAACTGGGATTCTAACCCGTTCAGTCTGGTTCCAGAGGACCAACTCTTAGCTATGGTGTTTTGCCATTAGTAAGTGCAGCAGACTTAGGAGAGAATTTGATTTTTTTGAACTTATTTTAGCTCAATGAACTATCTGCCTTTATGTGCCTCATTAGATGGAAACCCATTTGTACCTTTTTTACATGTCCCTCACCAGGAAATAAATAAGAATACATTTTTTTTCTAAGTTCAAAGGCACATAAAGGCAGATAGTTCCTTGAGGTAAAATTATGTATCACAAGTATGCTAGTCCCAGTTGTTGACAGAATTCTGAATTTTTGGTGACTTTTGTATGAAAGGCAAAGACTAAAAAAATATGGTTAAAAACCTGGACTTTTACACAATAGAAAATTACTTGTTGACTATTTTACTTAAGACTTATTTCTACAGTCTCAGCATTATCACAGATTCTAAATTAATGTATTTATTTTATATTGGAATTGTTTATTTAATGCTATACCATATTTAATGTTGTTTGCTTGATAAGAACTGCCCAATTTTTATTTCTCCATTGGTTACAAATTAATTACTTTAAAGAGCAGCTTTAAGAGAAGTATTGTTTTGGTGAACATACTTAAACAGCATGTGTAAAGATCATTTTTGTCTGAGGAGAAATATCTCTCTCATTATAAAAATAATATATATTTGTAATAAACATTAAAACACTGTAGAAATATGTAAAATAGAGACATTTTTGTAAAGATTCATTCACCATGTATAGCCATATCTACATAATACTTTAAATTTAAGATCTGTTGTTGCTGTAGATGCCCATTGAGATCCGCCCATGTACTCTAGAACTAACGCCTCTTTCCCCATAACCATTGTTTTTATTGCCTCTTCCAGCTTCTCTGGCCAAGCTTTTGAAGTCCAGAACCAGATATGAGGCAAGCTGGAGCAAATTCTCTTTAATGAGAGTTTGGAATTAAGGTTCAGATAGTACAAGTATATGTATTGTCTGTTGCCGAGGGTGATGGCGATAAAGCTGGGAGACAGGGATAGACAGCAGCAGGAAAAATTTGGGGACATGTTTCTGCCTTTGCTTTTGATGAGATGCCTCTATTCTTCAATAAATGTTCGTGTTGTTTAAGCCAGTTAAAGTAGTTTTTTCTCCCTTGTAATTAAAAAAAAAGCCCTCTACTTGATAAAGTCAGTACTCAAAGATGTATTCATAAGTCACAGCATCTTAAAATTAAAAGAATCCTTAGAAATCATTTTTATTATTTACCATTTACTATTATTTGCTATTTTTAAAAACATTTACTAGTTACTATTTTATTGATTTACTATTTGCTTATTTCCTATTATGTTATTAAACCACAGAAATCTTCCTTCAAATGAAATCTAATGCAGTAACCCAATATGTAAAAGTGTTGAGAGGGGAGAAGCATAGACCTTCATGTATTCCACCTCACAAAAAGTTCATGTGTGTGTGTGTGAGTGTGAGTGAGGGGAGTAGGTGTGGGTCCTTAAGACCCTAAAGAGCAGTGGTCTTAGCCAGGAGCAGTTTTGCCCATTGAGGAGATATTTAGCAATATCTAGCGACATTTTTGGTTGTCACAGTGGGGGAGTGCTGTTTACATCTATTGGATAGAGGTCAGGGGTGCTGTTAAACATCTTACAATGCCCAGGGCTACTCCCTACTGTTGCAAGTTCACGTTGCAAGACAAGCCAAGGCCAAAGCCAGGGCCTGACTAATTTGACTAGAAACGATGCCACAAGTGCCAGCTCCTTGTGGTCCTTGTACCATACAGCAAAAAGGATGACACGGAGAGAAAAAGGGCTGAATGACTGCAGCACAAGTTGTGGGGTCCTCTGTTGCTGAAGAGCCAATAGAAGGGGAGAGGAAGAAAGCCCCCTACCCTACCTCATCAGAAGTGGGAAGTGATGAGGGAAGGTAGAGAGGTGAGTGGAAGGTGGCCTCAGAGTAGCTCCTTGCAAGTCTCTCATCTTTCATTTCCAGAGGTCACAAGGCATTTGCACCAAGACACAGATGAACTGTGATTCAAGTCTTTGCTTAGCATGTGAGGATACTTGCAGAGTCTCCAGGGCACCATGGTGGAGCCATCACCCTACACCTGCAGTAAATAATTATCTGGTCCAAAATGTCAGCAGTTCACTCTGCTCTAGAGTAGTGCTGTTCAGTAGATACATAATGCCAGACCTGAATGTAATTAAAATTTTTCTAATAGCCACATTAAAAAGAAACAGGTGATATTAATTTAATAATATATTACTTAAAGCAGCATATCCAAAATATTATTTCAACATATAATGAGTATAAAACATTATTATGCTAAGTGAAATAAGTCAGAGAAAGACAAATACTGTATGATATCACTTATATATGGAAATCTAAAAAATACAACAAACTAGTGAATATATCAAAAAAGAAGTAGACTCACAGATATAGAGAACGTAATAGTAGTTACCAGTGGGGAGGTGGGGGAGGTGCAATATAGGGGTGGGGCAGTGGGAGGGTGTTAAGATAGGCTCCAGGATATATTGAACAACCCAGGGAATAGAGCCAATATTTTGTAATGACTGTAAATGGGAAATAACCTTTAAAAATGGTATACAAGATTTAAAAACATTATTAATGAAAAATTTTATATTTTTTTCAACTGGTTTCTGAAATCTAGTGTATATCTTCTACTTAAAGCACATCTCAATTCAAGCAAACTTTTCATCAGTAATACTTGATCTGTATTTAGATTTAATAAAATTTACAGTTGAAACAGTAGATTCACATATCTAAGGTGTTCAAAACATATTAAACATTTTCCAATAACTGAATTATGTACCAGTGTATCATGTATCAACTTAATATTTAAATTAATTAAAATTAAATATAATTAATAATTCCGATCATCAATCTCACTAGCCACATTTCAAAGACTCAATACTAACATACGGATAGTGGCTACTGTATTGGACAGTGTAGCCCTAGGCACTAGAAAATCACTTAATCATCTTAATTTTTGGCTAACCAGGCCAAGCTAAGACCACACAACCATTACTTCAAAACTTTTCTCCAGCTTGCTCGGATCTCTGTTCATTATATACCAGAATACCTGCTCTTAAATCTCCATTTCAGAGGAGTTTTATAAGTAGGGTCACATTAGGCTAGGCATTATATTATGAGGTTCTCAGAGGTTTCTCCAAAGGATATTAATTAAGATGAAAGAAGCCTTCTTCACTCAGTGAATGTCACTACTCATTCAGTGAAAAGATACCACTGAGCATCAAAAAAAAAATCAACATGAGTCTAGTTTATGTTGAGAGAAACTTACTGATTAGCATGAGTATGTTGACAGGGAATAGAACTGGTCACTCTTTCTGAGTCCCAAATTTAATTTGCTGTGTAGAACCAGTATTTATCTCCTATGAATGTTAGAATTTGAAGGATTTAAATAGTTTATTTGGGGGTGGAAACTGCTGGTAAGAAGATAGATCTTAATAAAGGAAGAGAATTCTAAAATATATAAAGAGGAAATAAAATATTTTTAAAACAAAAAATTCTGCAAATGAAAATAAATATTAAATTTATATCAAAGAGTTTTCTTTGATTTGCCTAGTCAGACCTTATATATCTTGGTTCTAGAGTAGTGTTTGTAGGAATGTATTTAAAGCTATTAACATTTATTTTAAAGTAATTTTTAAGGTATAATGTAATTTAATTGATGTTACCTAAATTAAATTTATCCCAAGAATAGGAATATGGTGTTTTTACACTTGTAAAAATATTGTTTTTTGCAGATATACATGGAAACAGATTTATAATTAAATCATTGCTTAATATCTGCTATATAGTATAACATACACTATAGTTAGGGTAAGTTCACAAATTATTTACCTCCGACGTATTACTCTATAAACTTATTGCTTTGTTTTGAATTATCAGCTATTTTTTCATAGTAGTTGTTCCTAATTTATATGTGTAATATTTTTTTTCTGTATCATTGAGTTTATCCTGTTTGAGCTTCTTGAACGTATAAATTTGTATCTTTTATTAGTTATGGGAAAATCTTAGGCATTATCTCTTCAGATATGTATGTGTTTCTTTTAAGACTGATTACAACATATTAGACCTTCTCACTCCATCCTTTGTCCATGATTATTTCTCCTTGCAGCATTCTTGGATCTGTTGACATGTTTTCCAGGTCAATAAATCTCTCTTCAGATTTATCTAATCTGTGATTAAACCCCTCTATTGAGCTTTTAAAAAATCAACTTTATTGAATTACAACATAAAATTAGTTTGAGAAAATGAAATAAAATGCATCCATTTTAAGTATATATATTGACGAGTTTTGACAAATGTATACGCCCATGTAACCACTACCACAATTTAATAGAGCAGTTTTATCACTCTGAAAAGTTCTTTGGTGTCCATTGGCAGTCAGTTTTCTCTTCCCCTCCACCATCCCCAGGGAACAATTGATCTGTTTTCTGTCACTGTAGATTAGTTTTCTGTTCTAGAAATATGTTCTTTCCTGTATGGCTCCTTTTGCTCAGCATGTTGTAGAGATTTCATCCCTCTAGTATGAGTCAATAGTTTATTTCTTTTTATTGCTAAGTAGTATTCTTCTGTATGGATATGCTACAATTTGCTTATCCTTTCACCTGTTGATGAATATTGAGATGTTTTTCATTTTTTTGCTTTTCTAAATAAACATGAAATTTCCATGTGCAGGTGTTTTGTATGGACATATTTCTTTTCCTCTTGGATAAATATCTAAAAGTAGGATGTTAGAACATACAGTAGTGTATATTTACCTTTATAAGTCATTGCCAAATTGATTTCCAAAGTAGTTACATACCACTCTATATGCCCACCAGCAATGGATGAGAGTTCCAGTTTAGTACATTCTCATTAATATGGAATACCATTAATAATAAAAGATGGGTTATTGCCCATCTTTTAAATTTGCATTTTCTTTTGAATAATGATATTGAGCATCTTTTCATATATTAGAAGTTTGTATATCTTTTGTCTTATGCATTGAAGATTATAGCTAGTTAAAATTTGGTCTCAGTATTTTGCTCTAAAATTAAAAATTTTATTTGCTAAACTTGGTGCTTTGTGTGATTTAATTTTAGAAACTCAGTCAAATGAGTATCTCTATACTCAAAAGAGTAAGATGACTATGAAATACTTGAAAAACATTTTAACATAAACATAACTTCTTTTAAAATTGAGTGTCTGTTCATTGTGAAGAACAGTTTTAGACCTTTAATGTGGCTCTAAAATTCACATAACAAAGAATTTACCATATCTTAATAGGAGGGTTTCTGCCATTAAAAGTGAAAACTATACTTAAATGCTTTTTCATAATTTACCTAAAAGCCTTGCTACATCTTTAGCTTGGAAAATTCACATTGTTTCTATTTCTTCTATCTTCTTAAATCAGTTTTTAGTGCCTGTACTTAAATATAATTTATCATAATAGCACTTCGTATTTTTCTAGGAATCTGATAAGATGAGGCTTTGCATACGTGTAGAAATATTTTCTAAAATGATATGAATGCTTAAATTTAATAGTTTTGAGGAATTAAATGAATCGATTTCAGTCTCTGCCGCATTGGTCACAGACTGAAGGCATGCTCCCTGAATCTGGCTCACTGTAGCTGAATGTTTGCACCAGAAATAGGAAAATCACATGTCCTTCTTGCCATAGCTCTTTTGAGAATGTCATTTTGAATATTCTGATCTTACCTTGGATTTAACTCTCTGTTATTATGCTAGCTGCTATATTTTCTCCACCCTTATAACTTCCAAAGGAGATAAATGGATTTGAGATATACAGCCTAGTCATTTGGGATTTGAGGTTTGATAATGCCCTAATTGGTTAAAGATAATACAAGGAGATTTTGAATGTCCGTCCACAGTAGTCTCGAATTTACTTACTGAATGTTACTCAGATTTTAGTTTCCTTGTTTTTCTTTCAAACCTTAGTTTGTATATTGATTGTATATTCTGGGAACTTTGCTTCAGACATTTGTGCTACTTTTGAAGAAGAATCTGTTACAAGATGAATTTCTAATTGTATTATGTATCCGTAGTCATATTTTATTATTCCTTTTGGTAGCACAGAACTTTGAAAGCAACTTTTGAAGCATCCAGCATTGAGAGTCCTACATGTCGCCACTTCAAGTACAGACTGACATTCTTGAAAGCCATGGTTGTTATCTTTGCCCTATGTATGTGCTGTTCTTCTGGTTTTAGAAAATCACACAGAAGATCACACAGATTTTCATAGGGAATAGTGTGAAACAAATTTGACTTGAGGAATTGCTCAAGAAGTAGTTTGGTACTTTTTAGTATGTACCCTACAACTTTGATCATGGTCTCAGCTACTAGTTTTGTTTTTGTTAAATCAAGTGTTAGGATAAATAAATCTTTTTTTTTTCCATTTTGATTAAAAGGGTAGGGAAGGAAAAGGGTCTGCTTGAGGCAAATCTTTTTTTCTCTTTTAAGATTTTAGATCTTAATGCTTAGACTGTAACTCTAAAAACATTATCAGGGATTTGAGGCCTAGTCTAGATACATAGAAATCATTTATCTAGTCCAGGTCCTTCACTTTATAGACCTGGGAACTGGCTTAGTGCTTCTCAACCTTGTCTGTGGTCAGGGACCAGTTTTTTTCCTTCCCCAATGCATGGCAGGCCAATAACTCTGTAAACTACAATAAAGATGAGGTACTGGAAAAAGTAATTTTAAAATGACACACATGGTTTTAAATGCTTCCTCTTAATTTCTGTGGTTATCTCAATGTCGATGGATTACAGAGAGTTCTAGGACTAGAACAGTCCATGGACCACACTTTGTCCATCACTGCCCACACTTTATCTATCACTGCCCAAGGTCGAGGTTGGCAGACTATGACCATGGGTCAAATCCAGTTCACCCCTTGTTTTTTGTATGTCCTGTAAGCTAAGAATTGTTTTTACATTTTAAATGATTTTTTAAAGTACACAATAATAATAATATTTCCTTATATATGAGAATTATACAGAATTCAAATTTTAATAAAGTTTTATTGAAACAGAGCCACACACATGCCTTTAAGTATTGTCTGTGGCTGCTTTTCCTCTGTAATGATGGGGTTGAGGCAAGGCTGAACAGCTGAGACAGAGACCATATGGTCTACAAAGCCTAATATATTTTCTCTCTGGCCCTTTACAGAAAAAGTTAAGATCTGAAGGTTTGGCTCTAGGACAAAGCAATGAATTAGTAGTTAATGGTAGAGTTGAGAGTACAAATACATTTTAAAATGTGCTTTAAATATTAGTATTAGTTGATATGTATTATCAGGCTCCGTGCTTAGTACTTTTGATGCCATTTTTTGTTCCCATTTAATCTCCCCAGTGCTGCCCTTTTATAAAAAGTTAGGTAAGTTTAGATCCCTTGTGGTCTAGTTATGGATACCTTTATTGCTCCTAAAACTCTTAACTCTACTGAGTTTTGTGGGGTTTTTACCCATATCTGGTGAATTAAAATGGTTCGATTATTTTCTAACGTGGATTTTGTTATCAGCATCTGGTTTGGAAAATTCAGCTTCTTATTCCCTGTTGCTATGTAACTCTTCAGTGATGTTTCTGTGTGTTCAGGTCCAATGAATGAGATGCATATGACTCAAAAATGTTTAGAAAACAGATATTTCTAGTGAAAAGATTACTCCTTTCAAAGTCTACTAAAACAAAGCAAAACTGCAGCTAAACTGTAAGGGCAGATTTCTGTTGCAAAATAGCAAAGATATAATAGGTAAGGCTGAGACTTTAGGTGACTTTTGGAGGAACGATAAGGCTTTCTATGTTTTGCCTCTACCACGCATTAAGCTGCAAAGTAAAAGCTCCCACCATATTATCATCAAGGATGTTAAACTACGTTCTTATACTTCTTGTTTAAAGCAGGTTCTGAAGTTCTCGAAGTATGCGATAAAAAAACTCAGCTTTTCATGGTAGCTGTTATTTCTTTGTTTTCTACTTTTTGCATGTGATCACTCAGCAACTAAATAAAGATATAGCGATAGCTGTCATCTTTACATTTGATACACGAGCTTGCTTCATGATAAAGACCCTTTACAAACCAAATCTTCATGTTGGGATTTCTTCCTGGAATAAAAAAATATATATTGCTGTGAAAGTTTATTCATTACGATGAAAGAATAACTACAGTTTCACATTATGGTACTTGCTATTTTGTGCTACTTTTGTCACTTTATAAACATCTGGAAAAGAATTATGTTCATTGCTTACAGTCAAGAGTGAAAGTCTTAGCAAAATCTCACTGCATCTTTTCAAGCCATGGCTAGTTTTTGTTATCCCAAGTCTGAAAGTATCCAAGATTTAGTGCAAGAGATGCTGATGCACGCTGTCCCAGCAGCTGCGTCCCAATTCTAGATAAGGCTATTCCTTTGTACCTTATAATAAAGCCATCGACTAGATGGCTTATGTATTAAAGGGAGAAGAAGAGCTTTATAAAGCTCTATACTTAGTAATATATGAGGCTTGCCTTCCAGATATTCCTAAAGAATGTATGTACTTTAGCGTGGGACTGTTAATGAATGAAAATCTGGGACACATCAACAGTCATTATATAACATGTCTTTAACCATTTATTTGCATTTAATATTTCTGCTTTGTTTTAAATTTATGCTATAGAATATTGGTAAATGGTAACAACTTCTGTTCTCTCCAGGAGTACACAAAATCTTGTGTTTGATTTGAACTGTTAGAATAACTTGTAATTGAACTTTGCTTATTAGACTAGTTTTTAATATATTTATTAGTTTAACCATTGGTTGGGTAGTGTTATAGCAACACCCACCCTCCCCCTCCACCATCCCCACCCCGCCCCTGTACACACACATACCAGATGTAGTTGAGAAATGTTTTAGATTAATAAATTATATCTGGATTTTACTTAAACAGTGATTCTCTCTTTTGGAAGCCTACACATCTCAAAATTCTCTGTAGCTACTTTTTACCCAATATAGCATGTGTAACATTCATTCCTCAGCATATATCATAGTGATTGAATTTCTGATTCTAAAAATTTTTGATGGCCAGAATTATTGTGGAAGGCAGTTCCTTTCTGCAGCTCGGCTACAGGGAACCAAAGTTGCATGCGTTACTGTGTCTGGTAAACTTTTTGGAAGCAAGCCAGTATGTTCTGGTGAGTTTCCATACATGTAAGCGGTGATCACTAAAAGGCTTGCACAGTATTACAGCTGTTCCAAGACGAGGAAGCGGTGGGAAATTCGGCAGTGAAGCAGCAGCAGCAACAAGCAGCCACAGTGGTAGTAAAGACAGGGCAGGCTCACAGTGAGAGGATTTCACAGTGCGAGGCAGCGAGCATGCAGCTCCTCATCCTTCTGCCTGAAGGAGGCAAACCCGAACTGTCTGTTGCAGGATTTTTCTAGTTTCGTGTTTATGATGTTAAGTCATGTGATAATACTGTACCACAAGTTGCCAACTTCGCTTTACTCTAGAGAGGATCCTTTGCTGCAGTGCTTTTTTTTCTTTTTCTTTCTTTCTTTTTTTTTTCTTGAAAGAGAAAAAATTGTGCAATGTATGTTTATGCCTACACCATGCCGAGGCGGCACTTACCAGTAAATAATCTTTGTATCCCTGAGGTAAGATACTGTTTCTGCTTTCCCTGCACAGTGCTGCTGCAGCACGGAGCTGATCCAAACATTCGGAACACTGATGGGAAATCAGCCCTGGACCTGGCAGATCCTTCAGCAAAAGCTGTCCTTACAGGTAAGAGAACAGAGCTGCCCGATTATTTTATCTACTAGCTATTGGATCTATTAGCTTGCTTTTATAAAATCTTTATGGTCTGAATTTTATTTTTTTTCTACTGATAAAAACTCAACAAATATATATGCCATTATCTCTATTATTGATTTGTTATATTAACTGTTTTTGTTAATCGCTGTACTGGCATAAGCATAAGCAATAGGATTGCTTATTATACTTAGAATTTCTGAGAATTACAGCATTAAATGATAACATAATTATTCCTGCTTTAGACTTTTTTTTTTTATGGTTTGGATTGTAATTTCCTGTACCTCATCTTCTCAGTTGATTCTTTTGAAGACCTTCACTATTGAGCAAGCAAGGGCATTTGTATTACTTTATAAAAGTAGTTTTGATAGGAAAGACAACCTGCTGCCTTATTGCTTAGATCAATGGTTAAATAAAATATGATGCCGCTCCTCCCTTGCCACTCTGTTTATATTTTTATCATTATCTTCTCCCTTTTACCATGATAGCAAAGTACTTTTTAACTGAGGCAATGGATTACCTTCTTTCTTCAGAGTGAAAAATTTTGGCTTAAGTATTGGTTTTATTAAGGCAAGTGTCAGGAACCAACAAAGAGGAAATGCTGGAATAGAAAGGCTCTCTCAATAACAACATAGGAAATAATGCTATAAGTGATGTGCTATTGAGCAACCGTTTTCACTGATCTTCATTCGCAGAGTGCTGCATTGGATCTATTTTTGTTTTTATTCTCAGCATCTGAGTTCTGCTGCCTTTGCCTTCTTTTACTTAACTGACTTGTAATTTGGAGCCTCTGTCACTGCAGTGCTCACAGTATTGTTTTAGGTTGTATGAAAGTAAATGACTTTTAGCTTCCTTTTAAATTTGTCCAGGTTTGAAGAAAATAAATCTTTTATTCACTTCTAAGTTGAGTCCATTTTTAACAAAGATTCTGAGGTGAATGGAAAATATCTATATACAGAAAGCTTTGAAAATATGTGGAATTTTGCTTAATTACTCTGCATGGAAAGACAACTTCCCTCAGTGTTAAAATTAACATAATCTCTGCTAAATCAGAGTAATCTGATTTATCTAAATTAATAAGAGCTTAGGTGATTCAGTTGCTGAATCAAGATAACATACACTAGAGGAATAAAGCTATTTTAAACCAGTGTAGATAAGAAGAAATTTAAATATAATTATAAAGTTTTAAATAATGAAATTAAAGTCTGTAGCCTCAGGGCTGCTGTTTAGGTTCTGCAGCCTTTCAGTCTCTTCCTTTAGCAAAGCCCCAGGCAACGATTGCAGCCTTGGAGTGGTCTCTGACCAAAGGAGAAAATTCAGTACTAGAGGGATATTATAAATGCTGACCAAGACTGTCTCTGTATCTGTGTCCTCCATCTGACCTTTCCTTCTCTTCAGTCCTCAACTGCCTGCCTTGTCCGTTTGTTAGATTTGTCCATTTGTTCATTTAATGCAGCACTGCTTTAGATCCACTTTCACTTTTTTTAAAGACAGTTTGAATATAAGTTATTAACAACAAGAAGCTATCTTCTAAGTGGAAGTGAATTTCAGGGGAGGTTATACTGGCTGTTGTTAGTTTGGGAAAGAAATTTGGCAGAATAACTCATAGAGACCAAAGCTTCCTGGAGGACAGATACTATGTCTGTTAAACTTCCCTGGAAAAGCATCTAGCACTGTATTTGGCTTAGATAGGAAGATATTAAATTCTTCTTGGTCATAATACTGAGCTCATTAATTGTTTTTTTCAAGAATATGCTCTTTTGGAAATGAAATACAATTTTTCAGATATGATTTAAAAGAAAAGCATTCTAGTGGAAAATATAAGCTAATGATATTTACACACTCGTGTTACATAATGCAGTGAAATATATTCCAAAATGTTTTTCTGCCCATGCAGGTTCTCTTGTAAGCAGTTCTTTCTGATGGAATTATGGTGGAAGTATTATTTCCAAAGTTAAATTTAAAAGATTGAACAGTGGTAAAAAGAGAATCTTTTGAAAGGAAAGTCTTAATTTAGAGTTATTAGAGATTATTCTAGATGATGTGTCATTATTTTTATGCCAGATGTAGTTGTAGTACCATTACTTAACCTTGAGGGTGAAGTTTCTGTTCTTAATTTTTTTTGTCTTTGGGAATTTAATTGCCAAAGATGACTTACAAAATTTTTTATGTTACTGCTTTTGTGCATTAGCCAAAATTGTGTATAGATATATGTATATTCCTTAAAGGAAATTAACAAAGTGAAAACCTCTCTTACCGAATATTTTAAAATAAATAAATGACTAATACCCTCTTCCGCATAAAGAATGCATGAGTTTTTACAGAGCTGTATAAAACAACAACATACCCTTAGTTTTACAGCTAAGGGACCCCAGCATATAGCCATCTGCTTTGAATAGTGCACTTAGGTATTTTAAAGAGAATAATTAATTGGAAAGACTCGTTAAACTCTTTGTTGAATTATTAAGTCAATGATATGCTTAGAAGAGATCTTGAAGGTTTTTTGTTTGTTTTTGGTTAATGACTGAAGTTCTGGGCAGTCAACTGAAGGACTTGGAGGTGGTTTTGTTTGTTTATTTTTTGTTTTTTTAGGAAACAAGGATAGGAAAAGCCTAAACAAGCCTGTGTAAATTTCATTGAAGAGCAGTTTCGGTGTGTTATGATAATGGATTTTTAAAAATTTACTTATTTTGACCTTTTTCCTAGGTATAAAAAATACATTCATTAAGAAATTAGGGAAAATAGGAAAAGTACAAAAAAGAAAAAATTACTCATTATTCTACCACCTACAGAGAACATTCTGGTATAGTTTATTTATAACCTTTTTTTCTTAGTACACACACCCCGCATTCTTCTTTCTCTTTAATCAAATCAGCCTTATACATTACATATTGCTTAATAATCTTTTTTTTTAATTTAGTTATATGAATATTCCCAGAAGGTGCTAAGTATTCTTCTGCAACATGAATTTATAAATTTCATGGTATCCTTCTATGGATATATTTTAGTTTTTTGAACTAATCCTCTAGTATTTACCATTAAGTAGAGTGTTTTCATCCTTTATTCTCCTTGTGAATTTAGAGTTATTTTATTATTTCCATTGGAATTATGCTTCTTTAACATATTCAGACTTAGCATCCACACACATGTATCTCTCTATTCCTGAATGAAGTATGTGGGGATTTGGTGAACGAGGAGCTTCCTTTTTAAAGGGCTGCGCTGCATGTGGTATTACTTTGCCAGAGCTACAGGTAAATTAAAGGTGGTTGACAAAGGGAGTGTTCATTGAAGAGTATAAGGATGTAGGAGTATTTGTTAATCATGTAAAGGGGATTCTGTGGGGCACAGTGGGAAGTTGGATCATAAGAAGAGGTGACAGCAGATTGAGGCTGAGAGTTTGGGAAAGGATAGATGGCCAAAGGAGAGTTATCGTTGGTAGAACCGAGGATGACGGGGATGTAAAGTGAGTGAGTTTAGATGGTCACAAGGTTGCCAAGGTAATTCATCCTAGCAGTTTCCTAGTAGATTTAGGGATAGGGGAATAAGGGAGAGGAATATATTTGCACCAAGGTGTCTCAAGAATAAACTTTTGTCTGGATTCATTGCACTTCTGAGGAAATTCTAATCTGTGATTGATGGGCTGGCTCCGTTTCTAGAAGGAATCAGCTGTGGCTCAGGCTAGAGGCAATGTTGAGGGGTCTGGTGTGTGCTTGCATAGCCTGGTGTGTTAAATCAGCAAGATATATCTGGAATCCTATCTCTTTTTTGTTGTTGTTCTTCTTCTTCACTGCTTCCTACTGCTTTTCAGATAAAACGAAAGCCTTCAGCATGATGAGCAAAGAGTTAAATGATCTGGACCCTGCCTCGGTAGGTTTGACTGCTAGGTTTTGCTTAAGCCAAAATTTAGGATTCCTTTCTTTTTCTCACGTTTTGAAAGCAACCTATCAGTAATTCAGGTCTACCATACTTTCAAATCACCAATCCAACCATTTCTTACCAGCTTCACTGCTCTAGCCCTAGTACACGCCTTTCGTCTTTCTTTCATGACAGCGGTAGCTTCATAATGGGTCTCTCTGCCTCCACTATAGCTGGAGTGGTCTTTCTAAAGCATAAATCAGTGCTGTGATTAGAAAATTCATTAATATATTCTCATTACCCCTGAATAAAATCCAGACTTCAACCCTAGCCGACCATGATCGGGCCCCTGCCTTGCATATCTCTGATCTTGTCTTGTACTGTGTTCTCCCTGAGCTCTTTGCTTCAGCTACAGCTGTATGCTTGCTGCTCCTCACGCAGATGAAGCCCCTTTCTGTGTCTGGACCAACACATGCTCTTTACTAAAACTGGGACGGTGCCCCAGAACTTCACATGGGTCATCAGTCAGACTCCACTCAAATGTTTACTCCTCACAGAAGCCTTCTTGTTCTCAATCCCATTAGCTTACTTCATTTTCCTTATGGATTTATTACTTTATTATCTTTATGGATATCTGAAATTGCATTAGTTTGTTGTTGTTATTTTTTTGCTCCAATAGAATAAAAGCTTCACAAGGATTCGGGCTTTTGTCTCTCTTGCTCACTTCATTGTGTCCAGGACTTGGACGAGTCCATGAAACAATTGAATAAATAAGGACATCTAGGGTCTGATTACTGGTCACTGAGGGCAGCATATTTTCCAGGTCCTACAAGTACTCAATAACTATTAATTATTTCACTCTCATGCCATATTGTAATAGTCTTATTAAATTTTCTACTTCTTCAAAATTGTTTTGAATTGCTTATAGTCATGTACACCTCTTAAAACACAGTGCATTAAAGTTTTTCTTTTTTTTAATTGGTGTGATGGGTAAGGTATCTATTGAGCCTTTTATCAACAGATTTCTTGGTTAGTTCCTTTGCTTGAGAATATTCCAATTCTGGAAAGATCAAACTTCCTGCAGCTGTCACATCAGACTTCCAGATATCAAACCAAGGCCTAATTTTTACTCTTCTTTTTGTTATTGTTTTGTTAATGGGCTGTTTGCACATCAGCTCTACTAGAGTAGAGCATATTGCCTTTCATGTGTAGTACATTTTTACTATCAGCCTCCATGATTGAAGACAGATTTCTCATGTCCTTAATTTGAACTTAAGGAATTATTTTTATCAGTTATTAGGAAGTCTGATAGTACAGTGTACCTCCTAGAAAACAAACCTTGAAAGGAAATCCCTTACTTTTAAAGAAAAGCTGTATGTTTATCCACTTCAGTTTTATTAGGTGAAAATTATTGTTAACATGAATTCCTGACTTTTTAAAAAAATTCCCTTTAGTATTAGAGCAAGAAAGTTAAAAATTGTCATTGAAATAAAACAGTGTGAATACTCATTTTAAAGATGTGTTGAAAATGTTAATCCCTTAACTAATTGTTAAGAAAATTTTATTAATGGTTTGATCTGTCTATAATTTTGGACATGAACAGGAAAATTAAGATTTTGTTATTAAAAGTGATTGCAACACTTTTTTGAAACCTTAAGAATATGAAAAGGACTTAGGAGAGGAATATAAAAGTAGTACCTTTTTAAAAAGACCATATCTGACATAGGTCACCATGATTTAAATTTTAAAGTGTTATTTTAAAGTGTTATTTGAACAAACAGGTCAAAGGTTAACCTGAAGCTAGTTCATTTCTTCTTTTTAGCACCTATTCAGTTCATTTAGTAGTTTTTATTGAATTGTCTTTTAGGTTACTTGCAGCAAGCCAAAGTTTGTTTTAGAAGTTAGCTTTATGTAAAATACAGTAATAATAATAGCAGCTGACAACTCCTGAATGCTTCTGTAAGCCAAGACCTGTTCTAAGGGCATTGAATCCTCATAACACTAGGAGATAGATATTATCACTGTACCTTTTTTTTACACCAGAAGTTAGGTTACTTTTACAAGTTCACAGTCCTTAAGGGAAATTTTTGGGATTTGAACTCAAGCAGTTTGGCTCTAGAGTTCAGTATTCTTATATATGCAGAATCAGGTTTTTTAATCTACTCATTCATTTAGAAGGATGTGGTATAAAACACGTTTGAAAAATTGGACTGACCCATAAATTCAGGGTTTAAATTCAATCCGTTAATATAATGTTTCTCTACTTTCTTAGCTTAAAGATTGTTCTTTTCAAAAAGAAGAAAATTTACCTGATTAATATTACCTGCAAGATTTATCATTGTATTATTATAAGAAAATGACTTACTTGGATAATAAATTGATTTATCCAACTTTATAAATGATGTTCTTAAGTCTTTGCTCTCTAGGCAGCAGGCTTGAATAACATTCATTTGAAATATTAAGAAAACAATATTTAGAAGTGTCGTGTTGACTTAAAAAAAAGAAAGCACAACGTGAGAGTTGCAAGTTAAGTTTTATTTGGGGCAAAATGAAGACTACAGCCCGGGAGACGGCTAACAGATAACTCTGAGAGATAGCTCTCAGATGACTGAGAAACTGCTCCAAGGAAGTGAGGGGAGGAGCCAGGATATATAGGAGTTTTACAACAAAAGGACAGGTAGTGAAAAGATTATCTTCAATTAAAGAAAACCAGGTATCTCAAGTTAAGGAATTTAGTGCTTTTCTATGTATGGGAAGATGCAAGAGTCTGGGCTCACTGAAATCATTCCTTTGATATGCACCTCAGCTTTCTGGGGCCAGTATCCTGTATTTTCACAAACTGAGTTTTCTCAGGGCTCACCGCAGGGAGTGGCTGCAGTCTGATGGCTGCTAGATGGCGTATTCTTTTCAGCTCTGAGTTTTCTCAGGGCTCACTGGCTCACGTTGGAGGGCTGCAATCCTTGATGACTGTGACATCCTTTGTTTATTGATATGGCAAGAAATATTCCATTTATAAATATTCCATTTATCAGAAGCTATAAGGAAAGATATAATAATCAAAATGTTTGAACTATTCATTTCATAATGAATAAGAGGCAGCTCAAATAATTTAAGTGTGTACGCCTTAAATGAGTTACAGTTAGACATAAATATATGGAATGGGAGAGAATAGAAATTTTCTGTTTAGATAACCCAGAATTCTAGTATTTCACCCTCTTCCCATCAACCTTTTGTGTAATTAAAGCCAGTAGGCCTACTTTAATGATCATTAAAACCAGCATGATCATTTAACTCATCAAAAATGACATATTTGTGAAGCATAGTATCTTGTTAGTGTACTCTGAGAGCAACTGTCATTTTCCCTAGTAAACTGTAGCAACCTTATAGCATTTTCATTGCAGTTTATATTAGAGCTTCAACTACAACCAAACTGCTGTTTTAAATGGCTGTTTTAAATTTTCTTATAATAATTAGTTAACATTTGCTTTCTTAAGTAGAACGTGCGACATTAGAATTCATTAATGCTTTAGTATTGTAAGGGTTAATGAAATTTTCATTAAACTTTTATTTTGACATAATTGTAGGTTCACATGCAGTTGTAAGAAATAATACAGGGAGGTTCCCAGTACCCTCTTTATTATTTTCCCTTAGTGGTAACATCTTGCAAAACTGTAGTATGGTATCACAACCAGAATATTGACATTGATGCACTAAAGATACAAAACATTTCCATCACCAGAAATACTGATTCTGTAGTTTTCCCTACTTGTAATGTCTTTATTTTGGTATTAGGATAATGCTGGCTTCATAGAATGAATTAGGAAGTGTTCCATCTGCTTTTATTTTCTAGATGAGATTGTTTTCTAGAAGAAATTATTTCTTTTATAAATGTTTGGTAGAATTCACCAGTGAAACCATCTGGGACTGGTACTTTCTTTTTTGGAAGATTATTATTCATTCAATATCTCTAATAGGTACAGGGCTAATTAGGTTATATATTTTTTCCTTGTGTGAGTTTTGGTAGCTTATGTCTTTCAAGGAATTTCATCTAAGCTGTCAGATTTCTGTGTGTAGAGTTGTTTGTAGTTTTCTTTTGTTAGATACCTTTTAATGTCTGCAGAATTTGTAGTGATAGCCTCTGTTGCATTCCTGATAATTGGTAATTTGTGTTTTCTCTTCTGTGTTACTAGTGTTTCCTAGAAGTTTGTCAGTTTTATTGACCCTTTTCAAAGAACCAAGTCATTGTTTCATTGATTTTTTTTTTCAGTTATGTTGATTTCTGTTCTTATGTTTATTATTTCCTTCTGCTTACTTTGGGCTTATTTCACTCTTTTTCTTGGGGTGGTAGTTTAGAAAATTGATTTGAGACTTCTCCTCTTTTCTGATATATGCATTTAGTGCCATAAATTTCCCTCTAAGTACTACTTTGGCTGTATTCCACAAATTTTGATACGTTCTATTTTTATTTTCATTCAGTTCAATATATTCTTTTTTAATTCTCGAGACTTTCTCTTTAACCCATGGTTAAATACTTTCTCTTTAACCCATGGTTAAATATTTAGTGGATGTATGTTGTTTAGAATCTAAGTGTTTGGAGATTTTTCTATTACCTTTTTGATATACCTTCTAGTTTGATTTGATTGTGGTTGGACAACACTTGTTATGTTTTCAGTTCTTTTCATTAAAAAATTTTTGTTTTATGGCCCAGAATGTGGTCTATGTTGGTATATGTTAAATGGGCATGTAAAAAGAATGTGTTTTGGCTGTTGTTGGATGGAGCGTTCTATAAATGTCTGTTCCGTTCTGTTCGTTGATGGTGTTATTGAGTCCTTCTCTATCCTTGCTGATCTTTTCCCCACATGGCCTTGACTGACATCACAGGAGGAGAAGAGGGTTGACTTCATTACCATTGGGCTGTAGTGAAAGTTTGTGGCCGTCTGTGGTCTCCACCAACACTGTGGTGAGGAGGGGCTAATTGTTACCTGGCAGAGATGAAGTCTTGTTTCCTAGTGAGCTTGCAAATTTAGACTCATCGCAGGCCTTTGCTTCATGAGTAGGGGTAGAGCCACAGTTTTTTTGTTTTTGTTTTTGGGGTTTTTTTTGTTTTTTGTTTTTTGTAGTATTTGACTGGAAGAGGCAGTTATTGTCTAAAGGTTTTCTGTCATGCCAGACTTTCCCTTTCCTGGCCCTTTGGCTTGAGAGAACAGACTTTTGTTTGTCTGCACCTATTGGCATTTTCTGAGTTGTCAGCTTCTTCAGCTCTTAAGTCTGTATATATGGGGCAAAAAGGACTTGAGAACTCACCACCATGAGTCATTCCTTGTGTACCAAGGTCCTTAACTGGTCTGCCTTCTTCTGTCCACCATTGAGAGTCTTCTTATATATATTTTACATATGATGTCCAGGTTTTTTTAGGTGTACTTGGTGGGAAGAATACAGAAAAGTACATCTACTCCATTTTCCTAGAAGTCTTGAAACTATTTTTGATCAGTTATTACTATTTGCAATCAGTCATTTCTCATATGTATACTCTGAGGATTTAAGCATTGAGTGTAACTACATGAACAATAGGAATTTCGGTGGCATGCTCATATTTCTAAATCTACCTGCTGATCAGAAACCTATATTTAAGCAACTGTGAGTTATGAGGGGTATGATTGGACTCTCAGTACTATTCATATAGTACTGCAGAGAACTTAATTGTTTAATGCATTAGCTTTTTATAGGTGAATAAAAAGCAAAATTATGATTTTAGCGTTTACAGCTGAAATAATTGTGACTAAAAGTAAAAGTTATCAACAGCTTGCTGCTTTATCAGTTGGTAACTGGTAGATAAGCCCATAGTCCCCTCCTTCATGATCTTCTTTCTGTGCTGTTCATTATTTCCATTTACTCTTTGGCTCAGCCCTAAGGTTGGAATAGCCCAGTAGCCAGTATTTTCCTAGTTTATCTAACGTAGGAGAGTTATTTTTCTGAAACTTTAAAAAGTCATTGAAACACATATCATGAGGCTTTATTATTTAAAAAATGAGGTGTCCCTGAATAGTGGAGTAAAGGGAGTAATTGGTAATTATTTAGGATTAAAGAGGCTCTGTAATTAAAGTAACTAACTTAGTATTGGAGAGTTTACTGATGGAATTTTTGCAGAATACCATCTTTTCCTGCTGTACTCCAGCTTTGTCAGTGTCCCTGCCTTACCTTACTCATTCATAAGGCTGAGGAAATTGGAGCAGGGTGTGATGGTGCAAAAAAATATAGGTTGACCTAAAACAAAAACCTTCTTTGAACAGATACCTACTTTTGTGCCTGGTGTTTTCTAGCAGAACTTGCCTTACACCTACATTTTCCTACCTTCCAACATGCTGTTTAAGAAGATATCAATGAGGAACATGTGCTAGCTGGTAGGAAGAAGCGAATGAGCTGTGTATACCCATTTGCTTACGGAGCAGTTTCTCAAAGCTTTGGACTAGAATGGTTGTTGATGACCTAGGAGGCACTGTGCTCTTCCTAACCCTTTCCCCACTTTATGGAGGAAAAGCTATCACTAGCAGCAGGTTCGTGGCCATACTGCAAGACTGCAGCACTGGCTATATAGCACAGTTACACGAATTTTTGGAATCAAGAATATCTGCATTGGAATGTCAGTTCCAATGGTTCTGAGCGTCGCTGTTGATAGATAAATTATTACTTGGGGAAAACAGTAACTATACAGTGGAGAACTCTGATAATACCCTTACTGGCGAAGCAAAATTAATATGATCAGTGAGAGTCAGATAAACCTTGCATGCTGTCAGATGTAATACCTGAGAAGGACACAACATCTCTCATGTTGTATTCTAGCCAGGGATGCATAACTAAATCTCACAGGGAGACATTAGACAAACACAAATTTAGGTGCATTCTACAAAATAATTGGCCTGTATTTTTCAAAAATGTCAATGTCATGAAAGACCAAAGGCTGAGGAATTATTTCAAATTAAAAGAGCTTAAAGAGACATGACAACTAAGTGCAAAATACATGACCCTGGACTGGAGGGGGAAAATGCTATAAAGGATATTATTGGAACAATAACAAAATTGGAATATGTACACTAGGTTAGATAAAAGTATTGTACTAATGTTAAATTTCCTGAATTTAATTACTGTACAGTGCTTACATAAGAAAATATCCACGTTTTTAGGAAATAAACACTGAAGTAATAAAAGGCAAAGAGACATGATGTATTGCAACCTTCTGAAATGGTTTAGAAAAATCATTTATTGCTTCTACATACATACATAGAGATATAGAGGGGAAAGAGAGAGAGGATATAAAGAACATGGACAAAATATTAAAAATTGGTGAGTCTGGGCAAAGAGTATATAGGAATTCTCTGTACCTATTTTGCAGTTTTTCTCTGTGTTTGAAATTATTTCAAATGAAAAGACTTTAAAAATTATCACTCTGGGCAAAAAAAAATGTGGCAGTTTGGTTAATAAATTATATGGTCACCCTGTACTATTTTTTTCTACTTTTCATCCTCATATAGTCTCATTTTTTGAATTACTAATGTTTAGGGAAAGCTCAATCTTTTTTTTTTTCTTTACATTTTACTTTTTTTTTTTTTTTTTAATCTTTTGGCTGCACTGCGCGGCATGTGGGATCTTAGTTCCCCGACTAGGGATCGAACCCATGCCGCCTGCATTGGGAGGTGGATTCTTAACCACTGGACCACCAGGGAAGTCCCCTCTTTACATTTTACTTCTAGCTACATTGGTGTCCTTTTCTGTTTATTACTGCGTCAAAATTAAATGCTTGTTTCTTTTCTATGGATAAAGTTTCCTTGTTTTAGATCAGAACACCATCTTATGGGCATTGTTAGAATTGTTAACTTTCCTTGTTTTCTGTCTTGTTCTGAAGGAAACTCTTGGGCATTAAATTTATTGAGATTGTTTTGAAACAAATATTATCCGTACCCTTTTGTCTTTCTCCCCCACCCCCCACCCCAAGACCACAATGTTCCTGTTTGGGTGAGAGTATATTCACTCTGGTTGGTTGAGGATACATGACCTTAGTGGGCACAAGGTGGGTACTAACTATTTCCTAGGAAGCTTTTTAATCAGATTAGCCTTCTTGCGCTTCTGACTGTGATAGGTAGGTGAACAGTATTTTCTTTTCTCAGGGAAAGGATCAGGTTTACTTAGAGTGTCAATAACTTAGAGTGTCTTAAAATTATGTGTTTGATAATCAGCCTCTGACGTTTTAGAATTGCTAGATTTCTTTTGATGTGGACATTGAAAGTCATCTGAATTGATAGTCTGACAGGGCATGGAGAGAAATACAGTGAATTATGTGCTCAAGTGTTTCTGAATGAAAGTGGGAAATATAATCAGAAATAACAATGAGTATTGTTTTTTATATGTGGGAATTTCTTTTAAAAGAAGTAGTTATTAGGAGATTAATTAGACAGGAAATCAGTACTAGATAAGGAATGCTTTACAAATAGGCTGTCCTTTGATTTGTGGATTATCAAAACTCGTCATCTCCAGTTTGTATCTCTTTTCTTTCTGAGGTGGAGTAACATTCTGTGTATGAGTTTTTGTTTATGTTCTTTCCCTCATGTTTTTTTCTTTGTGGGGAAAAATTCATTGCTCCTTATAATTCTAGTTATATGTATTTGGCTTCAGTGTTTGGAAATAGGCCCCAGTGAGTGAAGAAGAATCTTTTTTTCTCTATTGATGTTCTAATCTTCCCATATGTTGTTTTTCTATTATTCTATTACCCTCCATTACACTGAAATGAATGCAAAATGAATGATATATTGCTTATGACAAGACATAAAAATGACTCTTGTTTTTAAGAAGTTATTAGAATGCCAGTGGCAGTAACAGACAGACATGGGAGAGTATCCTATTCTCCAGAAGAGCAACCAATTTTGTGAACTTGTTTGCAAAATAAGTCTTCTTTCATTTTTAAAACCTAATAAGGAAAAATAAAATAACTGCTCGCCTATACTCTTTGTAAAACAGAAACAAAAACATACCAAATAGTAATATTAATGATGGTTTATAGAAGAAAAGGCTAGCCAAGAATGTAGAAGGAAAAGAAATTCGATTAAGACTGGAAGCAATATTTAGATGTTTTATGCTTAGTACCATCATACCAGAAGTTTGTGATTTTACTCATTTCTTTCTCTTAAGGGTATATTTTTATACATACTCTTCTTGATATTTTAATTCTTAACCAGAGAACATTTGACACTTAAAGGACTAGGACTTCTTAGAAAGTTCTTGGATCCTTTTATATTTCGCTATGTTTACCTTAATCATGGCTCTCAGTGTCAATGTTACTGTCTCCATTATTTAAAGTACACTTTGGGCCAAATATCATGCTTAAATGTTGTGGGTAATACTTTGAATTATTGTGGGTTTTGGACCTAAAGATCTTCTAATCTCCTGGAGAAGAAAATAGCCATGCTCATACAGACACACACATACATTTTACATGATTACTTTTTTTTTTTTCAGAACAAAAGAATAATGTTACTGAATGATAGTTTATATATTTTGTTTCTGAAAGAAAAGAAAACGGCAAACATTATTCGAAATACTTTTTTTCTTTAGGTCCTTATGTGATGCTTTTCAGAGAAAAATGGTTCACAAAAGTTGAGATGCTCTTTTTAAACATGATTTGACCAAAGAATGAAAGTAAAGATAGTCTTTCCTAAGAAATATTTGAAAATGTGAAGTAGAAAATTCTTTTAATTGTGTTAGAAGCTATAAGAGCAGAAAGGAGAATGGCCTATTTTTTGGAATAGAAAAAACAGGAAGTGAATGTACATACATTGTAAAATTGGTGCCCAGATCACAGAGCTAAAGAACATTGAAAGGAATGAATGATTGCAAACTTTCTATAAACCTAATTAAAGAGATGGAAATGAGGTAGCTATGTCCTGAGAATTTTACTCGTAGAGAATAAAGTGAGAAAAGTCCTTAAGAAGCTACAGAGATTGCAGAAAGACAGGTTTACAAAATGGCTGCCTTCCAACAGAGTTTCTGTCAAAACAAATGGTTGTCTTACCCACTTCTGTTAACTTTTTTCCTATGAACCTGAGTTGAAAAATATTGCTAGACTTTTATCATCACACTTTGCCAATAGATTTGCATTGTCCAGTAGTGTGATATAATTGTGTAAATGTTCTCAATATTGTTATTTAAAGCAAATCAGAATGCTACTTTATAGATTCTTTAAGGTTAAAATTCAGGAACACTAGTCTATTTTTAAAAATAAACCTATCTTTAATTGGTCTGAAAATCAATTAAGCTTTCAAGTAACCCACATTTACAAACTGTAAGTTGTTTAAACATAAGGAGAACAGCTTATGAAAAGTTTTTATTGGTAGGATGTGAGAGCAGCTTTCTTTTGATTTTGACCAATCATTTCTCTGTGGGCTAAAAGAAATGAAATGTACTTTTTCAATTGAAATGATGAAAGTATATATGATCACTTTACAATGTATTTATTACATAGTAGATTTTGTTTTTCATTCTACTGTATAATCTTGTTCACTAATTCCTTATTTGTTTGGTTATCTGGGTTTTCCTAAGTATTTTTCAATGAAAGACCTTGTATCTTTTAATGATGTAGGATAACATAACATGTATTTACTATGTTTTATGTGTTTAATGAAGTTAAATAACTTTTGTATTTACCTGATTTAATTAAGTGAGCTTAATTAACCAGTGAGGCTATTCCTCAGAAACTATGGTGAGTTCTTAGTGTCATAATTAGGGAATTTTGCTTTGTGTTATGAGTCTCCTGCTGTAAGGGTGTGAATTGAAGAAGGTGCAGAAGCAGAAGGACTTCTTTGAGTACTTGCAGTCCCTATACTTAGAATTTTTCATTCATTTTCCTTAAGACACTCATTTACACATATGTCTTCCAGTAAACTCTATAAAGCTTGATGTCCCAACACAATTAGGAAAGATCAAGAGCAGTGGGAGATGTGCTTCTTATGTATTCAACAAAGGATAATTGCAGAAAAGCACCGCGGACCTCTGTAAATCTTTCCCACTACATCTGAATTCTTTAGCTGAAGAATACTTATGCAGGGAGTATATCAAAAGATCTCTCTGGTAATTTTGGTATTCCTACATCTTGATCATGCCAAGATTAGGTTTATCCTTAAATACCTGGCTATATTATTTGAATTATTTATTGGAGAATCGTTCACCCCTTGAACATTTTTAGTTAGACTATAATATTGGAAAAGAACTAAATCACTGCCGCCATTACATTCAGTAATCTATTGGTTGTATGGATGGCAATGATAGACAATTAAATTTGGCACAGTAAGAGTTCCCAAAGACAAGTTTATTATTTTTTTCACTTGTAAATTTTTGCTCAGCTAATCAGTAGAAATAATTTTTTCATTATCAATTAAATGTTCTTTTTGAGAAAGAAAATAACACCTTATAAATGGGAACTGTTGTGACACATCTAGGCCACAGACAAAAACAAGGTCATTGTGAACTCACAACATAGCAAACATCTTCCTCAACTGGCTAATATAAGTGACAGTTGCTTTTTTACCCAGCCATAGAATTGCCCCCATTTTCTAATGGCATACAATCTAGAACAAACCTTCACTTCCTTATATCCTCCCCTGAAATCTCTTAACTAAGCTCAAAAGCTATAATGGATTCTAACATACTCTTACTGAGGTGCCTATGTTCCCCATGGCCTGTGTTCTCCCTCACTGTAACAAGAAACATCCCAACTTGTTCAGCGACAGCTGTGTTCCTAGTGGTCTTTGGCTGGAGGGCACTGACACTTTCCTTAAAGATATTTCTTAAGGTACAGATTATTCCCCTAACACTTAAAAGTCGAATGCTTTGTTAACTTTTTGTGTATATATATTCAGTTCAGCGTGTTTGTTAGTACTTACGTGTTCAGACATTTTGATAGTTGTTAAGTATATAAGGATAAATAAGACACTGTCTCTGCGCTCTAGGAAATTTCAAACTGAGCGATTGTTATATTTTCATGTGTTAATAACAGTGAGTCTGATTCATTTATAAGTCTCTTTCCTTTATAGATTATACTCATTTTTACCATGTTTCAACTGAAGGCAAAAGAAAATGCTTGAAAATTTGTTAACTTTGTGTAGGGTATGGAATTCTGGTTACCTTTGCCTAATACCTTGACAAAGGCTAAATTTTTGGAATTTATTCACAAGAACTCTAGTGCTACAGAGTTTATAAAATAAACTCTTACTGGGAATGCATTTGTGTGTATGTGTGTGTGTGAGAGAGAAAAAGAGACAGGCAGAGACTGAGAGAGACATTTACTTTGTAACTCAGTCATAATGATTTACACAGAACCACCTGATGACCAGTTTTGATGATATAGTATGTGCCTTTCCTAAAAGAACTTCTGGAATTACTGTTAGTTCCAACATCTGCCACAGGATATATCTATCTCCACAAGTCATTTTCAGTAAGATGTGAAAGTTTCTCAGTTCAGTCTATGTCATGAAAACTATAGATCTTCATCTCACACAAAGAGAATGAATCTTGAAGTGTTTCTTAGTTTCACTCTTCAACAAATAACCTTGCCAAGTCTTCTTATATTCCAAGGCAAATCAGTGGGCTGCTGGGATTTAAAATTTTTAACACTTCCAAACAGCTACAGATATTTCTTTACAAACTGCATATAGAAATGTTTGCCTTAAGTCTTTTAAGATTATCAAGATGAGAAAACATTAGGCTGTCAAGAAGCTGAAAATAGCTTACTGAAATTTTATACTAACTCGCTCTTAGGTAGTCCTTGTCAGGATTCTTGGGTAATTATTTGCAGAAGCCTTTATACAAATGGCTGGTTCTATCAATTAAGCCACATTTACTCAAAATGAATACATAGTATTTTTTGCTAGCACAGAATGAGAGATTATGTATGGGAAGAATCATTTTCAGTATTTGAATGGTGCTAGTTACCCTTAACTATAGCTTTCTCCAAAATGGATGGCTATTATTACGTAATCACAAATTAGAAATGTTAAATTATTTGAAGTAATTATCTACTTTTGTCACACCAAGATTTTTACAGACATTACTTAAGGTTTATTTGTGTCTGTATGCTATTTGGGCTGGGGACAAATAATTTGAGATGGTGGCGGGTGGGTCAGAATAATGTCATCTTTCATAAACACGACTAGCCATGAACTATCATAGCTGTAATTTGTCAGACTGTTCCCTTTATGTATAAAATAAGTTTTTTAATGTTGTCCTTGAAATAAGACTCAGTTTATTTTAGTTTAGAATATTGAATACCATTTTTTTCTTCCATTTTTCTAGCTCTAATTTCTCATCAGGTCATTTCTGGAGATATTTTAAACTCTCTATTTAAAATGTATAATGGTACCTTTAGTAAAAACATGTTATCTCTTTCTAGCATATATAAACCTTGGTTTATAACTGCAAAGAAAATATGACTAAATAAATGTACATACTTTAGTGTCTCATAAAAATGTTTGTAAACTCAAATCAAAATACAGAAAATGTATTGTTTTTACCTCTTTTGGAGGACTGCTATCACTAACAGCCTGCTAAAAGTATACAGTTACTGTACTTCTTTCTACCCTATTGTCATAAAGCAGCTGATTACACTATACTCCCATAGTAGTAATAAAAAATGAATATTTTATCAAATTTATTTTTATATAAATGTTAAGTCAGTGAAGTGAAAACACAGGTCAAGGAAAAACCAAAATCAGCTTTATTAAACATAATTTAATATGAGAGATTTCGATAGGTTTGCTTTTTACCATATTTTTAAGTCATTTACAGAAGCTTGGGAAGTCAGTTTTTATTAAAGAATGTTTGCATTAGACATAGTCTTGAAAAGAAACATAAAAGAAATATACAGTAATACCACTTCACACCCATTAGGATAGCTACTATTTTTTTAAAAAATGAAAGAGAAAAAATAAATATTAACGAGAATGTGGAGAAATTGGAACCCTTGTGCACTGTTGGTGGGGAAGTAAATGATGCAGTGACTGTGAAAAACAGTATGGAGTTTCCTCAAAAATAAAAATAGAATGACTGTGATTCAACAGTTCAACTTCTGGGTATGTATTCAAAAGAACTGAAAGCAGAGACTCAAAGGAATATTTGTACACTCATGTTCATAGTAGCATTATTATAGCCAAAAGGTGGAGGCAACTCTACTGTCCATCAAGAAATGAGTGGATAAACTAAATGTGGTCTATTCATAAAATGGAGTTTTATTCAGCCTTATAAAGGCCTACCATTCATAAGCCCATATTCTCCTAGAGAGAGAAAAGTAAGTTCTTTGCATAACATAAAGGACTAAATGCTTGATTCGTTTACTATTGCTATTTATTTATTTATTTTCTTATACTAACTCAAATAGCTCTCCCCTCAAAACTATTTGCCTTGCTTTCAGGAATAAAAGATATGTTCGAAAAAAAGCTAAAAAGTAATAGCCAGCCAAACTTTTACTGGAAAGTACTGTTCTATGTATATGCTTATAATAATTTCTTTTTTTTTTTTTTTTACATGGATGACCACAACAAAAGCAACAATGATTGCAATTACCAAACATGACACACACTTATACTATGTCATAATATTGACATTCAGTCCAGTAATCCTCCACTGTAACAGCTCCTTTACTTTGCAGTGAAAATTGATTTGTATATTCTTTTCCTCTGAGTCCTTGTGGGATTTTTTTTTTTAATTCAGACAGAAAGTCACAAAAATTATACTCATCCTCATCAGTTCACTCAGTCCCATGTAATTAATTTCTTTTTTTTTATCTTGATCTTTTGTTAGCACTTTTATGAGTTCATCAGTTTTTCATTAGAGTTCTGAAAATGCTTATTCATTCAGTTCAGCAGTACAGTCAGTTACCAGAAACCTGTACTTGTCAGAGTCTTTTCCATGATTTTCTTGAAGATGAAACCCTTTTATAGGAACATATTTGCAAAATCATCAGAGTACACCCAGTATAATAATTTCTTTTGACTGAATTAAGAGCATAACATTTTCATTCAACAATTTCAGGTTGCCACATCAGGTTTTGTGTTTGCTCACTCTGATTTATTTATAATGCAGTTTTCTAAACCTGTATCCTAATCCTGCTCTGTTGGTTTTTTTCAGGGGTTTCCTGTGTAACCTCATAATACTTGCATTTTTAGTTCTAAGCTTAGATACAGTAGACTCCTCTGTTGCTGCAGTGGAGCTTCCTCTGGATAAGACATTCCTTTTAGGAAACACAGGCGTCTCCAGGGATGGGAACGTGGGTTAGGTATTCCTCTTTTTTAAAATACATTGAGCACTTCTGGAGATATGAGAAAGAGGATAAAATATGGTCCCTGACTTCAAGGGGTTCAAGTTAGGCAGGGAAGACAGACCCACAAATTATTTTTCATACAATATAGAAAGTGTTATGGAGCACAGAGGAAGGTGCAGTTGATTCTCTGCAGGAATTACTAAAGCCAAGAACTCAGCATTTACTGCACCTGGGTTGTTCTCCGTCCTCTTTTGAGACTTAGTATTTTCTATCTAACATTTTTATGTATTTTTCCATTTAGAATATTTTGTTTTTCTGTACTTTTGATCAGTAGTGTCAGAAGAATATGGCCTGGACTAAAACCAAATGATCTTATTCAGTTTCACTCCCCAGTTACTTCTGAGTCATCTGTAAGCTTGGCAGAAAATAAATGCAATAAGCAAACTAAGCAAAAGGAAAAAAAAAATAAAATTCTTCTTTAGCTTGTTCTCAGCAAGAACAGTATCATTCTACCGAATAGATAGCACTTTCTTCTGAATCCATCAGGAGGCATCAAGTGATCAGAATCATTATTCAGAACTTGAACACAGTAAGTTACTGTCTAGAATGAGGGTAAAAGTGAGTTTGCCTGTGTGCACACACTGGTTTGCTAGTTGTTTTTTAAAGTTAGAGCATGTATAACCTTGGAACCTTCTCCTGAAGATGGTAATAGGTAGTTGCTGATTTGAGTTTCAAATGTGCCCTTTCTTTAATTTTTCTAAGATACTAATTAATATCTTGCTGCTAAAGAAGCAAGAAAAAAGGAAAAGGAAATATATATCTCCAATCTACAAATCATAGATTTCTGTGCTTTATTTAGTGTTTAGCTGATACACTGGGGGCATATACACCTACGCACATGCGCGTGCACACACACACACACACACACACACACACACACACACACACGGGTGTGGGTAATCAATAACTAGCCGCACTGATCCTGAGCTCAGGTTGGTGATGTCATTATTAAGAAACCAGCAGTAGGGATTCCCTGGTGGCACAGTGGTTAAGAATCTGCCTGCTGGGCTTCCCTGGTGGCGCAGTGGTTGAGAATCTGCCTGCTAATGCGGGAGACACGGGTTCGAGCCCTGGTCTGGGAAGATCCCACATGCCACGGAGCAGCTGGGCCCGTGAGCCACAGCTGCTGAGCCTGCGCGTCTGGAGCCTGTGCCCCGCAACGGGAGGGGCCGCGATAGTGAAAGGCCCGCGCACCGCGATGAAGAGTGGCCCCCACTTGCCGCAACTAGAGAGAGCCCTCGCACGAACCGAAGATCCAGCACAGCCAAAAATAAATAAATAAATAAATAAAATTAAAAAAAAAAAAAAAAAAAGAATCTGCCTGCAAATGCAGGGGATACAGGTTCGAGCCCTGGTCTGGGAAGATCCCACATGCCGCAGAGCAGCTGGGCCCATGCGCCACAACTACTGAGCCTGCGCTCTGGAACCCGTGAGCCACAACTACTGAGCCTGCGTGCCACAACTGCTGAAGCCTGCGCGCCTGGAGCCCGTGCTCCGCAGCAACAGAAGCCACCGCAATGAGAAGCCTGCGCACTGTGGCGAGGAGTGGCCCCCGCTCGCCGCAACTGGAGAGAGCCCATGCACTGCAACAAAGACCCAACGCAGCCAAAGATAATAAATAAATAAATAAATAAATAAATAAATTTATAAAAGAAAATAAAAGAAACCAGCAGTAACTCAGAAGAAAGGATTGTCCATCATTTTTATAGCAGTGGTACGGCCTTGTAGAGAAACATTGTTTTATGTGGCCTTGTCCATGTCCTGTTGGAAACAGTCATTATCAGCAGGGCTGACTTGCACATCCTCAATATTTAACATAGACTAATGTTAGATTGATTTTATCTTTAATTTACCTCAAACCTCATGCTTTAAAATCCTGACTATGTGCATATTAACCTTCAGTCACATTTCATAAGGATTGCTACATTGCAGAGTTGGTACATTTCTGTGGTAGATAGATAAAAATATGCCATAATTGATATGTATTTCTTGAAATCATTATATATAATATAAAGTAAATCTAAAGTTAAAAATTAAAAAACAAAACATGTATGAAATATAGTAACAAATTCATATTTTTCAATATGGCTTATCATTATTGACACATGGATATACTTGAAGCCTGCTTCTAGAAGTCAGTAGGTTACCAATTAGTTTATTACAGAACATCAAATATCTGTATGATAGGAGCTTACTACCTAAATATACATCTTTCTTTTGGAATGAAGTTTTCTCTCTAATGAGGAAATGAGATTTACTCTGTGTAAGGTTCTATCAATCTCAGTATGATTCTATCTCTTTGGGATATGGAGGAGAAGGGAGAGTTCACCTGCATTGTTTTTCTAACTATCTTTCTCTGAATAGCTTTCACTTTTTCTTGGAAATTATTTAAAACCTTCTATTTTTTCCACTACTTGATTAATGTTGTACATCAGTTTTTATAGCTTTCTGCTCATGTTGTGATTACAACTTTCTAAGGACCCAGCAAAGTGTTTAGGACAGTGAGATAAAATGCCCCCCCCCCCCGTTTTCATTATATTAAAGCCATTTCATTATAGAGAAAGTTAGTGGGGTATGGAGAAATCTGTTCTCTCAGATCCCTTAAGTGTTAGTTGTTTTCAATCAAAATTCTTTCACTGATGCTAATGAAAAAGAGGTCCTATCTCCCTGATGATTTCAGGGAGAAATAATAAACAATTGTTAGTAAAGCAATTGCTTTAAAATTTGAAAAACATTATTCTTACCATCATCGTCATCATCATTATCTTGTCTTGGAGGTTTACTGTAAGGAAAGCATTGTTGTGTGTTTTATTTATATTATCCCTGACCCTCAAAGCAACCCATAAGATAAGCTTTATCTTTCTCATTTTACAATGAGAAACAAGAAGCTCAGAGGAAGGTTAAATGATTTGGTCAAACTCATGAGGCTAGATAGTAGCTGACCCAGGATTTATTCAAAATATCTGGCACAAATGGTAATGCTCCTTGATATGACTTAACAGTGATTCCCAAGCCAGGCCCAGGTCACGTGCCCCCAGTGGACATATGCACAAACCACCCCGATCTTTGTGATGAAAGTCATGAAGTTAGAGGAGGAAAAAAGATTAAAGACAGCAGTAATATACCATCCAGACTCAATTAGAGCATTTTACCTTCTCCTTTTAAGTCTGTTCAGTCTTTTTTTTTTAAATTCCAACATGCCATTAATACACTATTTCCCTATGAACTTTCAGCCATAATTAGTCCATTGTTGAATAACTTAAATGGTTAGAAATATTTCTTCCATTAATTAAGCCAAATACAGTAACTTCTTTTTGGAACTACATTGTATATGGCTAAGCATTTTTCTTTTGGAGAGCCTCCTCTGAAATACAGACAAGAGTAGACGGGACCCTTTGTATAACTGTAACCATCACCTCTACCACCTTAGTCTTTTATACTGTAAGCCAAATAGCCCCCTCACCCCGTTTTTAAAAAAATTTATTTATTTAATTAATTTATTTTTTGCTGCATTGGGTCTTCGTTGCTGTGCATGGGCGTTCTCTAGTTGCGGCGAGCGGGGGCTACTCTTCGTTGTGGTGCGCAGGCTTCTCATTGCAGTGGCTTCTTTTGTTGCAGAGCACAGGCTCTAGGCGCACAGGCTTCAGTAGTTGCGGCGTGGGCTCAGTAGTTGTGGCTCTCGGGCTCTAGAACGCAGGCTCAGTAGTTGTGGCGCACAGGCCTAGTTGCTCTGCGGCATGTGGGATCTTCCCGGACCAGGGCTTGAACCCATGCCCCCTGCATTGGCAGGCGGATTCTTAAACACTGTGCCACCAGGGAAGCCCACCTTTTTTTTTTTTTTAATTCTGCTGATACAACAAGTTTCCATGTGCTTTTTTGTAAATTTGTCACATTGATTCATTGAGCTTCCTGTCAAACCAGCTACAGAGTAGTTGAATCTGGGCTAATCTTAAGCCAGTTTTTAGTCTTTCTTGACTTATATATTTGAACAGTTGACTTTTTGTTTTGTCTTGTTTTTACTCTAATAGCAGGACACTGTATTTATCCTAATTCTTTATGTTCTTCTTGTAATGCTTGCCATCAGTTGCCATCATTCTGTATCTTAAGATGGTCAGATTCCTCAAGACCAGATTTTGTTCCTCCATGTTATCTAGAAAGCCAGCTCTATTTTTTTTTTTTTTCCAAATTTCTGTTTCTCTTAAGTTAGTCAGCAGGAAGAAATGATGAATTTACCAAGTCCTTTGGTCTTTTGCCCAGGACTTTCAGAGTCACTAGAAATGGTCTGTATTTCTTTTGATACAGTTGTTCATCTCTACAAGATTCAGTAAAAGTGATTAGTGGTGTATTTGATACACTATCTAAGCATATTCTTAGTCACTTCTTGGCATTTGCATTTGAATGAGGTAGCCTTATAAAAAGCTGTGCTATACCCATGAATCATCATTAACTATACTGGTCCCTTTCTCTGGATACTGTAGTATGTTGCAAGGCTTCTTCAGTCCTTAATAGCTATGCATTCTCATCATTATTGCATACATCTTTGAAAGACCTAGATTACCTACTAAGAAAAGCCTCATTTTTGCATTATTCTGGTCATTAATGCTCAATACTTCTTAGGTATTACTCACCTCTGAGTTTCTAGTCTTCTCACCTGCTTCATTATTGGATTCTTTCCCCCTCCCAACCTCATTTATACCTGTGTTTTTACTGCTCTCCTTCTCTCTTATTTCTTCTTCCACTTCCCTTTCCCTTTTCTTCTCTCTCCCATGCATCACTCCACCCCTACCAAATAAATGTCCAGAAGTCATGCTCTGAATCGGGAGCTCCTTATACCTAGGAGAGTCCTTACATCACTCAGAGGGAATTTGCTCCTCCATAGTGACAGTGTTTACCAAGTTTTGTAATCTTCCAGCTCATGATAGTTTTAGATGTGCACTGTCCAGTACAGTAGCTACTGGCCACAGATGGCTATTGGACATGTGAAACAGGCCTAGTGCCACATGTTGAAATGATAATATTTTAGATATATTGGATGAAATAAAATATCTTATTAAAATTAGTGTCCTCCATTTACCTTTTTATAACATGGCTAATAGAAAATTTTTAATTACATATGTGCTTTGAATTATGTTTCTACTAGACAGCATTTTTAGACACTCTAAACTAAAAGGAAATACATAAAGAGATTATTCATTAGCACAGTGGAAAAGAGAAAAATAAATTACACATGAAAAAAATAATAAAATGCATAGCATTCCGGAGCCATTTTGGATCGGCACATCTCAATAGGCCCAGAGAGCTTTGCTATATTATTGTACAATCTGGTCTAGGTTCAAAATAATTGGGCCTGATTTGTCAAGAAATGTTAAATTATATTTTGAATAATCCATTTTTGAATGCATAGAAGTGTTTAATGTATTTCAGAAAGAAATTCCCTCAAGAGCAGGAGAATTAAAATGCTAAATTAGCAGTATGTTGAAAACTTGGCTATCTAGAGTGATTTAGCCCTTGACTTTTCCAAGAGAATTAATTTTTATGGTTGCAGCTTTTAAATAAGGCTAAGTGATAATTTTTATATGAAGGTAGTTGATAAATTTATGGGAGCAAAATAAGCCCATCAAAGAGTAAAAGTACCGAAATATTCAAAACCACTTTTTTTCATCAGAAATGTTTCTTAATGTTTGATGTGAAGTATTTATACTAAAATTATTTCAAAAAGAATTCATTTTTGTTGTTTGTTATTAAAATTAGTATACAGATTTCATCTCTTCATTCAAGAAACTTTCATATGTAGTACCTGCAATCTCTGTCTTTGGTCATCTTGTTTAGAAATGGTAGTAAATGTTTCTCATAGGCAATTTCTACAATAAAGTTATGGATAGTATGAAGCTAAAACCTAACCATGGAAAAACAGATTAATGTTTTGAACAACGTGGCAGGGTTGTATGCATGAAGTGATACATATCACAGGTTAATCCAAGCAGCTTTCTGAAATATAAGAGGAACAAGGAAGTTCTGAATAACCATCTACTGAAAAGATAATATCAAGCATTGATATAAATCTAATTTCTGCTAAGAAATTCATATTAGCACACACAAAAGACATGGAATGTTGACACAGATTTCATTATTGACATACAGTTATCTTATACATGTTTCTGATATAATTGTTGCTGCCCTGTTTTGCTACGTATTTAAAATAAAATGGAACTAGACAATAAAACTGATACTAAGGGATGGGGTTAAATATATTCCAGATAAGAAAATTAAAATGTACAGTTGACATGTGGCTTCCTGCTTCTCTATACATAGGAAAATATATCCCAGTAAGATATGTAATTTTAAGATTATCTGAAATTGAACATCTACTTCTGTTTCTCCGGTTTGCTACTTCAAATAAAGATGTTTTTCCTGATCTACATTTAGACAGACTTGAAACAATTTCCCAAAGCAAAATACTACGAAATAATTTTTCCCAAAAAATTGCAAATATGTCCTCTTCATTTCCTCAACTTTAAAATCTTTCCTCCATATTTTTCGGAAATAATAAACTTCCTCATATATCTCCTTCTCAGTTGAACAAAATAAGAAAAGTAGATAAAAGTCTAAGAAGAAAGTCAAAATCAGTAGTTATCATGTTAGTACACTAGCCCATTATATTAACTTTATAATAAGACAGTAGTAGTTAAGTAAATTAAGTGACTGCTCATCTGTATTGGATTTTTTTTTAAGCTAATATTATGCTCAGGAAAGGAGCAAACTGGCCTTCCAGACATTATACCTCAGTACCTCTCTTATAGTCTTTTATTTTTTCTAAAACTATTTCTCTTGGAGAACATTTTCTTTAATATGTCTGAAACGCCTCCTAGGTGAACTATGAACTCTCAATGTCTGTCTTGAAATAGGCTGTGCAAGAATCAAAGACTGTAGTCTCAACATCTAAATTAATAATTAAATAAATTAGCTATATTATTTAAATAGATTATTCTAATTTAATGGACATTTCTCAGTGTATGAAGTCTGAGCCTGTGGTAATATATCCATTAAGTAGAAGCTGAATTAGCAAAGTGTTGCTACTGTGATCATGTTCAGAAAGATTATTGGGTGAAGTATTAATCTAAGATCGAGATGTAAATATTTTAAATTTTACCATTTATAGCTATGTAACATGATATCCCAGGTGACACATAAAACTAACACATCAAATATAAGCTCTGCTGCATTGTGATCCATTCAGTGCCTTCTCTCTACTTGACATTCTTTCCATTCTTACCGCCACCATTTACGTACTTTTCTTCTCACCATCTTGCTACAATAGCCCTGTAACTAATCCCCAGTGTCTCCAGGTCTTAGTTCATTGAGCTACCAGGTTAAGTTCAGCTTTAATTAGTTTACTCCCCTGCTCAAAAAGAAAGAAAAGAAAAGTAAACGAAGCGTTCCTGTACCTTACAAAACCATGTTAAACTCTACAACCTAACATTCAAGATCCTTTAAAATATAAATTTACTTTTTAAATTATTATTCAGTGCCCCCCATTCCACTTCACCTTCCCAACATATACCCTAAATTTGACATCAGTCACCTTTCCCCATTACACATTCCATTTTCCTGCACTTCTTTGCTCAGATTGATAATTATCCAAATTCCAATCCATTTCCACATGTTAAAATCCTGCCCAAAAATGTATGGCCAAGCTTATATATGACTTACTTCAGGAAATCACCCCATACTACTCCAATTAAAAATACTGGCAAAGGACATGGATTCTAGTCCTAGCTTTGCCACTGTATAGTTTTAAAATTTTAGGCAAGTTATGTACTTATTCTGGGTCTTAGCTGAGTCATGTATAAAATAAGGATATCAAACTAGTTTATCGTGCCAAGCCTGCCTTAAGATTATATTTAGAATCAATGAGTGTAAGTCAGAGGTACTTTTTTTTTTTAACAGCAGTTCTTAACCTGTAATAACTTCATAGACTCCAACGATTCTGTAAAAACTCTAAAACTGTAGGCAAAAATTTGAGTTTGTTTTCATATGTGCAAAGAATTTTCTCCCTACAGAGAGGGTCTGAAGCTGCTTTCATTAGCTCCTTAAAGTGCTTCGTGATCCCCCCCGAAGTTAGGAACTATCATTTCCCTGATCTAAATCCTTTATTAACACAGACGTACACACACTCAATGCCTCAATCTCTCTCTCACTGTCAATGGTAAATATCTAAAAGCTTTAAGAACATGGTGCTTAGCTCTGTCATCTTCTGAAAGTGGTCCTCAACATCTTTTCCTTAACATACTTGACAGATAATGTTTACACGTGTGATATACTTCCGTCAGTGACAGCTGTGCACTGCAACGTGCTAAATGAATAATATAGTCTATGGATTTGATACCATTCCTCGTGTTCTAGCTCTGATTCCATCACTTTTGTCCTACTAATTCAAGATTCAGTACATGATACAGTAGTAGTAGCTGTGTTATGCTTGGCATATTATAGATAGTGAATATATATTTGTTAAATGAATAAATAAATGATGTTATTCAAAGGAGAACTAATAAATGAGTGACATTAAAAGAGAGAGAGAGAGTTTGAATGAGAAAGATTATGCCCAGGATAAAATACCATTACTCAGACTTCACTAAGTTTAATTAACTCTAACCCTGAATAAGAGATTTAGTGATACTTTGGGGGAAATATAAGAAAAAAATAAGTTAAGCATTTGCAGCTTAAAGAAGTAAATCATAATTGGTGCTTCCTGAAAAGACCAAAATTGCAAAGTTACTACATCTTTCAGAGACTTTGTAAACAGGACAAAATATACAAAGAATAAAATGCAATCATATACAATAATTACAGTGAAGACAAGACAATTCTTACATCATTCAAAAAGTAGTCACTTGTACTTCTGCATTAGCCTTAGTTTCCTTAATTCCTTATATTTGGTGTAAGAAGGCAGAGGTCTGACTATCCCAAAATAGGTGTCTCACCAAACTCCTAGCCCTCAGTAGGCTGATGCATTGAGGGGCTCACCATCCTGATAAGAGCAAGGACTGCAGGAAAGTAATTTCCTTTTCACAGATAACAGTATGGTTCCTATAAATCAAAATATGCTTTGTTCATGTATTCTCGTAGCTCTGAGATCGCAGGTACTACATACAAAACAGTTCCTTGAATGAAGAGATTAAATTTGTATATTCTCCCTATTTCAAAAAAAATACAAAAGACAGAACAAGTGAGAAATGAAGAACTAAAAGCTGTGCAAATTAGTTCAGTTTTTAGGTGAATTGCCCTCAAAAAGAGGCAAGATTGGGATTTCTAGCTGTGAGGTTGAGATTTCTAGCAATACAGTACTGTCATATTTCTCATTAGTCAACTTTTTCTCTTTTGTTCTTTTTCCTTTCTGTAGGTGGCGTGATTATATTCCAGAATAAAGAATTTTTCAAATTTTAAAAAAGATGTGATTTGTCAGTTTCTTATAAAGTTAAACATACATTTACTGTACATCCCAGCACCCACACACCTAAGTATTTGCCCAAGGGAAATGAAGACATAGGTCCATACAAAATCCTGTCTGAATTTTTACAGTAGCTTTATTCATAATCAGCAAAAGCTGGAAACAGCCCACGTGTTTATCAACTGGTGAATGGACAAGCAAATTCAGGTGCATTCATATAATGGAATACTGCTTGATAATCAAAAAGAACAAATATTGGTAGTCCAAAACATGAATGAATCTCAAAAGCATTTATACTAAGAAAAAGAAGCCATACTTAAAAGTCTACATATCCTGTGATTCCATTTATATGACATTCTATAAAAAGTAAAACTACAGAGAAAGAAATTAGATTAGCGATTGCTATTGGTTTGGGATAGATTGATTACAGAGGGGCCTGAGGGAACATTTTGGGTGATGGAGATGTTCAAATTTTGAGATAGTGGCTACACAGCTGTATAAGTTTGTCAAAATTCATAGAGCTGTACATTTGAAAAGGTTGAATTTTAACGTATGTAAATTGTACTTCAGTGAGTAAATAAAATATTAAAAGACATAGCACATCTACTATATCATAAAATATCCCAGAGGAGTCTGGGCTTAACCGTATAATCAAACATTAATGTATATGATAGCTATGTATACCAGGTGAGTCAAGTTTTGCTGCCAAATGAATTTTTAGAGCTTTGGGGATTTTGAATTGGCACATAAGAAATTGTGGGTTGATTGCTATAGAAGAAGGATCCCTGATATAGAACAAAGAATGTAAAACTATTGGCCTGTTTTGGATCAAATACGATTTTACTTTTCCAGACCATTTTTGGACAGCAAACATTGTGATAGTAAAAAGTCAATATCCCAGTTCTCTCAGCCCTGACCAGTCATTTACACAGATAGTTGATGGCTTAAGCAGTGGTGGGCATTCCAAGCACCCAGACACTGCATCATACATGGCATCACAATCTGACATGCTTAGAATGAGATCTCCTTCCTTCCTTCCTACCTACCCTCCCTCCCTCCGTCCCTCCCTCCCTTCTTATCTTCTTTGTGACATATCAAAAGGTCTTTTAAAGTACAGGAACACTTTGCGGAATGTCTCACTGGTTAACAGTGTGCATTAGGAATACTTCTCCTGGTTTTTAATACCCAACTTTAGAGAATGCATATATATTATAATACAACATTTTTTTGGCCAGTGTGTGTTTGTAGTTATGTCCCAGATTTTAATACTTCCGTTTTTAACAAACAAACAAACAAATCCGTGAAAAGTCTTGAGTTACATTCCAAATACAATTGACAGAATGTCAGAAGCAGGTATAAATTATTTGAAACCCTACTTAAGTGTCCATAAATGGGATGCCTATCTAAGATGTCACTGGGGCTAAGTGAAGACATGTTACTGCATACAAAGAAACTGGTTGGTAACAATCATATTATTTATTGACTGCATTATATGTTTTTTTTGCAGAGCCTTTGTTACGTCTGAGTGTAATTTCGTGTTTTTTAATGTTTTAGGACCTTGGTTTAGGTTTTTTGGTTAACATGTAATACATTATAATTTTTATCGTTTAAATATTATAAGATAATATGGTTGTATTTGGGGGCCTTTTATCTTTGAAAATTGATTATCAGCTGCCCTGCAGGGCAGGATGTGTGGGACATCTCCATTTTTCTAAAGAATTGGAAAATTCTTCTCAAGCTTCACTGTACTGGACAGCCAGCTTAGAGTTTACGTTGGTACTGTAGCACAGGTTTAATGTTAGCGAATTAGAAAGGTCAGAGTTGTAGGGAGCAGAAAATAGGAAGGATCTCCACCAGGAAAATAACTCTATTCAAGCCTAAAATTTTAAAGCCCCCAATTATTCCTTGTTTAGAATCGATGTGGAGCGTTTAGTTTGATCGTGATTCTAGACTTCTCTAATGCTATGGACTTTGAAGCCAGAATCAGAATGAGTGGGAAGATTGATAGGATTCAGAAGTTGGAAGAAGGCATCGAGGACTCTTAATACTTTGTAATTTTTTCCCAACATTGTCCTGAAAATATTTATGAAAGATCTCAGAGAGCGAAATAATAATTCAGTTAACAATTGAAATAAATAATTCAAATAATTCAAAAAATAATTTCAGAGAGAGGATGCAGATCATTCCTGGGGCCATGTGTACGTATAGTAGATATCAGCCTGTCTGAAAATTGCTTTCGGTGGAAGACCTAGCTTAACATCTTGAGATCAGATTATTTCCTGGTGCTTCAGTGAAATTCCTTCCACAACTACGTAGCTGTTTCTAAAATATCAAATCTGTTAGTGAAAACACAATGGATTATGTCACCTAAATTAATATTTTATTCCCCATATTGGCTGTCGGTTTAGTTACAAGAATCAGTTCATCTCTTGTATTTGTTGGCAGCTTGATGAGAAAGTATCTGTATGAGAATTAGCAATTCATGGTACTACTTAGCCCTCAGCAACAAAAGGGTCCCTAAACTTGATAATTGAGATTCTTGATTGAAGTCTTAACGTAGCTCTTACCTTGAGATACCTAAAGCATGAGGAATTAACACATGCTGTGGGAAATGCAAAATGTATTGGTCATTTTAATAGACCTGGAATACATTGTCTTCATTCCTACCTATTCCCTTGGTCCAAAATGTTAAAACAAACTAAAAGGTAAAACTTATATGCTTACTTTTTTTTTTGGCCCATGTTTACAAGCTCATGTGAAAGTTCCCTGCTTTAAAGTAGTTTTGATGGAAATAATTGGCATATGTTATCTAAGTATGTTCAACCTGTTTAAAGCTAGTTCTTGTATTGTTTTTAAAATTGTTTTATTACTATCATTGTTTTGTTACTCTTTTGTTTACATCGCTTCTTCCAAAACGTAGATTTGGTTAGTTTCTGCTCACGTTAGCCTTTTTTCAGGGCTTGACAGATAGTGAATAATACTCAGTGAAACCTTAGGCAATTCATTTAATTGTCTTGGTGTCAGTTTCATTAACTGTAAATAATATGTTGATGATCCCTTAGGAAAGCTATTCTGAAATTGGGGATGAGGTGACAGGAGAAAGGTGACTTTCAAGTTACACCCCCCCTCACTGCATATAACAAGAGATGTTACTGATAGGCATGTATTATGCATGGTTTCAAAGTAGAGAAAAGAAAGGTCAAAATTCTTTTTTAGTCCTTTATTGCTTTAAGAATTTATGATTCTGTGTTCATAATTTTTCCACGTTGTACCATCTCAACAAAACCAAATGACTCATTTTTAGAAAATGTAGTCTGCTTTGATCCTGTCAGTTGCTGAAGTAAAGAACAAAAGCCCCTTAAGATGTTGAAATTGAGATAAGTCAATAATTATGACGTCTATTTATTGATTCAGGTTTTCTTCATTTTTATTCAAAAAGTAATTTTGCCTTCACAGTAAGTGAAAGAGAAGTTGTTTCTAACTACCTCAGAGAAATACAAAGGGGAGTTTTATTTTTAACCTTTATTTTTTAACTTTCATTTTTAACCTTTCTGATAACATATTGATACTTTTTAACACATTAACTCTTACCTCTGCCCCCCGACTGTGTGTGTGTGTGTGTGTGTGTGTGTGTGTGTGTGTATCTTTACATGCATCCTATCAACACTTAGTTTACTAATAAAAACAGTTCAGATTTTGGAAAGTAAACTTTGTGGCTTGCTTTTTTTTTTTTTAGCCCCACTTATTTTATTCTAATCAAAGAAAAATATTTTAAGCCATCTGTTTTCTCCATTTCTGGCTGCTATTATCTTGACTATAATTGCCTAGTTTCCTTTCTGGCTGATCTGTTGCTAGCCTTTATCTGGATGTTATTAAAGAATATAAATGCTCCACAGAGCACCAGAGTCTCAGCCAGAATATTTTCAGATTCGCAGCTAAAATGAAATAGAACTGGGGTTTCACTGTTAAGTAAGCAGCTCAGATTTGTTGTCAGAGTGTGTGAGGGACTCTAAGTTCATTATGCTACTTATTTCTGCGATGTAGCATTTGAAAAATAGCTTTGACTGTTTATGGATTGTGGTCCTCGGGCACCAGACAGTGGATGTTGGAATGTATTGCAGAAAAGCTGATTAAAGTACTAGGATCTCTAACAGTGAAAGTAGAAAGTCATTTGTAATACCTGGGTCTGCCACTGTTGGGTGCACTTATATGTATCCTTTTGAAAGCTTTGGTTTATTATCAGTTTATCCATGAGGGAATAACTTTTTTTTTTTCTTCAAAAAGTGCCCTTTGGAGAAAATATCAATAAGCTATACTTGATGAGAAGCTTATGTAAGTAGACTGATTTGAACTTTGGAGATGCCAAATACTTTGCAGTTTTATATCCTAGCTTACTACAGTCATGTTTCACTATGACTTCAATTTCAATAGTAGCTGCTTTCACTTCTCAATTTCAGTATGATTACTGTATATCAGGAAATGTATACTTACACCAAAATATAGACTGTGTCCGAATTTATTGTCTTCACCTCCCTTTACCCCGTTTGGGCCACTTTCCTCCCCAAGAAAAGTTCACTGGAGTAGAATATGGGAATATTTTAAATAATCACAAAACTTATAGATCTTTAAATATACTTTGCATTCTACTTGTTAAAATATTTCAGTATTTCCTCATTGTTTTCAAAATAAAGTTCAAACTTCTTAGAGTGCCATTCATGTGATCTTTCTATTTCTTCTCTGCCTCATTCTTACCCATTCCCCTGCAAATGTGCTTTGTTTCAGGTTTACTGAGCGGCCATTGCCCCTGTCATTTCTTTTACTTTGGTTGCTTCCTTCCCCCTCACCCTTCTTCACCGGAGGATTACCTGTTCTTCCTTTAAAAACTCTGCACAAGTTTTCCTTCTTCCAGGAAACCTTCCTTGAACTACAATTATCCTGCCTCTTATTAATCCTACTTAAGACTAGCCTTTAAACTCTTCATAGCATAAGACTGATTTCCTACTCTCATCATTTGTTTACTTGTTTGTCTTGTTTAATAGACTATTATTCCTTGAGTTTAGAGATGATAGTTTCTTTTTTGGTTTTGAATCTGGCCTATAGGACTTTCAAATAATTGTTTGCTGACTGACTAAATGAATGACTTTTATAGATTACCCCATAATTTCACTTATTTTGCTCTTGATTCTTTTTTTTTTTTTTTTTAATTTTTATTTATTTATTTATTTATGGCTGTGTTGGGTCTTCGTTTCTGTGCGAGGGCTTTCTCTAGTTGTGGCAAGCGGGGGCCACTCTTCATCGCGGTGCGCGGGCCTCTCACTGTCGCGGCCTCTCTTGTTGCGGAGCACAGGCTCCAGACGCGCAGGCTCAGTAGTTGTGGCTCACGGGCCCAGTTGCTCCGCGGCATGTGGGATCCTCCCAGACCAGGGCTCGAACCCGTGTCCCCTGCATTGGCAGGCGGATTCTCAACCACTGCGCCACCAGGGAAGCCCTGCTCTTGATTCTTAAGGCGTTTGAGGGTATGGGTCATACTATTTTCTCAGAAGGAGATTCTTTTTTTTTTTTTAATAAATTTATTTATTTATTATTTATTTATTTATTTTTGGCTGTGTTGGGTCTTCGTTTCTGCGCGAGAGCTTTCTCTAGTCGTGGCAAGCGGGGGCCCCTCTTCATCGCGGTGCGCGGGCCTCTGACTATCGCGGCCTCTCCTGTTGCGGAGCACAGGCTCCAGACGCGCGGGCTCAGTAATTGTGGCTCACGGGCCCAGTTGCCCCGTGGCATGTGGGATCTTCCCAGACCAGGGCTTGAACCCGTGTGCCCTGCATTGGCAGGCAGATTCTTAACCACTGCACCACCAGGGAAGCCCAGAAGGGGATTCTTAAACTGTCTCATTCACTTCCATATTGCCACCTAAAATATTTAATAAAGGTAGGTCTTCGGTTTTGGGAAGACAAGAACCTTATTTGTGGGGGATTAGAATAATGTAAATCTTAAACTGTCAATTAGTTAAAGAATCTGGAATACAATACATGGGAAATTAGAAAGACCGACTCTTACCATGAAGCATGCATTCTAGCTTATCCATGTATATTGTTGAGCCCGTGACTTTATTGGTATATAAAATTCCCTTAGGAGAGAATAGATATTTAACAACTTTTTCCTTATTTGAAAATAACTGCTTACAGTTTCTAGATTTTAATAAAATCTCCATCTAATAATCAAGACAAAAGTTTAAACTAAAAAAATATTTGCTAATGAAGGGTTATAGAATTTAAACATGTGCTTGATGGTCCTGAGACGTCCTTAAAATATTTACATCAATATTCTGCATTCTGTAGCAAAATAAAATGCAGAGAAATCCATATTTATAAGTGATAGATTTTTAAAAGTAGTTTAAGCTTATTTCTTAATAGAATTATAACATTTTAATCTAAAATTTTATTTTTTATATGTATACTTAATATTTGCCTTCACATAATTACTTGCTTAGACATTTTGTATAATTATTTCTTTAATGATATAGCAAACTGAGTCAGCATATTATAGCTGAATCATGGTCCTGGCTGTTCCTTTTATTTATTCAGTGAGCAAACTCTATATTACTAAAATTCCTTCAATTGTGCTTGCAAAGACTTGTTTGTTAGTTCTTGAATGCCCTAAGAAATTTGTATTGAAGATTCTAAATTATATACCTATTTTCAGTCTGTGATATATTAAAAAATAGAATGGAGAAAAATTATTCACATCTTAATAGTTGGATGTCTGCTTATTCTCAGAGACCCCAGTCTCCTTTTAAAAAATATTTTTAAGATTCTTTGTTGTTAAACTTTGGTATTGAATTTGTATAAAGTGTAGGTTGCAGCACGTTAGAATATTATTGTCATTTAAGAATGTATTCACTGTTTTGGTTTTTAGAGCACTGCCTGCAAGGGGTTCATAGCATTTGGTACGTAGTTCACGTATTTCTAGTCTACAGACCTACCCTATCGAGGCAAAGGCTTCATGATCCTGATATTTTTTTTCTTCTGCTATAAAGCTCAGCAATGGTAATTAATGTGTTGGGCTTTTTTTTTTTTTGACAAAACTTTCCATGTCATTACAAATAAAACTGAGGTTTTTTGAAGACTAGTAATTTGTACCTTTAAAGAGCCACATTATTTTGCTTTTGTCTCAGAATGTATTATGCTTCACAAGTATACTGTGACAGCCTGAATAGAAAAGGGGGGAGGGGACATTGTCTTCAACTGGCATGCTGTTATCAGAGGGAATGTGTTTCTGGACACAAGATTTAGCATTCATTGGTCGTCTGAAGAAAGCTATTTCATCTGAGGATTGGACAAGAAGCTGCGTCAATTTGCTGCCCGTCTCCAAGGCACTGGTGATGCTGCCTTCACAAGCTGGCTAACGTCACGGCTCCATCACCCAGCGGGGTGTGGACTCTCTTTTTCTGTTCTTTTCTATTTAATTCTCTATTTGCTGCCTACTGCATTTCTTAATCTGTCTTCTGCCAAATGCTAACAGCATGATATTTTGCAATCATCTAGGTGAATACAAGAAAGACGAACTCCTAGAAGCTGCTAGGTAAGTGATTCCATTCATTTTAAGTGAGTATAATGCATTTAAGGGAGAAAAGGGGGAGGGCAGGTGGAGGACTATAAAAATTATAACATGTTATTGTCTTGCTTGGATTTTATACGATAATGCAGATAAGACCTTATACTAAATCTTTGTATACTTTATTTTGCACGATTAGTGTATTAAATGAGACTGTCTTTCATTATGGTGATGATTGTAAGGTTAATTTTATTTGGAACATTTCTTAAGGTAACTGCAAACCTGAGTTGCCGAGCTTTTCGAATGATATTCTTGGAGTATTTAAATACCTATATCTTTATTTTTCTCTGGAAATTTTTCTAGCCAAGCTTGAATGAGGGGCATGAAGTAAATGTTAAAATTCTCACCCATTTTCTTTTGTTCTTGTTCATTTATAATTTAATTGATTAGCTTTTTACAGCATTTTATATGTGTTTTTAACTCCAGTGTTTTAGATCACTTATCAGAGTAAAGTTTGTTTGTAATTAAGAAGGTGACTTTATGCAGATAAATAAAACAAAAATGTAGAAAGCTACCTTATCTATGATATACCACTGTATGATGATTAACAGGAATTATTAGGAATATATTGATTGAATTGAATATAGCAAAAGAGATTCATTCAGAACCATATAAAAGAAATCAAAGCAAGCCCATATCATTTTCTACTCTCTTGTGAAAAATATCCATAAACATTCATAAGAAGCACTATAATTTTATAGGAATTAACTTACTACCTTTTTGTAGGAGTGGTAATGAAGAAAAACTAATGGCTTTACTGACTCCTCTAAATGTGAATTGCCATGCAAGTGATGGGCGAAAGGTAAGTCATTTAAAATATAATATTCCCCTTCAGTGATTTCTTTTTGCTTTACAGTTAAAATTTTTAAAGTTGGCATATATATGTGTATATACATATATATACACACATGTATATATACATACATACATATGGCTGTATTTTACTGGTACCTTTTAACTGTAAAATGAAATGCTGTTGTGACATGTTCATAGAGCTGGTGAAGCATGGATCTTAAGCCTTTTCTCTTAAATGTCAGACACTGAAAGTTATTTGTTAAATGGAACTGCAGCTTTTTTGGTGATTAAAATTATAACAATGTGTATTATTTTCTGTGTATGATAATGGAAATTAGAAGTATTTGTTTACATCCTAATTACCCATCTTGGTTAGGATATATTTTTTATTTCTTTTTGGCAAAGGAAAATTTGTTTGCTAGACAACCAACACTTTTTCCATTTAAAGCTGAGAAAATGCTAATGATCTTTTTAGGTCTATTGTAATGGCCCTGCTTTTTTTTTTTTTGCTAAGTTTTCATCGTTATATATTGAAAGAAAGTATTAAAGCAGAGAAAAATATTCTGTATTAATATACATTTGTCATAAATGTAAGGTAATATATAAAACATGCAGTGGTATCTTCATTATCTGCTTCATATTCTTGCTGAATAGAGACTGAAAATGTAATCCTTTACAGCCTTTGGTATCTGACCACAAAGTTTTGCAGTGGTTTGCCTTATAGATACGGAAAAACAAAACACTTTGTACTATGAAGTCTTTTTAAAAATGTTGGTTAATTTTTTAATGTTAAAGGATGGCTTTTATATTTTTAAAACCTAAAACATTTTTAAAGTTATACTGCAGATATTGTGGAAAATTATCTTGTACCTAATATTTAAAGAATTAATTCCTTTGGAATTATTTATATCGAAAATATACTATGGAAAGTATCAGGATGGATGGTACCCCTTAGAAATAATGAACTGTTTTGCTTTTAAAAAATTATTTTTCTCTGAGTGATAATTTTATAGATTAAAATTATTCAGCTTTCCTTTCACTTTTTTCCCCATTCTAATGAAACCCATATAATAGTGGCATTGATTTGAATCCTTCCAAATATATGTTGTTATTGAAGATGGCTTGTATATTATTTCACATGGCCTAATGAATGTTTAGTTTCTCTGGATAATTTGGAGGAGACTTCTACTTTCATGGTAGGTTAAATTATGTATATATCAAGCTATAAATTAGCAAAGATTTACTTGGTACTATTAATGACTTCTGGGAGATGTTTTTAAATGGTAACTGCTCATTTTCCCTTCAATTTTGTAGTTGCTTTGGAAGTTTTAACTTCCTTGAGTTACTTTGAGTTCCAGATTTTGTTTGGATCCTTTTAAGTAGATAAGGCGACTTTTATCACTATGCAGAAAGAACCCTTCTTATCTGTAAATGCAGCTATATCTTTAGACAGAGCTCTTTTAGAGCCCAGCCTACTTCAGTTTTCCACAGCCATTTTAATATTCCAAAATTTATGTGAGATTACTATAATAGGAGTCAGTTTCCATCCCAGCCTCATTCTCCCATCCTTACCCTTATACCTTGACAGCCCCATTCCTAGCTCAGTAAATCAAAATAATTAAGGAGCGTGAACACTGATAATTAAGAAATTACCTCTTCTCCTTGCCTCAATCCCTACACAAATATATAGAACTTCTTTATTTTTCCTTCTCCCCAAAGGAGGATACACTTCCTTTATTCCTGTAGCTGAAACTAACATATTCCTCATTCAAATTCCTATGGCTCCTTTTCTGTATTACTCTATGGCATTTACCGCAGAGTTCTTGAATTGTGGTTATTCATACGTGTCTTTTTCTTCTACTTGGCTATTAGCTCTCTTTTGTACCGGACCAAGCCTGGCATTTTGCATGTAGCAGAAGCTTAGGCTACGAATATGCTCCCAGATGAACATAATTTTATCCTTCGAGTGAAAAAAATCATCTGTGCTCTTTGCCAGTTAGAAAATTAACTCAGAAGTATATGAATGGGGAATTGTATATTTTCTGTTATTATATATTATTACTAGTATGATTTTATCAATTTATTTTTGAGTAATTGTACCACAAGGGAGAATTATATATTTTAATGTGTAGAACATTTTTAAGAACATGTCTCAAACATTACTATTATACTGAAGGCTTCACAACATATAAATAATGTAATAATTTTCCAAAATGTGCTCCTATACTTTTTTAGATTATCAATTTTCTCAAATTAGATAGAAAAAGAAAATTAGACTTAAGTGTTTATTACGTTTTGGTGCTATGCATATAACATAAAAAATCATTCAAAATTGTTCATCAGTATGCAAAATGCAAATAAAATTTCATGTTTAAAATTGAATAATGTTCATATTTAGATATTACCCTTGTTTATGGCACAGAGCAATTCTTATTAGATACACCAGTTGCAGTAGAGCCGTGAAGTGGTAGATATTGTGGGTGCTGATGGAGATTGGGAAAAGATCCTTTAGTTATGACAGTCTCTTTTGTTTTCTTGCTATTGATATCAAGAGGATGTGTAAGCAAATCTAGCTGCTGAATTACAAGTCAATCGTATATATTTAGTATTTTTCCAGGCCATTAGCATGTGTTTATCTAGAATTAGGAAGTCAGATTGTATATAAACAAGAGGATACAGGTACTTTACATGTATAGTAAATTAGTCAGGTATATGAAGTTTTATTTCTTGAATTTGCATTTTAGAACACAGTGCAGAATCAAATTCATTTTTAGCAGGTTTTTAAATGACTGTATCAATGCTTAACTGAATCCTTGCCTGTCACTGTTTTTACTACGATTCCTGGTTTGTAAATTTTAAAAGCCCATGGAAGTGTCAATTTTGTAATGTTTTTAGAAAAGCAATGTTCCTTATACACTAACTAGTGGGTGGAGAGATTGCCTAGATATATGTGGGGGGTTTAGACGTCAGCCTTCCTTTTCCAAGTGGTACGTGGGCTTGTACAGTGACAGTGTAAATTTAAATAGTCTCTTAATTCTGTACTGTGACTTGATGATTATCCCATTAGGTAATATCTCAGTGGTTAAAATTTTTATTTCCCACAGACATTTGTTTTTCTAACCTGTAGAATCTGAAAATAGTGAAGTACCAATAAGGTTTTAAGTAATTTACATGGTTATATTTTGCTTTTATTTGACATGTAAATCAAAGCAGAGCTTGACTACTCTAGAAATTTCCAGTTGTTGTTGTTTTCCCTAAAAAGCAAAGGCAGAAACATTTTTTGTAATGTTTTGTTCTAAAATGCTACTTTCATACAATTACACGCATGTTCTAATGCTGGCCACTTTAGAAACATAGGGGCATAGATATAATTTATTGTTCTTCTGTCTCCTGCCCATTGTGATTAGGCATAGCATTCCATAGTTTCTTATTTTGAATTGCAGCGACCAGGTCCTTAAAACAGATTGCTTCCTTTCTGTAATTCCTATATTTTCAAACTTAGATGTCTTGTCCTTTAATCTCTCTTTACAGCATGTTCTATCATGATCAGACATTTTGTTAGCAATTATCCAAATATTCTGGTCTTGTTTGATACATAAATTTGAGATGGTGGTCGTCTCTTGTTTTGCAATATTAATTTTTATAAGGATACCTTTTTACAATGAATGAAAATAAGTATTTGAATACATTTCAGATTATTCCAACACTCAACCCTCTTCAGAGTTCTTTTAGGTCCCTTTCCTGGCTGCCTTTATCCCCTTCCAAAATAAATGTCCTAAATTTATGCCCTCCTTATAACAAGGAATAGGTTGGAGTTTGGCATTACTGTACATATTCCTAAATAGAAATAATATGTATCTTTGCATGCATTTACTATGCATACTATTGCTGTAATTGTTTGTCACCAAATATTGAAAGTAACTAATGTTTGGTTGGAATTTTGTTTTTATTATAAAATATTCAATGTTATGGTAGTTTCTTTCTGCTCCTTTTGTTCATTCAGTCAGCACTCAGCACATGCCATGTATAGGTCATTGTGCTAAGTGTCATGGGAGATAACTGTGTGTTTAATGGTATTGGTTCACAAGGAGCTCAAAATTGTTAGAATGATGAAGACGTTATCCAGGACATTGAAGCCAGTGCCTAAAAAAATATGATTCCTTTTGCTGTGATACAAAGTGTAGATTTAAGGTGAGATTTTTTTTCTAGCTCTTTTATTTTTAAAGCATTAGTATTTAGACATGTATGCTCTTCTGTAAGAAATCACAAATTTAGATGAAAGGCAACTGGAGGAGCATGATTTAAATTCAGAAAGATTAACTGAAGGGTTTCTTTAAATGTCGGATTTCTACTGTGTAAATGTTTGCTTCCATAAAATAGTTAATAATGAATAAGACTCTGGAAATGGAGAAAAGTAAAGTGTTTAAAAACTATTTTTTAATAGGGATCAATCAGAAATAAAGTAGAATTTAGTACCATCCCTTGTAGATACCATAAAAAACTATGTGATAATAGTCGAAAGAGCAAATGGGCTTTGAGGCCAAACAGATGGATTCTGTTCTCTGCTCTTGCACTTTCTAAGTGTGTGACTATGGCTCTACAGTTTTCAGTGTATTCTTTACTAAATGGGGATAATGATACCCATTCCACAAGACATTTGAGAGGATTAAATGAAATAATGTGGTAAATGTAGCACATAGTAGAACTTCAGAAAATTAGATCCCTACTCCTCTGATATATTTTTGGCTTTTGAGCATATTTAGAATGGACACATACATACTTCTGAGTACTTCTGCATCCCCCACTTCTCCACTTAAATTGTCTTTATTACCAAGCTCAGTCCCAGGTGGCATTTGGATAAAATGTAGGTTACCAGGTAATCTACAAAGCATACAATCGAATTAATTGTCTTGGAACTTGGTCGTTGTCTCCTCCCCACCCCACATCACATTTAATAAATTAAATTTGTTTATTTTTGCAGCTTATAAATTCAGAAATGTGTTCATAAGATACATATACCCATTTTAAAGAATATATTTATTAAAAATTAATATCCGGCTGAAAAATAATGCCACAACATTCATTTAAATTCCATAAAGCACATCCAGTGTAGCACAAAGAATATGTAGGATTAATGCAATGGTTTTTGCAATTTATACTTAAATTTTAGGGTTATGTGAATTTGTCATATTCTAATACAGTATTCTTGGTAACACCTCCCTCCTTCAGTGTAAGTCTTCTCTAAATATTTTGCTGGAACAGGATTTTAACAGTCCTCATATTGTTACTTTGACAACCCCTCAATGAACTGGGCCTCTCATTATTTATGCTCTTGTCTAGTCCCCTCCCACACAGGCTATGAACTAAGCCTGGGACTGCTTTGATGAATAAAATAAAGTAGAAGTGATGCCATGCCAGGTTTAGGACTAGCCCTTGGAATTGGCCTGGTAGCTGCAGTTTCTTGCTTTTGGAATACTCTTTCTTGGCTCCCAGCTGCCATGCCATGAGCAAGCACAAGCAGCCGTATGGAGAAGTTCATGTGGGGAAGAACTGAGGCCTCTAGCCAAAGACCCACCGAGACTGGTTAAGGCTCTAGATGACTCTAACTCTCCACGTGTCCTCGACTTTTAGCCTCAGCTGAGCGTCCAGTCCAGCCTCCAGGTGACACCAGTCGTCCTAACACCTAGCTCATACCACATAGAGCAGAAGAGCCACCCAGGTAACCTACCATTTTAGGGGTGGTTTGTTATGTAGTACTAGCTAACTGAAATACCCCTGCTATAAGAAAGTATTGCGTATAACTCAATGCATATTGTCTATTGGTCAAGAAAGTTTGCGTCATTTCTCAGGCGGATTACTGAAAATGGTTCTTTCACAGCTGCTTGGAAGAATAAGTGAAGATTTTTAAACAAATCACCAAACATATTTATTTCTTTTGATATGTTCAATTACTTTGTATTTGTATCTTACAATTTAAGATTTTTTTTCCCTCAGAAAGCAAAAAATAATTTTATGCACATCTTTATGGGTCATGGTGTTGTAGGAAGAAGCAGGAAGCTGAAGCTAGAAGACCAAGTTTTAAGTTAAAATTATTACTAGCTATGTGATCATGGCAAGTTTTATTATATCTCTGAGTTCTCAGTCTTTTAGCCTAGAAAAGGATGGCTTTGGGCCACATGAGCTCCAATTTACCTTTCAACTCTAACATTTTAAGATTGTTATGTATTTTGTTACTTATTTTTCATCAGAGTAAGTAATACAGACTTGGATTATGTAAGAGTCGGTAGATAAAATACTCCTGGTATCTGGAATAAAGTTTATATACAGCCTTTTTCCCCTTTAAGAAAGTGTTAGCATTACCTGAGGGCCCATGCGTGGCTCCCTGTGGCCTTTAGTGGCCTTTATCATCCTCCTCTGTTCTTCCCACATCCTGGTAGATAAAAGGTCAGACCAGTTTTTAGTGTCCAACTTTTCTGGCTCATAGTTTAGATGTTACTTGGGATTATAAGAAGGTCAAAATGCAGTACATGTGCATTAGGGAACTCTTCAGGTACTTTAAGTTTAATTATATATCTAATCAAATCACTTCTTTAAGGTACATCTTGCTGAACAGTGCATGTCTTAACGGTAATGCAGAAATCCCTTGGAGCGAGTTTTCTTGCCTGCTTATGTTGGGATATAGTGTATAAAATCTTTATGCATGTGTATATTCATAGTGTAACAATAAGGGCTTGAAAATGTCTTTTTTATTTTTCATTAGGGAATCACTTCTACTAAAACAGTCTCTATTCTGTCAAGCATGACATCTCTACTGGTGAGGGTAATTAGTACCCATGCCAACTATGTTCTGTTTTTCTCTTCGAGAAAAGAATTTTTAGTAGAAAGGGACCTGTGTTAAAAAGCAGGTGGTAAAGCTTAGGAATTCAGTTAAGCTCAGCTTAGCCATCCTCCTCTGAACTTCGGTTTCTCCTATACTCATATCCAAAAAGCACAAGTTTCCTGCAGTTTTCAATATTAGACTAGTTGAGGGATAAAGGAGCGAGTACTAAATCATTTTGCTGGGAATATGATTCATTATTAAAATTTGATTTAGAAGCCAAATTACAAAAGTGATATTTCAGTATATCCTTTTAAAATTGTAAGAACCTAAGTTTAAAGTGCTTCTTCTGACTCTCCAAGTATACCAGACTTTACAGGGTAGGTTAGATTACAACTGCAGCAGTAGCTTGAAAAACATCCATCTGGCAGAGTGGCAAGGGAATAGGAGATCAGGTAGAAACACAGAAGGTCACTTTATGCTATTGTTGATGTCCTAGTTCTTCAGTGAGTGGAATTGTGAGTGGTGTTATTTACATATAGTTATTTATTAATTATTACATGATAAAGGTATTTTAAAATAGCCCTCTAATGATTATGATTTGATTATGGTCTCTCTGGCTTAAACTGTTTAGTTAATGTCAGTTGACAGTAGATTATTCCGCAAAAAGTTTTTAAATCCTTTTAGTAAAGGGTGAACCTTAGTGTGTGAAAAAGGCTTGCTTAGTTACAAAAAGAAGTCTGATGTCAGAAACTCTTCTGGCCTAAGGAAAGGCAGCAAAAAGTGGAGAGTTCATTATGGATTTGAGAACTCTGGTATTATCTGTAGCTTTGAATTGGTATTATTAGAAACAGTTGTTTGGCCATAATATGAAAACAATATAAACAATTAATTTCTTAATTCATTGTGTACCAGTTACCTGGTGTCTCAGTTAGCTAGGGCTGCCATACCATACTGGGTTCCTGGCTTGCGGAGGGCTGCCTTTTTGCTGAGAGAGAAAGAGAGCTCTTGGCTGTCTCTTCTTTGTAAGGGCACTAATCCCATCTTGAGGGCTTCTACCCTCATGACCTCATCTAGTCCTAATTACCTCCTGAAGGCCCTGTCTCCAAATCCCATCATGTTGAGGGTCAGGTCTTCAACATGTAAACTGGAAGGGCAGACACAAACATTCACCTGGTTATTTTTGTATGCTACTTTTTTTTTCTTTTTTAAAGAAGTATAATAATTGTTCAGGAAATCTCCCCTCCCCCACCTCCGAAGCATATTCATCCATTCTCTCACTTGCTTAATTAATTTACAATTATAAAAGGAAGTTTCTAAAAGTATCAAGAATCTTAATAATATCCTTTTTAAAAGAAGGCTATTTTCAGTGACTAATAAGAAAATGTCTTTCTCTGCTAAGAATGGTATCAACAGTAAAACTTTAAAAACACTGTAAATACCAGGCATAATTATTTGAAATGCATATTTGGGTAGTCAAATTAGTAAATTTGGAAATAGACTAAATATAAAATACTTCATATGTTGATTTTCCTTTTGTAAAGATGCTTTAATTTTTCAATAGTAACATGGTAATACCCTACTCTGAATACCATAAAAATTCCCCTAAAGTGATCTCCTAGTGTCTGAGAGGGTTCAATACCCATTAGAATTGGGTGAGGAGGCTTCCGCAGGGAATAGAGCTAGAGACCTCTGCTCCTGGCTGCCTTTGGCTGCTGAATTCACATGTGCAAACTCAGAAGTGTCAGGACTTGATCACTGACGGAACTTTGAGGTAACAGCATGTCTCCCAAGTCCTAGAGCTCTGAAGCACACTAAAATCAGATAACAGAATTTCTCATTCTCTAGTTTATACAGTTAAAATGACTGTCCAAGGATCTAAGGTGGAATGATTTCCCCATAAATAATCTTTAAATGACAATTGGTGGACTTGTTTCCTTGTACTTCCAGAGTAAGTCATCTATCTGTTGAACGTTAGTTAGAATCTTTGATGTTTAGATTTGAAAACCTAAGATTGTAAATATTAATTATAAAAAGGAATTCATGTGAGGTTTGAGTAGTGTGAGAACTTTTCTTTTGAAAAGTATAAGACATCAGGTTACTGTCAGACCAAGAAATTTGATTTCCATAAAGTCTGCCAGCTGTTTCTCATTAAGCAATGCAAAATTAATGTTGCACTTTCTGAAAGTGCTAAGCATCCTTTCTTCTTTCCCATACAAACCCTATGAGAGGACGCTAGAAACTCATTTTCATGCATACATTTCAATTCTTCAGCTGATTCTGAGGCTGAAAAAGAGAAACACAAATTTCTGGCTGTTGAAGAATCCCCTTGGAGTTTCCACAATGATAATGTTGAGTTAAAATTTAATTAAGTTGGCATTCAGAGCTTTACTCTCACAAAATTACCCTATGGATTACCTGCTCTTTACTGTCTGTTCATTTCCTTTCCCCTATCCTTCTCTTCCCCATACATAACACTTAAAGTAAGGATAGTCCTTTATAGACTCACTTTAAAAAATAAACTTTTACTATATAAGGCAATTGAAGTACAGAAATTTTGTTTTATGAGCTATTTCATAAATTCTACAAATTTTCAAATGCCTTAGGTTCCTTCCTAAAGATGACTACATATGTTACTTTGGAAAAGCATACTCTTTGAGACTAAAATATCAATCATTATTCTACCTCATAGAACTTTATCTGGAAGAGGACTTAAATGGCAACTAGTCCAACCTCCCAGTGCGATGTTGGAAGCTTTACTCTAATAATGCTGACAGGTTGTCATCTGGCTCTGCTTGAATGCATATCCAGACTGTATCTGGATTTAGCACCAAACTTAGGGTTTCACAATTTAAGGAGGGATATTGACCAGTCAGAGGGTGACCAGGAAGGTAGTCAAGAAATTATTCTGGAAGAAGCAGTTGAATCAATTGGAGGGATTTAGTTCAAGAAAAGACCAAATGACTGTTAGAGATACATAGAAAAATCCAGCACTGGGAAAGAAGCAGATGATAAATTTTCTTCTCCTGTTTCAATATTCTGTTATTCCTCCATGTCCTCTGATACTTATTATTATTATATTATTTTATTTTATTTTTTGGCTGCGTTGGGTCTTTGTTGCTGCTCCTGGGCTTCCTCTAGTTGTGGTGAGCAGGGACTACTCTTCGTTGCGGTGCGCAGGCTTCTTATTGCGGTGGCTACTCTTTGTTGCGGAGCACGGGCTCTAGGCATGCAGGCTTCAGTAGTTGTGGCACACAGGCTTAGTTGCTCCGCGGCATGTGGGATCTTCCCGGACCAGGGCTTGAACCTGTGTCCCCTGCATTGGCAGGCGGATTCTTAACCACTGCGCCACCAGGGAAGTCCTGATGCTTATTATTTTAAATAACTTCTTTTGTTAAGAAGTCCTACATTTCTAGGGAACCCTCCTACACTGCTGGTGGAAATGCAAATTGGTACAGCCACTATGGAGAACAGTATGAAGGTTTCTTAAAAAGCTAAAAATAGAGTTAACATATGATCCAGTAATCCCACACCTGGGCATATATCCAGAAAAGATGAAAACTCTTAAGTCAAAAAGATACATACACCCCAATGTTCATAGCAGCACTATTTACAATAGCCAGGACATGGAAGCAGCCTAAGTGACCATCAACAGATGAATGGATAAAGAAGATACATGCATACATACAGTGGAATATTACTCAGCCATAAAAATGGATGAAATAATGCTATTTGCAGCAACATGGATGGACCTAGAGTGAAGTAAGTGAAGTAAGACAGAGAAAGACAAATATCATGTGACACCAATTATATGTGGAATCTAAAATGAACTTATTTACAAAACAGAAATAGACTTACAAACATAGAAAACAAACTCATGGTTACCAAAGGGGAGAGGCAGGGGAGGTATAAATTAGGAATTTGGGATTAACAGTACTATATATAAAATAGATAAACAACAAGGACCTACTGTATAGCACAGGGAACTATATTCAATATCTTGTAATAACCTATAATGGAAAAGAATCTGAAAAAGGATATATATATATGAATCACCTTGCTGTATGCCTGAAATTAACACAACAATGTAAATCAACTATACTTCAATTTTTTTAAAAAAAAGAAAAAAAAAAAAGAGGTCCTACCTTTCTGGGGCACTCATCCAATAGTATGGTCACACTGTCAGTATTGATAGGGTTTGATCTGAGTGCTGAGTTGAGTCAGAACTACCAAAGCAATCCCTGCCTACCAAGAGTAATTCTTCCTGCCTCTCAGCCATACTGATCCATTTCTGAACATACTGTCCAGAACCTGAGTGCCCAGCCAAAGGAAAGGAAGGCAGGCAGAATGAGAGTTCTGAAGTCAGACTTACCTGCATGTGATCTCTGACTCTGCTGTTAACGCCCCTGTTTCTCAGTTTCCTCATTTGTTATATGGAGATAATAATAGTTTCTAGTTCTGGTAATAGTTGTGTAAAGTAAACAAGTTAATACATAGAAAGTACACAGTAGATTTTAGCTGTTATTTCAATAAAATACTTGGTATTTTCAAAATGTTTTTATATATTTTATTTCATTTTAGCCAGAAAATAACGCTGTGAGGAAGCCAGTACTATTGTTACCCAACTCCCTCCCATTACAGAGATTGTGACTTCAAAACATTAATACGTTAAACACTGTTAGGTTGTAGGAGTAATATGTCTATTTATGAAACTAGTCCTGATATAATCTGCTGTGATGGGACCGTATCTCTTATTAGGTGTATTTAGCTCTAGGCACTGTGCTTTAGAGAATTGTTGCCCAAGAATCCCAGGACCAGAAAAAAAGACTCATAATGGGAAAGAAGTCATTATTATTAAAGGATCTAGTAAAGTGTATTCTGTAGAAGAGACAAGTTAAAGGAGATACAATTTGGGGGGAAGGTGTGAATAAAGTATCTTTTTAAAATTTTATTTCTACTTTGGTTCATCAATTTTCATTCTCCAGATAGTTTCTCTTTTAAATTATTATTATTATAGCCCAAGAGTGGAGAAACTTCAAGGAGACTGTCTAATCTTTATTATGGTACTACTTAAAATACCTCTTCAAAAGACAGGCATCAGTGATGAGATATATTTATTTCCATGGACTCATGCCCATATTGATTCTCTAGCTTTTAATTTGCCTTGATTCTGATTTAAGTATCACTGTCTCAAAGAACTTCTTAGCTGTACCTCACAAGCAGATTAATCATGTCTCTGTGCCTAAAAGAAATTTAATAAGCTCTGATTATGCAGTTATTATATCTTCCTGGGAGTTTTGTATTAATGGCTGATACAGTATTTTATTTGTAGAAGGGGAACACTGATCTATCTTAACCAAATGATAAGTTTGAATGAGATGTGTTTTGTTAAGATAACCAGAGCAGAGCTGTAACATTTGTAAATGTCCATTTATAAGGTGATGGTTAAATAATTACGATGCAGCTACATAATGGAAATACTATACAAAGAATAAGGTAGACCTCTATGTGCTAATATTTTAAGAGAAGAAAAGCAAATTGCAGAAGAATATAATATCCATTTGTGTGACAAAAGCAGCAGCAAAAAGAACTCAAAAACAAACATAACTTCATATAACATAGAAAAATATCTCAGATGACACTTGTGTAACTATAAACAGTGCCTACCTTTGGGAAAGGGGCTTGTTGTGCTAGAGAGAGAAATAGACATTTTACTTTGTGTTATTTTATAGGGAATATATTATTTTTATAATTTAAAAGAGAATTATGTTCGGGTGGGAATGGTGAGTAAATGAAAGTAATTGATAATTGAAACCAGTTAGAACTGAGAAAATACATATATGGTACCTCATTTTTGAAACCAGATCTGAAAAGGCATGTTTTTATATGTCCCCAAAACTAGAAATAAGTATTGGAATTTTTAAGTGTAATGATTTTGTGTTTGTTTATATATATTGTATAAAAAGATGGCAGGAAGTTAAGAAAATTACAGATGATATCTAGGATGCACGAGTTCAGAGAGGTAGTATGTACATGCAAAACTGATGCTACATTGAACAATATTATCACTGAAAGTCGAATATCCAGACAAAATGTCACCTGATGTAATACTATATGACGTACTATCTATGAATATTCTTGCCAATATAGTTTCAACTTCCAAGTTACATGAAATACAGAAGATACTGTCACAAGTTAAATAATCACACAAGGAAGGGAACAATTAACAAGGTTTCTTCAACAAGAGTTGAGAAACTTCACGGAGAGTTGTCAGTATTGTAGAAAAAGAAAGAAAGGAGGGAGAAAGACTGTCGTAGATTTGGGGAAACATAACGGCCCAATAACCAAATGTATTTTTCCTGACATCTGGCAAATGAACGTTTAAAAGTTTTGAGACAGATAGGAAATTTGAATACTGACATGGGCATTAGATGGTACCAAAGATTTACCACTATTTTATTAGATGTAATAATATCGGGTTTTTTAAAGAAATTGCCCATAATTTTTAGAGGCACCTACAGAAGTATGTAGTGTCTTGAATTTTCTCCAGAATACTTCAGTGGGGAAAATAAAAGAGATAGCAGAAGCCAGTGTAACAAAGTCTTAATAATAAGTGATTGTTGAATCTGGGTGATGAGTACATAAACGCTCAGGTGAACGCGGAAAGATCTGAGCAGATGATAAAGTTTTATGATTCTTCTCCTAATTTGGTAAAGTAGTAAGTCTTGCCTTATTCTGAATGCATGTGTGCCCTTGCAGGTGGGCACACACACACAGACACACACGCTACTTTCTGACTTGGGACAGCTCTGGAAACCAAGAAACTCATTCAGCATTAAGCCTGGCTAGAGTAGGGTGATCAACCATCCCAGTTTGCCTGGGATGCGCGGGTTTCCTGAGACTAAGAATGTCTCGGGCAAACCATGATGAATTGTTTACCCTAATCTGAAAAATTCAGGAGGATTTGATCTAGGTCAAAGTGGAAATCTTAAAGAAAACCTCAGTGCACTACACATCATGAAGTTAGGCAGCTCTCTGATGACTTACATCCTGGCTTCTCAGTTGTGGTTTTGTTCTTTCCTAGGGAACGCTTCCAACATCACACAGGCCTGTGTTGAAATGTGGTATAAATTTTTCACACAAATTCAAAGTCAAATTCACCAAGCTGGATTATTCATATCCCCTGTTCTCTTTAATTAATGTAAATCAAAAGCTAACCATAACTTTCATTTCTTTTTTACTAGTGTGAGGCACTGTGTTAAGCCTTCTAACGTAAAATTAAGATATGCTCTTCATTCTCAATGAGCTCACCGTGGATTAGAGGAGACAGACATAAATATTTAACTATTTGATTTCATGATAAGTGTTACAGTAAAAGATTGTGGCAAATAGTTTTAAGACCGTCTTTGGCAATCTTTTTAGTGACCACTTTTTGTTGCAAAAGTAGTGTCCAAAGACAGAATAAGAGGAAAGGAGATATTTATCTGGAGTACTGGTATTTTGGAATCTCATTTTAAAATCT